>NW_005871268.1:2095925-2145342 GCF_000147115.1 Myotis lucifugus | reverse complement strand
CTGGACTTTTGATGGGAGTTTCAATCCAGGGTGGAGGTGGGGGAGTCTGCGGTGGGGGTGGGCGGAAACCACAGTCTGGGCCTCCGTGCACACTTGAGTTTCCCCCCTTCAAGGAAACCACGCAGACAGGTTCCTAGGTGTGAGCCCTGAGGTCCACGTGCCCTGTGGTCTGGAAGTGGCAGCCTCGCCATCCCCCCCCCCCCCGCCCCCAACCCCGGGGGCTTGTCAGAAATGCGGAACCTCCACTCCACCCCAGACTGACTGACTCAGAGCCCGAATGTTCACTAGCCGCCCAGGTGACGGGCTGGAGAGGCGCTGCCTGGCTCAGCAATCCTCTGGCGGGGAAATGTGCCAGTCATCACCCTCCTCCGTCTGGGGGAAAGAAAGTCCCTTTTCCTGTTCTAGGCATAAGGGGGGTAAACCACATGCCGCCCTAACCGCCTTCTGTTTAGGACCATCTGAGGGAGTGGGAGGCAGAAGGCTTGGTGGTCAGCATTTCCGGGAAGTTCAGCCCCTGTGCACTCCCGTGACCTCCTCTGTGTCAGGACTTACGCCCGAACTGAGGGCGCCGGGGGAGCTCTTCCTCCTGCGTGACCAGGCAGTGACAAAGGCGCCACGTGGAAGGAAATTAGTGAATAATTCTTCATATTCTGAAGTGAGTCATGCTGGCCTTTCTTGGAGACTGTGCTCCAGGTGACTAGACTTGCGGTTTCTGTTCTTCATTCAGAGCATGCTGTTACCCACATCGAGAGCGTGCCTCCCTCCCTCCCTCCCTCCCCCACTCCCCACCAGACAAGGTGCTGGGGCAGCAGAGCAGGTGGCCCTGGCCTTGAGGCACTGGATGCAGAAATACTATCATACTGTTTCCACCTTTGGTAACAAAGGTAAAATAAAGGGCAGGTAAGGCGTTTCTGTAAACATGGACTCTGCTGACTTAACTAATGGGGTCAGAAACTTATCACCTTAGGCCCAGGGACTCTCACCCCTGCGCTCTCCCTCCCCCTCCCTCACTGTCCCTCTCCCATTTGCTCTGGGTTCTCAGTGCAGAGAGTAGCTGACAGAGACCCAGGGTGACCTGGTGACCGGCCTGTTGCTCGAGCATCTATTATTGACACTGTGTGTGCTTTACCTGTTTTTGTTTTTTTTAAATATATTTATTGATTTCAAAGAGGAAGGGAGAGGGAGAGAGAGATAGAAACATCAATGATGAGAGAGACACATAGATTGGCCGCCTCCTGCATGGGCCCTGACCAGGCCCAGATATTGAGCTTGCAACCGAGGTACATGCACCCAACCAGAATCGAACCTGGGACCCTTCAGTCCGCAGGCTGACGCTCTACCCACTGAGCAAAACCAGCCGGGGCTGCTTTACCTGTTAATCCTCACAACAGTACCTGAGGTATTATTTGCCCTACTTTATAGATGAGGAAACGGAGGCTCTGGGAAGTTAAGTTGTGTCTAGAAAGTGTCAGAGGACTGGAATACGGATCTGACAGGGACTCTAAAGCCCAGGGTCCCTCCCTTTGTACCTGGCTGCTTCAACCTCACCCGCCTCCTTGTGGAATTTCAGGTGAGAGACATACTCAGCTGAGTGGGGAAGAGGGTGGCAGGGTGTCTTTGGTGCCTCTAAATCTCACCATGCTGGTGCATGGCAACTCCAGTACGTGTCCGTCTGGTGCCAGCTCCAGGATCAGGAGATGCTCTGCATGAATCACCAAGGGGCAAAAGAGGGCCCCCCTCCCCCCCTCCACATCATCACCACAGTCCTGGAAGATTATCTAAGCCCATCAGGTTTTGGGGATTGTGTAAACTCCATCCTGTTAGCTTTCTACTGGCTCTGTTTGGAAACAGAGATGAGGGAGCTTGATAAAGCACCTCTGCGTTTGAAACGGAGACAAGTTGGCCATTTGCTCTTGGGACCCGCCCGGATGACAGCCAGACAACGAGGGCACAGGACAGGAAAAGGAAAGCCAGTCACAGGGAAGAGTGGCAGAGGAGCGGGTCCAAGCTTCAACCATCCTGCTATTTATAGGTGAGACTCCTCCAAGGAGAGAGAATCCAAACCCAGACCCACAGATGATTCAGCACTTAGTTGTTCTGGGGCTTGCTGCTCAGTCTTCCCTCGGGCACAGAAGTTGAATCTGCTGCAATCCTTTCACAGTAGAGCTCTCTGGGGGAATCTTCACTACAGCCAATCTTTGTTGGACACTCAAAAAGTGAGCCCTCCGGGCATGGATTCTCTGCTTCACCCCTCTGCACACTTCTCCTCTTAGCTGGCCCAACTCTCCCTGCTCCCTTCTCAGGGCATCTCCCAAACCTTTCCTTCATCCATCCTTCTCTAAAGCTTGCTCCACCACCCTTGGAGGCTCACCCCTTCCCGATATCAATGTTCTCAAACTTGCCTAAGCATGACAGTCATCTGGAGAACTCTCCTATATGCCTGGATTGCAAAGATCCCGGGGGAGAGCTAGAGATCCAGTGTTTAATAAGACCCCACATGTCCTTATAATCAAACATGTGTAGGAACCTTGGGATGTACAACCCTGCTGTCATATACCACTAATTCACCCCAGAGCTTACCACAGTCCTCAAAGCCACCTACTCTTATCCCGTGACAACACCCTCAATGCTCCAGCCTCAAAGTACACTGACCTCCGAACTCCAGCAACCTGTATCTATGCTCCACATCACCTGCCTGCTCCCTGGCCCCACGGGGAACTCAGCTTCCCCTGACACAGTACACAGCAGGAGCTCCTTTCTGCCTACACCCACTCACCTACCCACACTCTCGCTCCCTGGCTCCTGGCCCCTGACCACTGTCCTTTCATGCATCCACATCTTCTTGGTCTATCAGCCCCTCCTGAGCCTCGTTCTTTCCTCCCAGCACTTCTGAAACCACGGTTGAGCATATGAGCTAGTGTGTTGCCATTCTGAATCTGAGCCCATATCCTTCTGCTATACTTACTCGGCAGATCTGATATTAATTCACCCACCCTCTTCTTTTCTACATCCAGGGAGCTGGAATCTGAGATCTTCAGCGAAACCCCGACAATCGTAAGGCTCACCCCACACAAACCCATGACCTTCCACCTTGGCTGAGCTCAGCTTCAACTAAAAGTTGAGGCCATGAGGCCATAAGACTTCAGCTCCCACTCTTTCCTTACAATAGGACTGACATCACAGCCACCCTCTCTACCTGTCCCTCCAACAGCAGAGGACTGGGTCTCACTCTGTTGTTCACGATGAGCCCATCAGGCGTGTTCTTGACTCCATCCATTCCATTCCTTCCCTCCCTCTATCAGTCACCCTCTTTCTATTCTCTGTGTCTGTAACCTCTCCCTCCCAGCTGGTGGTTCTAGCTCAACCTATTAAGCTGCTCAAGTTTCCCTCCTCTGAGACATCTTGCTTGACTTTATGCTCCCCTTTACCATCTACCATCTGATCTCTCTTATTTCTTTCTCCAAAGGCTCTGCAGTTCTCTGTGTTATCGACCTTCTGCTACATTTGACATTTGTGACCACTTCCTCCTTCGGAACTCTTTCTACTCCCTTGACCTCTGAGACACATTTTCTCCTGACTCCCCTTCCTCTTTGAAAGTTTCCCGTCTGGCCATATATGACAAACCTACAGCCAACATCATATGCAATTGGCAAAAACTAAAACGATTTCCTCTAAGAACAGGAACAAGACAGGGATGTGCGCTTTCACCACTCTTATTCAACATAGTACTGAAATTCCTAGCCACAGCAATCAGAAAAGAAGAAAACATAAAAGGCATCCAAATTGGAAAGGAGGAAGTAAAACTCTCATTTGCAGATGACATAATATTGTACATGGAAAACCCTAAAGACTCCACCAAAAACTACTATATTTAATAAATGAATTTGGCAGTGCAACAGGATACAAAATTAATACCCAGAAATCAATGGCACTTTTATACATCAAAGATGAATTCTAAGATAAAAGAAACTAAAACAATAGTCCCATTTACCATTGCAACAAAAATTTAAGATAGTTAGGAATAAACCTAACCAAGGATTCAAAAGACATGTATTTGGAAAGCTACAGGACGTTGAAAAAAGAGATAGAGGAAGATATAAACAGTGGAAAAATATAACATGTTCATGAATTGGTAGAATTAACATCACTAAAATGCCCATTCTACCCAAAGCAACCTATAGATTCAATACAATCCCTATTAAAATACCAATAGCATAGCCCTGACCGGTTTGGCTCAGTGGATAGAACGTCGGCCTGCGGACTCAAGGGTCCCGGGTTAGATTCCCGTCAAGGGCATATACCTTGGTTGAGGGCACATCCCCAGTGGGGAGTGTGCAGGGGGCAGCTGATCGATGTTTCTCTCTCATCAATGTTTTTAACTCCCTATCCCTCTCCCTTCCTCTCTGTAAAAAATCAATAAAATATATTAAAAAAATACCAATAGCATATTTCAAAGATCTAGAACAAGTACTCCAAAAATTTATATGGTACCAAAAGACCCCAAATAGCCTCAGCAATCTTGAAAAAGAACAAAGTTGGAGGAACCACAATAGCAGATATCAAGTTATACTACAAAGCCACTGTAATCAAAACAGCATGGTACTGGCACAAGAACAGACATAGAGATCAATGGAACAGAACAGATACCCCAGAAATTGACCCAAGCCATTATGCTCAATGAATATTTGACAAAGGAGGCAAGAGCATACAATGGAGTCAAGACAGTCTCTTCAATAAATGGTGTTGGGAAAATTGGACAGGTACATGCAAAAAAAATGAAACTAGACCACCAACTTATACCATACACAAGAATAAACTCAAAATGGATAAAATATTTATATGTAAGCCATGGTGAAACCATAAAAATCCAAAAGAAACCATAGGCAGCAAAATCTCAGACATCTTTCATAGCAATACGTTTACGGATACATCTCCTCTAGGGCAAGGAAACTAAGGAGAAAGTAAACAAATGGGACCACATCAAAATAAAAAGCTTCTGCACAGAAAAAAAAAACACATTAAAAAATGAAAAGAGAGTCTGTATGGGAGAACATATTTGGCAATGCTACATCTGATAAGGGGTTAATATCCAAAATATATACAGATCATACAACTTAATAAAAGGAAGACAAATAATACAATTAAAATGGGTAAAGGACCTAAATAGACACTTTCCAAAGAGGACATACAGAAGGTCAAGAGACATATGAAAACATGCTCAAAGTCACTAATCATCCGAGAGATGAAAATTAAAACAACAATGAGGTATCACTTCACACCTGTCAGAATGGCTATCATCAACAAATCAACAAACGACAAGTGCTGGTGAGGATGTGGAGAAAAGGGAACCCTAGTACACTGCTGGTGAGAATATAGACTAGTGCAGCCACTATGGAAAACAGTATGGAGTGTCCTCAAAAAATTAAATACAGAACTGATCCCATTTCTAGGAATATATCCTAAGAAATCTGAAACACCAATCAGAAAAAATAAATGCACCCCAACCCTATGTTCATTGCAGCACAATTTACAATAGCTAAGATCTGGAAATAGGCCAAGTGCCCATCAGTAGATGAGTAGATTAAAAAGCTGTAGTACATTTATACCATGGAATACTATACAGCTGTAAAAAAGAAGGTCCTCTTACCCTTTGCGACAGCATGGAGGACCTGGAGAGTATCATGCTAAGCAAAATAAGCCAGTCAGAGAAAGACAAGTATCACATGATCTCATTCATATGTGGACTGTAATGAACAAAATAAACTGGTGAACAAAATAGATCCGGAGACATAGAAGCATAGGACAGACAGATGAATCTCAGAGGGAAGGCAGGTGAGTGGGGAGAGAGATTAATCAAAGAGTTTATATGCAAAACCCATGGACATAGACTATAGTGTGGTGAAGCCCTGGGACAGGGCGGGGGGCTGGGTGGAGGGGGTCAATAAGGAAGAAAAAGGGGACATATGTAATACTTTCCACAATAAAGATAAATTTAAAAACAAGACAAAACAAAAAACACACAAAAAAAGAAAGTTTCCAGTCTGTCTTCCCTGTGGGTCTTTTTTCCAACCGTTTTGAAAACGGACATATCGGGGACCTGAACTCAGCCCATTCTCCCTGATTTTGATTCACACACCCTTCCATGATTTTAATGTAACCTGCTTCTTGACCTTTAGTTTTTATATCCAAATGGTCTGCTAAATTTTGGCACAGACAGTTCAAAATGAGCACATCTCAAACCTAACTCACTCCAAAGCCAGCTCCTCCATCTCCTGCATCACAATCAAATGGTACCTCCATCTAGCTAGTGCCTGGGTGTCATCCTGCATCCCAGTCTCCATCACTGCCCCCACATATCACACACACAGCCAGCCATTCAGCAAGTGCTGGGATCTTATGTCTAAATAGTCTTCAAATTCATGTGGCCTCTCATTCTCCTACTACCACTCCAGCAAGGTCCTCATCCTTTCTCACCTGGACTCTCCTAGCCTCCCAGGTGGTCTCTCTCCCTCCCACCCTGCCTTTTTCCAAGCAGTGTTCCACTCAGACACCTGAGTGGTCTTTCTAAAATGCAAGCTGCATCCCAGCTCTCTATCGTTTAAAACATCTCAAGAATTTCTTGCCACCCACAAGTTGAAGTCCAAACTCCTAAGGAAGACTCCTCTAAACGCATTACTTTATTTCATCCCTCCATGTTCCTGCTCGTAGTTTCTTTCCTCCTTTCTCTAAATAACTCCCATCCCTTCTTCCTCCCTCAGCCCAGGCATCATGGCCCCACCACTTCTTTCCTGGGTCTACATGACTGGATTAGTGCTCCCAAAAGTGCTCCTGTAACACCCTTTCACTGACGTGTGTAACACCCGTAACACCTCACACTTACCAGATGACAGTGCAAATTCAGCCTTTAACTGTGGGAAGAGAGAAAGCTTGAGGATTGTTTTACAGACTCACCGCCTCTCTCCACCCCTAGCTGTTACCACAGTGACCAAGAGCTGGCACTTCCTCACGCCGGTGAATGTGTCTGAAGCCAGCTCTCCCCTCCCTCTGCCTCTCGGGTGAAGCAGGAGGACCACCCAGGGATCAGCCCACCTCGATCTCTGCTCTTCAACGGGAGTGGCCTCTCCTGGCAATTGGCAAAGCTGCCAGAAACTTGGCTTTGAACCATTCACATCTAACAGGTGGTCCGGATACCCTGGCACAGACGTGGGTTTAAAGAGGGGGAGAGATAGAATCATAAAATGCATGTTTTGGGACCACACTGACCCCTAAGGGCCAGGTCACTGGTGAGGGATACTATAGTCGTGGAGAGCCACACGGGAGGAGGACACTAGTCCACATTCCTGCCTCTCTCAGGAATCCTGAGACGTCAGAGCTGGCCTTCAGGAGGTGTTTACAAGCCACCTGCCAGTCTTCTGGGAGGAAAAGTGAAGAAGCGGAGACGAATCCCAGAACCCCCAGGACTCCAGGGCGAACTCTCTTGAACAAAGTAGAAGGGGCACTGCCCTCAGCCTCCATAGGAGCTCCTGGGGTCAGCAGGGGATGGACTACTGTAGGAGATGGACAACCTGGGCCTGCAGTGCTGAGTAACGTTGGAAAAACTACTGTTAAACTGGACTCCGTGGAGCCCTTCAGATGCCCTCTGACCCAGCCCTGGGGGGAGTGGGCTTGTCTCCTTCAAAGGCAGGGCTAGAAGAACTGTCAGCACCAGGCTGTCTTTTGTAACCTGCGGAGAGCTGGCCGTGCTGCGGGAAGGACTGCGGCGGGGGCAGGGGCAGCATGTTCAGAGGAGACAGCAGCAGAAGCAGCCTGGTCAATCCAGACCATGAAAGCAAGGAAGGGAGAAAGGATTGCATGTCCACTTGTGCAGGTTGCTCACTGTGCCAGGAGCAAAAGGGGGCTGAAACCCAGCCCGGGCACCCATTTGCTAAGCTGCATATCCTGGTGCAGAACTGCATTTGCTGGGGAGGTGCCTGTTTGTAATTTGCAAAATTTGGGATTTTCGTGACATTGATGGCAAAGACACTGGCAGCAGCAATGAGAAAGCTCGGGAGAATGCAAGAGAAACCTGGGCTCTGGCAGAAGATGCCAAGGGTTTGGGGAGCCCCAGGGCCCCTGCTAGGTGGGGAAACAGACTTTCAGCCTATAGAGGCGCTGGGAGCACCACTGTGCTCAGCTCTTAGCAGAGACTTGGGCTGCAGAGCTAGGCCACCAGTCTGTCGCTGAATGCCAGGTGAGAAGGGGCTGTTGAGTCTTCCCTCTTTGTTCCTTTACTATTTATAGCTCCACCTTAACAGCATCCAGTCCTGGTGACAGCTCACAGGTTCCAGCCTGCCAAGGGAACTTCTAGGAAGATTACAGCCTTGTTCTGAAAGCTTGTAGCACACAACCTAAGGCAGTGGTTCTCAACCTGCCTAATGCCGCGACCCTTTAATACAGTTCCTCATGTTGTGGTGACCCCCAACCATAAAATTATTTTCGTTGCTACTTCATAACTGTAATTTTGCTACTGTTATAAATCGTAATGTAAATATCTGATATGCAGGATGTATTTTCATTGTTCGCGACCCACAGGTCCTAAGGGAACCTGGGCATTGCCTCCTGCCCTTCTGGCTGGAGACAGACAGTGGACCCTCTCAGGTAGATATGGAAGGAAGGCCAGGGCAGGGGGAACTAGCTTTTCTGAGTCCCTATTTTGTGCTGTATGTACATGATCACATTTAATTCTCTAATGATTCTCGATACATAAGGATGAATATCATTATTTCCATTTTGCAGATGAAGAAACTGAACCTCAAAGAGTAAAATAATGCTGGCCTGCTAGCAAACTGGAGGAATCCTATTTGGATTTGCAGGTCTGTCTGGCTCTGACACAGGGTTTGTTTTTTAACCTACAATGTGTCACCTGCAAAAGCATCTCCCTTGGGGAGAGAGAAATCAAAACAGTGAAAAGGAGCAGGAAAAGCTTGAGGAGTTTTGCTTTAGCACCTGAACCCAACCTCCTTATAATCTTCTCCCTTTCTCTTCATACTTCCAGGACACTCTCAGGGGAAAATTATACCCTCTGCCTCCCCCAGGGGTTTTTATAGAGGTGAAATCACCGCACTAAAGCTGCACCCTTGGAAAGGGGAAAGGGGTGGGTAGAAGATATCATGACCTGATTATGCAGGAGCCAGCCAGCTCCTCAACCCACTGCTCAAGCGAAGCATCATCTCTCAGGGGCTAACTGCCAAGACCCACGGTGTAGTTAATAAAATGTGAGACCAGGCAGGGGGCGTAAACAATGATAGCGATGTTTGCTGAGTGGGTGTTACCTAATAGCCAGGCGCTGCTCCAGGGACCTTAGGTAGCGACCCGCTTAATCCTCATACACACGCACGCACACAAAGTACAAACAAGGAAACCGAGGCCCAGGAAGGTGGCGGGACTTGCCCAATCTCCCAGCTGCGATGAAGGGGACTGGGAATCAAAATCACACAGCCTGGCTCCTAGACGCTGCCCTGCCTCCGAGGTGGTCTCTCCTGCTGCCCCGCCCCATTTCACAGGTGGGTGGGAGGGCAGGGGAACTGCCCACCGGCCAAGGCCAGAGGCAGGCCCAAGACCCCAGGAGTGTGCCAATGGCACTTCACCGAGCTCAGATGCCACTCAATGCTCCGAACTAGAAACTTCTTAAATACCTATTTGTCTGTCTGACTCTGTTCTGTGCTTGAGCATCCCTTACGGGCTCCTGGACGGCTAAATACAGCTTCCATGAGATTCTCTGCCTCTCCCCTCTCAGCAGACAGATCCAGACAGAAGCCAGGAGCAGCGTGGCTCCCCTCATGCCCCGCAGTGCTGGGCATGGCTCTAAGCACTGCCTGCGAGGCCGGCAAACATTTTGATAACCTTCCCCCGGCAGGAGTCTCCTGTGAGAACAAACGGACACAGGAGCGATCTTTCAGCCTCACCTCCGTGGAGGGGATTTTGACTCTCAGACCTTTGGCGGGGGGGACAGCAGATTTGGAGGCAGGGGCTGCCTCCACCTGCTGTGCCCCGGCCCGGGTGGGGCCGGCTGTGGGAGCCCTCAGTGGGAGGTGAAGGGGGTAAAAGCACAGCCTTCAGTCAGTCAAGCCTGGGCTTGAGGGCGGCCGTGGGCTTAGGGCTGTGTGACCGAGGGCAAATCCCTTCACCTCTTTCTGGTCCTCAGTCTCCCCACTTTACAGGGGGGAGAAAAAGACTCTCACCTCTTGGATCGGCCCCTGAGACCTAGACGCAATACTGCCGGGGAAGCACTGCGCACGGGGCCTGGCACAGCAGGGGCTCAGAAGTCACAAACACGATTATCATCACGAGATCCCCCACTCTCCTTGCAAGGAGCTCACCGGGTGTGTTCCCGCTGTCACTTGTCCCCTTTACTGAGCTTCCCTTAGAGGGCCTGGGGCCCCTCCCCTGCCCCAAAATGCGACTTCTGTGGAGGAGGGAGAGCCCTGAGTGATGGGGCTGCCATGGCCACAGCTCCATGCTGGAATGGAAGTCGTGGGCCATCCTCTGGACAGCCATTGCCCACACCTGTCAGGTTGGCTGGGCGATGGGCAAAGCCCCACAGGTTCCTGGCGTGGGGCATTTCTTCACAAAGGCATATTATTTAAAAAAAGATAAAGCAAAATTAATACATGTTTATAAAAAGCAAAGCAATATAAAACCCTTGGGACAAAAAAGGCCTGGTACAGGCAGAGCAGCGCGGAGTGGCGTCAGCTGGCCGGGCGACAGGAGGCCTGTTTGACACAGTGGCCTTCTTTGCCTCTGTCTCAAGCCCACTTTCTGGTCCCACCCCCAGGGCTTCTTTCAGAAGATGAATTTGTTTCTATTAGTGCTGTCTCCAGGCCCCCAGGACACGGAGGGTGGCTCTGGGGTCCAGCCTTCTCCTGGTGACTCCTCAGTCAGGTAGTGGGTGTCTGAGGCAGGAGAGCCCCTTCCTGTGTCCCTGAGCCACCAGTCAGCCAAACTGATGCCTATCCCTGCCCCCCCCCCCCATGCCTTCTCCGCTGAGAGCCTTTGAGGCACCCTCAGGGGCCTGGCCCAGAGAAGGGGCTGGGTGAATGTGGCTGAAGGGGACATGGTTTGGAGTGAAGTGAGGAGTTAACACACGGCTTTATCCGCAAAAGAAACACGACCTTTCCTAAAGGTATTGACCTGTCCCACGTGCACTTTAGGAAAGAAATTCTCATGATGGAAAATCTTGGGGCCAAAACACATTCTACCCCGCCCCTCCATGCATCCACACCGCTGCAACCGAGCCACACCCCCTGCTAGTACTAGCTTTACACAATGCAAGGGTCCTGTTCAAGATTATGAGAAGAAAATGTGTGTCTAGGTGCAGATGTGAGGAGGGTGGGGGGAGGGGGAAGAGAATGCATGCAGGAAGGGAGAATATTGACAAGAAATCCAAGTGCATAGACCAGACAGAATCTTTTTTTAAAATATATTTTATTGATTTTTTACAGAGAGGGAGGGAGACGGATAGAGAGTTAGAAACATTGATGAGAGAGAAACATCAATCAGCTGCCTCCTGCACACTCCCTACTGGGTATGTGCCCGCAACCAAGGTACATGCCCTTGACCGGAATCAAACCTGGGACCCTTGAGTCCGCAGGCCGAGGCTCTATCCACTGAGCCAAACCGGTTAGAGCAGAATCTTACAAACCACTGCAGACCACTTGTCTCCTCTCTGTGCCCCCAACTTATCAGCTCAGGCTCAGGATCAGGTGAGTTCCATGGCCGGCTCTGCACAGCAAGCTGACCCGGTTCCCAGAGCCAGCATCGGGCATTGAGCAATGGAAGGGGTTGTCATGGCCACCAGGCCCTGAAGTAAGTCTGCATCCTGGAGTCCTTAGCTTAGGCGCGATGGGGACAACAGAGCTCTCTGGGAGGCAGACTCAAAGCCAAAATACTTCATTACGACTGGAGGTCAGATAACAGCCCAGCCTTCTTTGGAAACCCCACACCAGCCAGTGGCACAGAACCGACCAGGTCCCAGCCCTCCCAGGAGCCCCAGGCATCGTATTCCAGCACACCTTTGCTTCAGCTACTCCCACAGGAAGGACAGGGCTTGCTCCCACCTTGTTTTTAATTTTAAGAATACTGTAATCCCTTGAGGAATACTCGTGTTTTCATTGCAGCCAGAGTGGCGGCTGCCTACGCACTTCAGAGGCTTCAGAACTGATCCCGGTCAAGCCCAGGGCTGTGGTCTCTGGGAGGCAGGCAAACAGGGCTGGGCGTCAGCGAAGGAATACTGCTCTCTGAACTCCAGGTGTGCCCTCCACAGCGTGGATGGCTGCTCAGGAGTTATAGGAAGTGGGGTTTGGGTCAGGTAAAGCCCTCCTTCAGTTGCCAAAGGAGAGGTAGATTATATACACAATCTGTGTAGTGAGGCGTCTTATTTGGAGAAATGAAGAACACACTCATAACATAGAAAACTACTTTTTAAAATTAGTTAAAAAGTAGGGTAACTCAGTTGGTTAGGGCATTGTCCTGACATGTGAAGATTGGGGGTTAAATCCCCTGTCAGGGCACATATAAGAATCAACCAGTGAGCGCATAAATAAGTGGAACAACAAATTGATGTTTCTCTCCCTATATCTTTCTCTCTCTCAACAAATAAATAAATTTTTTAAATGAAACATCTAAGCAGGCTTTCCAGTTATATATAAAACTAGAGGCCTGGTGCACGAAATTCAACCTAGCCTGCACCCTCTCCAATCTGGGACCCCTTGGGGGATGTCCGACAATCGGGCCTAAACTGGCAGTCGGACATCCCTCTCACAATCCTGGACCACTGGCCCCTAATCGCTCACCTGCCTGCCTGCCTGGTTGCCCCAACTACCCCCACCCCTGCCAGCCTGGTCACCTCTTACTGCCCCCCACTGCTGGCCTGGTCACCCCCAACTCCCCCCGGCCCCAGCTGGCCTGGTTGCCCCACGCAGCCTGCTGTTCAGTCATTAGGTTGTCCCTCACTAACCCCCTTGCCAGCCTGGTCGTAGGCAGCCATCTTCTGAGGGCATGAGGGTTAATTTGCATATTACCTCTATTATCTAGGACTAGTGGCCCAGTGCATGAAATTCGTGCATGGGTTGGGGGGTCCCTCAGCCCGGCCTGCACCCTCTCCAATCTGGGACCCCTCGGGGGATGTCTGACTGCCGGTTTAGGCAGTCGGACACCCCTCTCACAATCCGGGACCACTGGCTCCTAACCCCTCACCTACCTGCATGCCTGATCGCCCCTAACCACTCTGCATGCCAGCCTGATTGCTCCCAACTGCCCCCCCTTTTGGGCCTGATCACCCCCAACTGACCCCCCCGGCGGTTATTTGCTCCCAACTGCCCCCCCCCTCACTGGCCTTTAGCTTTTAACCTCTCTTCCCGTCCTGGCCTGATCACCCCTAACCGCCTCTGCCTTGGCCTCACCACCATGGCTCTGTCCGGAAGGTCTCCTGGTCTAATTAGCAATTACCCTTTTATTAGTATAGATATCTATTACATTTACATAGTGCATTACAGTTTACAAAGTACTTTTACATGGTCATTCATTCAGTCAACAAATTTTCATGAGGCCCTGCAAGGATCCTGACACTTTCTTAGCTCTGGTGGGACAGTGTTGAAGAAGGCAGTTGAGACCCCCCCCCCCCCCCCACACACACACACACTACCACTGAGTTCATGCTCTAGTTGGGGAGACAGATCATAAACGGTGGACAGTGGATCAGCAAGGTAAGTTCAGGGAGCAAGAAGGGCTTTGCAGATAAGCCAGGTAAGGAGCTGCACTGTTCAATGTGGCAGCCATTAGGCACTCATGGTGATTTAAATTTAAGTCTAAATTAATATTAAAATTATATAAAATAAACATTTAGTTCTATTTCAAGTGCTGAAGAGCCACACGTGGCTAGTGGTATAAATAATGAACATTCCAATGAGCTAGAGAGCGACTTGGGCTAATTTAGACTGAGGAAGGCCTTTCTGAGGAGGTGTCTTGAGTTGAAACCCCAAAATGAGAACAAACCAACGCCTCCCAGACCTGGGTGGGATTGAGTGGAGTGGGCACAGAGTTCCAGGCACTCCAAGCCAAAGCTCCCGATGAAGGCATGAGTTTGGCACATGTGAGGAACAGAAAGGAGGTCGGTGTGACTGGAGTGTAATGAGCTGGAGGGTGTGGAGAAGGGAGAAGGGAGAAGGGTGAGGGAGGTCAAAAGTAATACTGAAAACAGCTGGCGGCTGCTGAGTGCTCGTTGTGTGCCAGACATCTCCGAGGTGGGTACTATTGTCCTCCTTTCACGCATGAGAGCCCTGAGACAGAGAATTAGACACACTTAGCCGAAGTCACACAGCTCCTGGGGGCAGAGCCGGGTTTCAGCTGGGTGGGCGCTGTGGAGCGCTCGGCCCGGTGCTGCACCACCTCTCCAAAGAGACAGGGCTGGCCCCGGCGTCCTGTGCCGAGCTGGGACCCTACCTGGGTGTGACAGGAAGTCATTGAAAGTTTTCAGGCTGGAGAGTGACCCCGTCGATGGCACTATTGAGTGGCTGATGTCCTCTGACCGGGGAGAATAGATTGTAGAGGGAGCTGCCTCATTAATCCAGGCCGTGACATCACTGCGGCTCTGTTTTTATTTTTTAAAGCTTATTGGACATTGCACTTTTTTTCATGACTTAACTTACCTTCAAGAACTTTGGCAGATAAATCAATGCATCTTTTCTAAAAATCTTAATACTCGTTTACTGATAGGAAAGCCAATTTTCCCCGATCATACCCAATTCCCATTCAAATAATCTTTTCTATATTCCTTAGACTGTTATTAAATTATACCAATGATTTTTCTAAACTGGGAGGTTGGCTCGGGCTCCACCCAGGGTCCTTTCCAGCCAGGAGAAGGGGCTGAGCAGGTGGGAAGCCGGTGAGGGGATTTTGTGGGGAAGAGAAGCGCATGGACTGTGCAGGGCCTAAGCAACCTGGTCCTGAGCACTCGGAGGGGCAGGCACCGCAGTGACCATCAGGGCTCCTCAGGCCAGTTGGTCCGGTGATGTGGACTTTGGCTGTGGTGCCTGTGTGTTCCAGGTTCTTTTGTAAAAGAGAATAAAGGCAAACTGACAGACCTCCCAGGGAGGGCCGCATGAGTCCTGTTTCATATCAATCTCCCCTGAGCTCTTGCAAACAGTTGCCTAAGGTGCTTATATAAAATGCAACCTGTAATCGCCTCCATCATCAAATTCCTGAACACTCTCTCTCATCCAGTTCTTGTTGTTTCGTCAGACCTTCTCTTCCCAGAAATGATGGGATAAGGGGAGTAAGATGACTGACTCAACTAGGGTTTCCTTCCAGCCAGGCTACCTTCTGAGGCCGAGTGTGGTGAGGGGAGGTTCAAGTCAGGGTCACCGAACTGGGGTGCTCCCCACACCTTCCCCCCTTTCCTTGATGTCAGGTTATCTAACCCTCCATGGCTCCCTTCCTTGATCACTAGAACGAGGATAATCATTAACTATTGTTCTACCTCGTTGTGTTGTGAGAATTAAATAAATTAGGATTAAATAAGTAAAACGGAACAATTCTCATTGTTAGCTATGACATCATATTACTATTACTGGGAGGGAGAGGCTAGGAAAGGAGGTGCCAAATCCAAAACCCAGACTCCAGGCTACCGTGAGTAAGGATGCAGAAATCACCCAGGAAGCAACCACCCTGGAGCCTCCACAGGTTAGTCAGGGGATTCTCCTGGGCTCCAGGGCCCCGAAAGTCACTTCCTA
Organism: Myotis lucifugus; assembly: GCF_000147115.1. NCBI lineage: Eukaryota > Metazoa > Chordata > Mammalia > Chiroptera > Vespertilionidae > Myotis > Myotis lucifugus. The sequence goes on along the minus strand of NW_005871268.1, from coordinate 2,129,575 downwards.
GGCTGGGTCAACACCATCCTGCAGCCCGGCTGCAGTTCCCACGGCTCAGCATTGCCAAGCTCTGGGCACAACAGCGGCGGGCGATGTTCCTGCCTTGCCTGTCCCCTGCCCCCTGAGCCCGGCTTGGGGCAGAGGCGGCAGCTCCTACGGAATGCCAAGCAAAGGCCTTCTCTGTTTGATGTGAGGAAGCTGAGGGAGGTCGGGCAAGGCTGGGGCGGCTCCCTGTGGTTCTGCCAGAGGGTGAGTAACCCCAGAGGCCTATGGGACCCAGCTCTGTGGCTCTCCTGGGACTGTGGAGCTAACACTGCCCAACCCAGATGCCTCTTTGCTGGTTGTCTCAACAGCTGATGATTTAATCCTCAATAACACTCACCCACAGTTCAGCAGTTCCCTTCTTGGCCAGAGCAGTCTTACACGGATTAAGCGTTTCTCCCAGGTAGAGGCAGGGTTTTACTTTTCAGTATAAGTAGGGTAGGCAAGCAAAGTGTTGTGATTAGGAGCACAGACTTGGAGCCAAACTGTCTGCGTTTGGATCTGGATCCACCACTTACAAAGTGGTGTGACCTTGAACAAGTTATTTAACCACTTATTGTCTCACCTACAAAATGGGGATAATAATAGTACTTACTTCATATAGTTATTATGAAGGCTACATGAGTTAACATCGATGTGGAACTTAGATCCATGCCTGGCATACATTATGTGCTTACATAAATGTTGAATAAATAAATGTTCAATAATGATGAATTAGTTATATAAAATCTATATAATGGAATAACACACCACCATTAAAATCTTTATTACAGAAGAATAGTAATATGGAAATATATTCATGACCATTACTAGACTCTAAAACAAACTACAGTATATCATTATTGTTGAAAGAAAGAAAATAAATCTACATACATTGAAAATGTGCTAAAAGTATGCACACCAAAGGGTGTTTTTTTCTACCTTCTAAAGTTTCTGTTCTGTATAACTTAGTAATAAGAAACAATAAAATTATTCTGTAATAAAGACAATAACAATTAACCAAATATAGTAGATGTGCATAATCCAGATTAAATGATCATGCTTTAAAATGATGACGACGATGATGATGATTCTGATAGCCCCCAAGCACATGGAGCTGAGGCTGAGAGGTCACCATCACCACAACTTTAATGATTAGTCAAATCTTACCACCAAAAAGACAAAACAATAATATTACATGTTTAGATGGGATATGACACTCTATTTTCCTTCTGGGAATAATCAAAAGCTAACCATACCAACTCAGCCAGACTTAAATCTTACCTAAGCAACAGGTGGCCCACATATGCAAAATAAACAAAGAATCAAGTGGCAGTGTGTAAAAGCCGGGATTTGAGTGTGCTTTGCGAAGTGGTGAATAATGGGGGAGTCACAAAAATTGCACACATAGCTAGGATGGGGTGGGGTGGAGAGAGCATTCTTCCAGCCATTGAGTCAGAGGTTTCAAGAAGGAAATGGAACTTCAGGGGCTACTGAAATAAAGGAAGGAGATAAGCATCGTGTTTTTTTCACTGCTCACTTGAATGGAGAAAAGAATAGGACTTATCCCCTGAACCATGACCTTCAGTGTGGGCAGACTTTTCTACTCTGTCACCAAGCCACTTCTCGCCTGCTCCAAGATCTTTTAAAACCCGGACACGCTGCATCTGGGCTCTGATGGATGGGACTAATGTTAAATTAAACACTGTCAGAGGTAGTAGGGTGAATCCCAAGACCATCTCAGCTTCAGTGCCAGGGTGCCCTGCTGGCTTTGCCTGGTTTTGCTGTTAACACTCATAATCTCACATACTCCTTCCCCAAATGCAACCGTTGCAAGATGTCATGATCTTGTTCATCTCCATACTTTTAGTTCACAAATTCTCTCCCCAGCATCCCGTTACCTTCAGAAGATGTAAAGCGCTATGAAAGGAAAACAAAATGCTAGTTGCACATTCTGAAATTGTGCTGGTGGGATGAAACTTTTGACAGACAGAGATTGATTTCAGTTCTCCCTTCATCGTTTCAAATGTCACCACCACAAAGCCCCTAATATAACTTACCCTAGTCTCAAGCCACATTGATATTTACATAGAAACCATCATTGCAATAATTCCCTACACATCGGAACTGGCTAGAATTGCTTCATTCTTTCCAAAGAACCAGGGGTCCTGGGGCTGCATCAGCCCCTTCCAGGGCTGTGCCCAGTGCACAGGCAGGAGGGGCTTGGCAGGCTGTTTTGCTTTCCAGCAAGAGCTGGCAGCGATTAGAACACCCATGTGCTTTCTGTTGATGCTTGTCGGGGATCGGCTTCTAAGCTTCAGGCTTGTCAAAACAGGGGTCACAAATTTAGTCTCAGGAGAACTGGCTGCACATTGGAAGGCAGAGGAAAGAACCACTAGAAGAAGAGCCGTGATCACTTGAAAAAAGTCTTCACTGTGTTTAAAGAAAGGAGGGCCCAATGAAGTACGAGCTTTTTTCCTTCCAAGAGCATCTGGTTCAAAGCCATGGAGGAGAAAAGACCAAGGGGTGTCCAAGGCTTTGTGGAGGGAGCGCTCCTGGCCGTCAGGCCCGCTTGGTAGCACCAGACCTTCCCGGAGTGGGGATGGCTCCCTCCTTTCCACAGGACCTGCTTTCTGACCCCAAGAGTTAGAGAAACTACATGATTTACAGCTGCATTTCTTTCCCCTTCTTTCTGATCCTCCCAGCCTGCGGTCTGTTCAAAGCACACGAAAGGGAAAGAGAGGCCAATGAACCTGCCTCACTGGGAAGTGGTTTTGAGCAAGCACGGAACCAACATCCTGACACATGCTTTGTCTTAAAATGGGTCCCTTGCGCTCCAGTGGAGCAGGGCTGTGTTTGCAGTGGCTGGAGCTCAGCGGAGGTGAGCCTGTATAGAGATGTCTCCAACTACAGACACCAGAGCAGGCCTGCTAGTCATATGTGCTTCCGGCAGCCTCCCTTCACTTCTCCCTTCAACAGCAAGGAGGAGGGGAGTATCTCCCGGACTAGAGAGAGAAAGAGAAAACAGAAGGCCCTTTAAATGGGAAAACTATTGTGTTTTTATTTTATTTAAAATTTTTTTAAATTGATTTTAAGAGAGCAAGGGAGAGGGAGAGAAAAAGAGATACATTGATGTGAGAGAGAAACACCGGTCAGCTGCCTCCTGCATGCCCCCACCTGGGATGAAGCCCAAAACCTGGGCATGGGCTTTGACAGGAAATCTGACCCGAAACCCTTTGATGCATGGGATGATGCCAAACCAACTGAGCCACATCAGCGAGGACAAAGCTGTTGTGTTTTTTAAAAATTCTATTTATCATTTATGAGTTTTACATTGGTGGGAAAATTTCTTTCCCTGATCAACACAACCCTCCTATGTTAGCACTGAAGTTTTGCTCCTATAATATTATCTCAGTGGAATCTATTTCCTTGATGGACCATCATGTAATTCTCACATCACTATCTCAAATATATATATTTTTTAAATGAGAAAAAAATGTTATCCTATATAATAAAGAGGTAATATGCAAATTGACCCTCACTCCATCATGCTGTCACAAGATGGCTGCGCCCACAGCGGAGGCGGGATTACCATAACAAGCAATCAGCAGGGACCTGAGGCTGTGCCCCCTGCCTGGTGGGGCCTGACAGGGGACCTTAGGCCATGCCCCCCGCCCTGGCAGGGCTTGAAGGGGGACCTCAGGCCACACCCCCCACCCCAGCACTGGGCTGGGGGACCTCAGGCCGTGCTCCCCACCCTGGCACCAAGCTGGGGAACCTGAGGCTGCGCCGCCCAGTGGGGCTTGACGGGGGTGGGGCAGGCTGGGTCTGGGTCTCGTGCAATTTCGAGGTGCATGCGAGTGGGCAGGGACTTGACTCTGGGTCCCGCAGGGCGCCCCAGACTCTGACAGGAGGAAGATTTTCATATACATTTTACTAATTTTTTTTTCATCTCTGACACTTCTATTATAGAGAAAGGGCAATAACAATATTAAAATATTTCCTCTAATTAATTCCCTTTTAATGTGCACGAATTTCATGCACCGGGCCACTAGTCTTGCTATAATCAAGTCGCAGAATAACTGTTCAATGTTGTGTTTTCTTTGCTTCCCTCTACAAAGCTGTTTGGGGGAACATTCCTATCTCTAGACTCCTTTTCGCTGGAGAAAAAAGGTTTGGCCAGCTTGACCAAATCCTCAAAGAAAGAAATAAGAGTCCAGGTGCCCTGGTATTTTTGAAACAGTATAGATCCATTCCTGCTGGGACCAGGGGTGGAAGGGTGAGAGGTTGAGAACCAACAGAAGTTGGCCAAGCAGTGGCCTCCTCCCCTGCAGGTGAGGCCCTTGTTTCTGCCTTTGAACCTGCTGGAGGGGCCAGTCCTGGAAGCAAGCATAGCTCTGCTGGACCTGGCATAGCTCATAGCTGTGGCTGAAGCAGCTTCCCCTGCCCTCCCCCACTAGGCCAGCTGTCTGACACCTCTTCCTTTGCCCCTTGAAGGGTACTTTTGAGTAGGGAGAACTAAAACCCCAAAGCTACTAGTTTGGAGAAACCTATTCTAGGAGGCTCACTGGAGAACTTGGTGCAGAGACTGAGTTGCCCACTGAGCTCTGCCCCCGCCCCCAGCCCCACCCTCTGGGCAAACACATCTCCTGCATTCAAGCTGTGAACCTCACCACTCTCCCCTAAAGGATGGCTGATTGCAAAGCTGGCAGCCCTTCCACAAGTCACCGGCAGCCCCGAGTGATGGCTTGTGACTCAAAGCCCAGCACCCGGCATGGACATGGCCTTGGACTTCAGTAGTGGTGAATAAATATAAGGCCAAATTTTTCAAATTCTCTTGGCACATCTCTATTCTTTGCCTTCCTCAGAGTTCAAGGCTTCCACAGCAGATTTGCATAGGCTTTGCCATCTAACAGACCAGGGTTGGGTTCTTGAATCTGTCACAAGTTCCTTCACCCAGCCAAGCCCCTGTTTCTTTTCCCACAAAATGGGGGTGCCCGCCTCAGAACTGTTACAGGGTTTAAGTGCAGGGGTGCTGAGCACAGTGGCAGGCACTGTATGAGCATCATCCCCTTCCCTTGGCCTAATGCCCAGCATCGCCTTGACATTGGCCCCTCAGCCCCAGCCCTGGCTCACCCGCCTGTCCCAGGTAAGCCACCCCTGTTCCACACCTACTGGGTCTCTTGAACAATAATCATTGGCCTAAACATGAATACAGCTGAACTCCAATTAGCAGTGCAATTCCTGCACAAAAAGAAGGAAAGAAAAAGAAATGAGGTCAGTTTTGTGATCAATACACTTAGAGATTTCTTATCCTGTAAGATACTAGAGGCTGGAAATATAACTAAGGCAGGGGGTTCGGTGAGTTCCTGGGAGGCTGGTCTCAGCACAAGTTGATTCAGATCCTTTGGGATGTTGACTCCCATGGTGGAGACAGACTGCTGGTTGAGTGGACCCTGGATCTAACCAAGTATTTTCTGTGGTTTAATGTTCCTGCAGGGAAGCACCCGCTCTGTGCCGGGCAGTGATCTGGGGAGCGAGGACACTGCAGTCAACATGATGTCCTAGCCCTCCAGGACCCCCGCTCTAGCAATGGAAGCAGATATGTGAAGAGATAAATTGCAGTTTATTGAGGTAATGCCATAATAAAAATATGACTAAAGTGCTTTATAACCTCAAAATTCTTGTGGCAATAACTAAATGGACAGTCTGTGCATGGAAGGGACTTGGCAATAATTAATAAATAAATAAATGGATAAAAGATATCTGGCCTGTATGGCTTAGTTGGTTGGGCATCGTCCCATGCACTGAAAGGTTGCTGGTTTGATTCCCAGTCAGGGCACATGCCTGGTTGTAGGCTCCATCCCTGGTGGGGTTCATGTAGGAGACAGTTGATGGATATTTCACTCTCATTTTGATATTTTTTTCTTTCTCTCCTTCTCCCTTCCTCTCTCTCCAAAAATCAATTAAAAAAATAAGATACCTGGTAAAAGATACTAAAATCAAGGACTCAGTGCTATATGTCCATTTGGGTTACTAGCATGAAATCTACCTATTTAGTTTTGACATTAAAAAGAAGTTGAAACCCTGGAGTTGCATTGTCCTATAGTCACACGTGGCTATTTACATTTAAATTAATTAAAATAAGATAAAATTTTATCTTAGAGCAACACAGTTTAAAAGAAATGGCAATTTCTCAGTCATACTAACCACATATCAAAGGTGCTCAAAAGCCTCAGTGCCTAGTAGGTACCGTAATGGATGGCAATCTCCCTGTTTAACTTTTAGAGCAAACATTATGCTTGGTCTTATGGGCTCAAATGGGTTCCTCCCATATTCAGATGTTGAAGTCCTAACCCCAAGTACCTCAAAAGGTGACCATGTGTGGAGTCAGAACCTTTAAAGATGCAATTAAGGTGAAATGAAATCATATGGGTGGGTTCTAATCCAATATGACTGGTGTCCTTATAAGAAGAGGAGGTTAGGACACAGACACACACAGACCATGTGAAGGCACAGGGAGAAGACGGCCATGTACAAACCACGGAGAAAGACCTTAGAAGAAATGAACATGCGGACACCTTGATCTTGGACTTTCAGCCTCTAGAACTGCGAGGAAAATAAGTCTCCGTTGTTTAAACTGCTCAATCTTGGGTACTTTGCTAATGTACCTCAAACTGCGACTCATCACCCCTGTGTACTGGCATACCTCTTTGTCTCTTCCTTTGTTTTATGTTTCTTTTGTTTTGAACTGTTTATGATCTCTTTACTTGTCCTTACTTTTCATTTTTGAGTTTTCTTCCCTTGTCTAGATTTACCAATTCCTCAAGGGAAAAATTAAGGAAACAAAGCACTGTTTTGGCATGTTCACCTCCCCGCTGTGCAAAAGGCAGCACCATTTTAAAGGTGAAGAAACCGAGGCCCTGGAGATATAACTAAGTTGCCCAGGGATTCTCAATGGCTCTGCTTGGTTCCACAGCCTCCAGACCCATCACCTCACCCGTCTGCCTCCTTGAGCGCCTAAAGCTGACGGCTCACAATTACTTGAACATCCGCAGAGCTGAGCTCAGAGCTGGCCCACAGCAGACAATCAAAAACTCTTCATGGACTTGACTTGATTTCAATAATGCAGATGGTTTGGCTGATCCAGGGCAATTAACCTGACAGCACTTCTTCTCACATTATAGACAGATGACAGCTCTTCGGGAGAAACTTGAAGACCTCGGGTGTTAAGAATCATTATCTCTTCCTCTTCCCAACTAACAGATAAAAGCTGCAGACTTGGCCTTGACGATGCACTTTTCAGAGTTTTGTCAGAACAAGCCACAAACCTTAATGCATTTGGGTAGCGCTCAGCCAACTTGCAATTATATGTGGTGACAGGGGGCGAAGATGGCATCCGCCAAGGATGTTGACATCTGCCAACACCGCCAAGTTTCCTTTGGATCAAGAATGTCAGCGTCTTTCTCCAGAGGACAACTGTTTCACCTCCAGCAGAGAGGCCTGCAGGCAGTGGGGGCTGTGAGAGCCCCAGACAAGCTGCAGGAATGGGAAGGGCAGGAGTGGCCTTAAGGAGTCAAGGGCTAGCTCTAGTGGGATCTAAAACAAATCTAACAATCAAACAATAGAGATTTAAATGCTCTTTAGTGGAGAAAATGGTTATAAAAATAAATCTGACCTTTAATGCTTTTCTAATTTTGCACCGTGTGTATTTTATTACCTATTGAAAAATAAATGACTTAAAAATAATAATTAAAAAAAGATCTGTATAGTCTGACATCCAAAGCCTGAAACAGTGTAGAACTGATTTAATAGAATTGGCCTGGAAGTCAGTGGAATTGGGTGTTAGTTCCTACACTGCCACTAATTTTGTTTCTAAAACACAAATTTCCTCAGAAGCTCGATCACCTACAGAATAAATTCAGACTCTTTAGCTTGGCCCATGAGATCAGGGTGATCTAACACCTGCCTGCCTATCTTAGTGTAGGTTTCCCCTGAAGCAGACAATTCTTAGATAAGGAGTTGGTTTCAAGCAGTGAACGATGGCTCGAGGGAGGTGGTTCCCAGAGCATGGCAAGACAGGGGGATTGGCGGGGGGGGCGGGGGGGGGGGGGCGGAACATGAGAGACAGAGAAGGGAGGAATGCCAATAAATGCAGTATGCATTATGAGCTGGTGACTGTGGGAAACTTGGTGCAATCTCCCAGGGTCCCTCTGAGAGACTGTGTAGAAGATACCTTGGAATTAATTATATGACAAAGGGCAAGGAAGCTGGGGGATCTATCATTGGTTGGGAGGGCGATCTAAGAGCTCTAACTCCTCTGCCCTTCTAGGCTGTCACATGCAAGCGCTGAACACACTGCCATGGCCAGAGAATGCACTCGGGCAGGGACATGCAGGCGCTTGAGCTAGGGAGCTACAAATGGGCTGGCTGGATCACACAATGGCTGCAAGACTGGGCAGCTTTTCCCATCAAGAGGTGGGATATATTTACCTACCCCTTGAATCTGGACTGGCCTTTTAGAGAATAGACTATGGAGGTGACAAGGTTGTAGTAGTTCTTGGCTAGGCCTCAAGAAACCTATAGTATCTACTCTTATTTTCTTGGAACTGTGTTACCACTGTGCAAGTAGGCCAGGCTAGGCTTCTAAAGGATGAGAAACCACATGGAGCAGAGAGGCTTAGCCAGCGGAGCACCCCCAGATCAACCAGCCCCCAGCCAACTTGCCAGCTCACCAGAGACACATGAGTGAGCACAGCTCAGCCCAGAAGGATGACTCAGGTGAGCCCAAACTAAATTGCCAAGCTCATAATCATAAACTAAAGAAATTATTGTTGCATTAAATCAATACATTTTGGGGTGGTTTATTGTGCATCAAAGCTAACTGATGTAACATTTAGGCGACTGTCCTATGCTTCAGGTAAGCTCTAGAGCAGTGGTCGCCAACCTTTCGGACCTCACGGACCATCAATGGTCCACGGACTACCGGTTGGCGACTGCTGCTCTAGAGTAGACCAGGGGCACCAAGAGCATCTACCAATACATGTATTAGTTAGCTATTGCTGTGTAACAAATCACCCTGGTGTGATAACATAGCACCTTAAAACAAGGAACATGATTATATGGCTTCTGAAGGTCAGAATTTGGGAGGAGCTTAGCTGGGTGGTTCTGGCTCAGGGTCTCTCATAAGGTTGCAGTCAAGATGCTGGTGGGGGCTGCAGTCAGGTGAAGGTTTGACTTGGGGTGGGGGTCTGCTTCCACACTTACTCATATGGCTGCTGGCAAGTGTCTTTGGTTCTTTCTGGCTATTGGCTGGAGGCCTCCGTTCTTCACCACGTGGGCTTCTCCATAGGACTGTTCATAGCACAGCTGTATGGTACTGGTCAGCACAATGAAACAATGTAGGAGCATCTATGCAAGGGAGACAATACCAGGAGCTGGGACTATTGGGAGGCTGCCTCCCACACTATTTTTTCTTCCTCATCCACCAAAAAACGCTCTCTGCCATACAATCCACCCTTCAAATGACTATTCATGCCCTGAATATAGTATAGTGATAACAGCTATTACTATTTTTGCAAGCCTACTAAGTGCCAGGCACTGTGATAGTTTATGTATAAAAGCCACATCCTTTCTTGATTGATGAACCATTGTCCTCCTGGGAAAAATCACCCGTGATATTGTGATATAACAAGAAATATATTTGGTCTTCATCCCCAGTTCCTGGCACGAAGCACTTAAAAAACCTTGGAATTTCTGAGGGCCAGGAATAAGAGGGGTGTCTTTTGTTCTTTATAATGAGCCCCCTTCAACCATACCTGCCTTCACACAGCCAGTCCCTTCCCTGGGCCACAGCACCTGATGGCAAACCAAAGTCAAGGCCAACACTGAGGGCGCTGCTCCTCACTCCTGCCACTGAACAGGCAAACAACATAAAACTCCCCCCTGCCTTTGTGTTTTCTAATTGAAGGAATTCAAAGTCATTTTTGTTAAAACAAATGTACGCACCCCACCCAATACCACACCCACTGGTTCTGGGAGCCTGTCCTTTAGCTTTTTTTCTTTTGGCCATTTTCTCCCTTAGGAAGAAAGGAAAGAATGAAGACGCATGTGGAACCCCTGTGCTCTCAGGTGCCACCTGCCCTGCCACTTGCCTGCTGGGGGTGGCTGGAAGGGGTGTTGGGGTGGGGGCAGGCATCGGGGTGTGGGCAGCTGCAATGAGCCTGAGCCAACTGCATGGGTGCTGCTGGTGAAGGTGATGCCGAACCCTGGTAGCATGCACAGAAGCGGCCAATGGCAGTGGCTGGATTGGCAGCTCAGGATGTCTTAGAAGTTCAGGGATGCCTCAGGCTGGAAAAAATGTCATAGGCCTTCAGGTGGGGCAGGAAGGAAGGGTTGGGAAGGCTCCTTTGAAGTCAGCACAGTGGGGGCCAGCAGTGAGGGGGGTGGTTACTCAGTTCCTGCCATAGCCTGCACACTGGAGCCCAGGGCTGTGGCTCAGAACCCTTAGAAACACCTCAAGCCTGGCAGATACAGCAGGAATATAGCCCTTTTGTTCCCTCCACCTAGAAACCCCATCTTCACTTTGTCTACCCAGAAGAATCCAGCCTTCTTTCAGATCTAACTTGAATGTCCCCTCCCCTGGAAGCCCTTCATGACTGCACACAGGATGCATTCCTTTGTAAGAGCAGACTAGACTTGACCTCATATTGTGATTCTCCCTTTAATGACATAAAATTTTTCATAGAGACTCAGGGCCCAGTGGCCCAGACCTCACAGAGGTCACCAACCGGTGGTCCGTGAGGTCTGAAAGGTTGGCAACCGCTGGCCCAGAGACCTCAGGAACAGAGCGGAACCCTCAGAGAATGTTTGTTGAGTGGAGTAAATGGAGAATACACGAGGCATGTCTTCTCTACGTCTCCAAGCAGAGAAACACCACTCACCAGGCCCCTTTCTCTAGTGGCCTCCACTTCAGACAACTGAATGCATCCCTCCCACAGATTCCAGTGGGAGCTGTTCTTTTTAGCCTTTGAGTACTGCGATCCCTAGCCTCCTCAGAGGCTGTGCAGTGGCTCAGGGAGGGGGCAACCCCTGTATAAGGATTCCTTGGGTTCAAATTCTGTCTCTACCCCCTACCAGCCTTGTGGCTCTGGGCAGGTTAGAAGACAGCAAAAGTACCTACCACGAGGATCTATAGCAGTGATGGTGAACCTTTTGAGCTCGGCGTGTCAGCATTTTGAAAAACCCTAACTTAACTCTGGTGCCGTGTCACATATAGAAATTTTTTGATATTTGCAACCATAGTAAACAAAGATTTATATTTTTGATATTTATTTTATATATTTAAATGCCATTTAACAAAGAAAAATCAACCAAAAAAAATGAGTTCACGTGTCACCTCTGACACGCGTGTCATAGGTTCGCCATCACTGACCTATAGTGAGGACTGAGAAGTTACTCCATGCAGGAGCAGTGTCTGGCATGTAACAAACATTCAGTAATGTAGCTATTATTATTACTACTAGAGGCCTGGTGCACGAATCTGTGCATTGGTGGGGTCCCTTGGCCTGGCTGGAGATAGGGGCCAATCAGGGCTCTCTTTCCCAGTCCCAATCTGGGGCCAGCCAGCCAGGGGGAGGGACCGCAGGAGATTGGCCAGATGCAGGAGGTTGGCTGTGGGAGCGCACTGACCACCAGGGGGCAGCTCCTGCATTGAGCATCTGCCCCCTGGTGGTCAGTGCTGTCATAGTGACTGAACGACTGGTCGACTGGTCGACTAGTCATAATGGTTGCTTAGGCTTTTATATATATAGATTATTTGCTCTGTCTTTCCCCAGTCACAGAAACACAGTCCGGACGATCTCAGGGACTATCCCTAATGTGTCCAGGGACAGGGAGTGGGCCATCACTGCTGTTCCCAAGGCTCAGGCCAGGTTCAGTGGAGAGAAGGTAGCCCTAGGAAAGGCCTCTATAAGGGAGGGGGCTGGGATGAACCTGGCTCCCAGTGGCTGATTCCAGGCACTGAGGAACCTCCCCAAAATTCTGCACCCTGGCTGAGGCTCTAGATGAAGGTCTGCTTGCATCTCAGGCCTGCCTTTCAGCTGCTGGCCTCCTGGCCTTTGCTGCTGTCCTTGGGGACAGGCTATTTTAGGTAGCAGTCAAAATAAAACTGAGATTAACCCAGAATTCTTGGCAGTCAAACAATACCATAATTATGTGCTTTTTAACTTAAGAAATCAGGCCGCTGAAGCTGACCCGCTGGGGTCTGCAGGGTGCTCTGAGGATAATAAGGCCTCCATCCTGCACTGTGTCACCTTCGCACACCCTTCACAGCAGGCAGGCGGGCAGGCCACCAGGGAACCGCCAGGCCCTTAGGGAGGCTATTTCTTCTCTGGGAAGGGGAGTCATATTGTCTGAGCAACAATACAATGTACTTTCAGGCTAAACGCTGGCAGGTTGGAAGGGTGGCATTACTTTGTATATCATAAATTCTTCTTGCAGAAGTCCCCTCCCTGGGGCTAGTGGCGGGAGGGAACAGAGGAGGCCTGTGTTCCAGAGCCGGCTTTTCAGGGCAGGAAATCACCCAGAGGAATGCGTTTGTGCTTTGATTGCCTACAAGGGGCGCAGACCCCGTTAGTGGGGCAAACAGGCCCCTTCCTCTTTGCTGGGAGCTGGGGGGGAGGGGAAGGGATTAGTCACACATAAGAGCGACAGGATTAGGTCCCTGAGAGTAAAGCCCTCCGCTCCAACCCAGAGAGGGAAAAAAGAATGGGGGATTCAAGCAGAGGGGGAGAGAGTGTTAGATGATGTCAATAAAGGTCACTGCCTGCGGAACAAAGAGGCGGGCGTGAGTGTGACCGAGGCCTGAGCAGATCCCCTGCCTCCCAGGCAAGACGTCAGACGCCTGGAGGGAGAAGGGAAGCCCCAGGCCCCAGCCCCGGGGCAGCCCACAGGTGTGGCTGACAAACACTTTCCCCAGACACTGGCTTGGCCCTGGGATCAGAGGCCTCTGGAAATACGATGCTCCTACCCTAGCTGCTAGGTGCTGGCCAGGGAAGCTGACCCTGCAGGGAGATTGGAAATAGAAAAACACACCCCAGTGCCCTCTGGCTGAGCTGCTAATCCCTCCCCTCCCGCGCCCCCCACCCCCACCCCGCCAGCTCCCAGCAAAGAGGAAGGGGCCTGTTTGCCCCACTAAAGGGGTCCCTTGTAGGCAATCAAAGCACAAACGCATTCCCCTGTTGACATGGAGGCAAACAGACACCTAGGGTGGTGACAGGCCTTTCCATTCCTTAGGGAAAGGCCATCTGGGGGTGGGCACCCTGCACAGTAAGGGAGTCCTATGTGGGAGGGTCCCTCTCCGCCCTCCCCACCAGGAATGCAAATGGCTCCACCGTGACTATAGTTGAGTTTGTGCCTTTCATGCACCAGGAGCCCCTCGCTTTCCCCTCCCCAGGGTCCTGAGACCCGGTCTTCCTGGCAGCTCCCATGGAAGGGGGCAGGGGGAGGGAGAGGTGGGGTACATATCTTTAAAGATGTATACCAACTTCCTGCTAGGTTTCAGTTTCTTTGATTTTTATTTTTGTCTCAAAAGCCTGAACCATCTTTCTCTGCCACACAAACCACAAGAACAACAAGCCTTGGGAGGTTGACCCTGGGGACTGGCTGTGCCCAGAGAAAGGAACCTTGTCTCAGAGACAGGACCTGAGTTTGACTAGGGGCAGGTGAGGGACAAAGGGGCAGAGAGATGACTGGCAAAGGGGTTTTAAACAGGTGGGACTGGAATGCAGCCCCCCCCCCCCCCAACACACACACACCAGCTGCTCCTTCTGGTAAAGGCTGATGGGTTTCCACACCAAAGGCTGCCCTGCTCGCATTTTCCATCCTGTGTGGTCTCTAATTGGAAAGGGAAGTCGCATTCCAGTGTGAAAGAGAAGCCACTCAGCCACCTCCCTCTGGGCACTTCATGGCAGCGCCTCTGTCCCCCGCAGACCTGAAAGATATGGGTTGACCCTCTGTCCAGGGCAGAAGGGGCTTTGGACAAACAGGTTCAGGTGGCCATAAAGTGATTAACAAGACCCGGGAACTGGTCCATCGAGCCTTGGCTGGTCAAGTGAAAACAGGGAGGCCTGGAGGGGAGCAGAGGCCGGAGGGAAGGTGTGGGTTGCTGGTGGCTGGGCTCCCATCCAGCCTCCCGGGCTGGGACATTCCTAAAGGAAGGATGCCCTCATACCGGCCCTGTTTTCAGAGGACTTCCTGAGGGTTGCATCCGTTACCGGCCAACGGTGCCTTGCAGGCTGCTCCCACCTGAGCGGTATGATGCTCTGGCCAATCTACACAGGAGCCCTGATTAGTTGAGTCGTCTAGAAACTCCCAGGAGATAGCCCCCTGCCCAACTGGTACCCATAAGCAGGGCCTGCAGAGTTCAGAAAGCTGCCTTAAATTCTTTCTCGTGCAAGGGGGCCGCATCAGCTCTCACATTTCAGAAAATGCTTGCTTCCCACCAGCACGGTGAGGCTGCGTCCACAAGGGTGGCTGGGTATCCAGTCTGAGCAACTCTGCGGCCCCTCCTGCCACCCAGCCTGAATGTCAGAGGACTGTCTCCCCTGAGAGTACTTTCTGGTGGGTCTTTTCAGAGGTGGGCCTCTTTGGGATGGGCCCCTCTGCCCCCTGCACCACGGCAGTGCCTCTCCTACCCCTGACCTGCTATCTGTATCTGAACATGACGGGCCTGGGGAGGGGTCCTCAGAGCTTCTCCCGCACATATCTCGGAGAGCAGCCTGCCCTCAGGGCTGATATTAGCTGATACCCTAGGAAGCAACCTACTGAAGGGCCCAAAAGAACCAATGAGTGAGGGAGACATTATGAGATGTACTTTGTTTAAATGCCACACCTCAGACAGAGCCTTCTGTCCTGCAACCCACTTCTTACCCTGCAGGACGTTTCCTCTTTATCCCATGGCACTCACTGCCCTTTGCCACACAGTGAGCTCTGTATGCTGACTGCCTGTCCCACCAGGTCAAGCGCCCAAGGGCAGAGGCTTTGTCCCTTCTGTCACAGGTACATTCTAAGCACACAGCACACAGCCTGGCGGACACTCACAGATATATACTGAATGGGTAAGTGTAATATGGATGTGGATGCATTATGGTTTGTGAAATATTATAAAATGAAGCCTCCAAAAAATAAGCATAGAGTAGGCCTGTGATGGCCTTAAAAAGGCCCAGCCTGACTTGTGTACTTCCTTCGCTGATGAAACTGAGAATCTTTCCAAATGTTTACCAGATATCTGTTGTGTGTGTGTGTGTGTGTGTGTGTGTGCAATGCCAATTTATACTTCTTGCTCATTTTCCCATTTTCCCATTGGATTACTTGTCTTTTCCTTTTGATTTGTAGGAATCCTTTAGTCTGGAAACCTTTCCTGTAGTGATTATATGTATAGCTCCCAGCTTGGGACTTCTCTTTTTTCTTCGGGGTGTATTAATTTTAATGTAGTTTAATTCATTAATCTTTTCTTTGAGGATTAGTACTATCTATATCTTATTTAAGGAATATTTTTCTACCCAGAGGTATAAATATACCCTCTAGTATTTTTTCTAAAAGTTTTAAAGTTTGGGCTTTCACATTTCATTCTTTAGTCCATTAGGAATTGGGGTATGAAGTAAGTAGGGACCCATTTTTTACCTTATTAATCACTGAGTATCTCATCATCACTTATTCACCAGTCTCTCCTTTCTGCAGAGATCCGCAATATCACCTCTGCCTTATTTCAAAGCTCAGATGTTGGCAGGTTTGTTTCTGGGTTCTCTTTTCTGTTCCATTGGCCACTTTTTCATCCTTGCATTGATACATTTTGTTTTAATTATTATCATCTATCCTAATAAAAGAGTAATATGCTAATTAGACCGGGAGACCTTCTGGACGTCCTTCCAGACAAAGCCATGGTGGCAGGGCTGAGGCAGAGGTGGTTAGGGGTGATCAGACCAGGAGGGGAGGGCAGTTGAGGGTGATCAGGCCGGTGGGGGGTGGGGGGGCAGTTGGAGGCGAGCAGGCTGGCAGGGGGGCCAGTAGGGGGCAAGCAGGCCAGCGGGGGGGGGGGAGGGGAGCAGTTGGGGGCGAGCAGGATGGCAGGCAGAGTGGTTAGGGGCAATCAGGCAGGCAGGCAGGTGAGCGGTTAGGAGCCAGCAGTCCCGGATTGCAAGGGGGATGTCCAAGATTAGAGAGGGTGCAGGCTGGGCTGAGGGACACCCACCCCCATGCATGAATTTCATGCACCAGGCCACTAAGATATAATAAAAGCCTAATATGCAAATTGACCAAACAGCAGAACAACTGGTGGAACCACCGGTTACTATCACATGCACTGACCACCAGGGGGCAGATGCTCAATGCAGGAGCTTCCCCCAGCCTGCAGGCCCCAGGCCAGCCAAGGTGGCTGCTAGCAGGGGCCCCCCAATCACCCTGCCGGTCACCCCACAGAGGGAGGCGACCAGCAGCAGTGGCGGAGGGTGGGGCCTGTGAGTGGGTGGCCCCAGGCCGGCCAAGGTGGGTACCAGCAGGGGCCCCCCTGATTGCCCCACCGGTCACCCTACAGATCAGCCCTGATCACCGGCCAGGCCTAGAGACCCTACCTGTGCACAAATTTCATGCACCAGGCCTCTAGTAGCTTTATCATAAGTCTTGCTCTTTGGTAGGACAATTCCCTTTTCCTTGTTCTTCTCCTTCAGAGGTTCTTGGATATTCTTAACACTATAGTTCATCTAAATTTTAGTATTATCTTGTAAAGTACTTGCCAAATTCTGGTGAGATTATAATAGGAATTGCAATGGCTCTATCGATCAGTTTAGGGAAAATCACTATCTTTATGATACTGAGTTTTCCTGTCCATGAATACAGATTACCTCTTTGGTTTTTTTAGGTCTTCTTTAGTACCTTTCAATCAAGTTATAATTTTCTCCAGATAGTTCTTTTACTCTGAACATCATCCGGGTTGTGTCTTATATCTGATGGCATCTTGCTATTCTAATTGGCAGTCCTTGATCTGTGAGCCCTCAGCAGCCACCCCTTCCAGCATCGGGGGAAATGAGAGCCTTGGTCCTGAAATGGGGAACTGGGGACTCATCAGCATGCTCTGTATACCCTTCCAGCCATTTCCACACTCCTCTCTCACACACGTGTTCAGTTTTAGGATTTAATTTCTGAAACACTTGAACTTTAGGTACGTTTGTACAGACATTTAGCAGAATATTTAAAGTAGGAATCCATTGTTCAAACATCACTGAGTTTTGTGTGTTAAAGTCTATAGAACAAGTTCATTTTAAGGAAGTAGAACTGTTCTATCTGACTCAATTATCATGTGGTTTTCCTAGGAAACAGTTTTCTTACTATATATACCTCTCTCAGTTTCAGACATGCTGGCCTTCTTTCCGTTCTTCCAGATGTCTCTCTTGACTCCAGCTTGTTTTTGACACATACTGCTCTCTGCCTGGTAAGCTTTTCTCCCTGGAGCCCCACCTCGACTCCCCATACACCCAACTACTCCTGCTCATCCTTCAGCCTCAGCTGAAACCCACTCTCACAGAGAGCCCTCCACTGACACCCCTAAGTTACCTCCCCCAACAGCACCTTGTGCCTTCCTTTCACTTCCATCACATTTGCAATTGCTGCTTCACCAGTTCCTAGCACTGGGCCAACAGTGGGAGTGCAGAGATATTTGTCGATTTGCATGTGACCTCACCCTGCAATGCCTGGGGTCTAGATTGAGTCTCATCTACTGCTTGATGCCTTCAGCACCCAGTTGTGTACGGTACTTGTGGACACTTGCTAAATGTTTTTGAATGACTCAGTGGTTTTACATGGTAGTTATTTATATACTACACTCTACAGGTCCAAACTGCTCCCCGAATACCCAGGAACTGAAAGCTGCCAGGGTATGTGGCCCCATGCGATGCTCTCGTTGGGGTCCTTGGCACCAGCCTTGAGAAACGTACCCATCTAGTGCCACTGGCCTTCTATCAGGCGCTGGAGCGAACTTCTGGTTTGTTTTAAAAACACCTCTGAGATCTTCCCTATACAAGATTCCAAAGAATATATGATACTCCTTCCTCTAGGAAGTGAACTCCTTTCTCCACCTCCCTGAGCGTGGGCTTGTTTTCTAAGAGTAAAGTATGAAACAGGGGGCGGGGGGAGTTACTGCATAGCAGAGAAATGCCATCACTTGTTCAAGTGATCCAGGTTAATATCCGTGTTAGGGCGTGTTGATAACATGTACCCTGGATACAGAGCGGTACTTCACCTTGGTGGTCTTCCTCCTCAAAACTTACAACCTTAGTCTCGCTATGAGAAAAGCATCAGACATGCACATCGTGGGACCGTCTACAAAATACTGGACCAGGACTCCTCAAAACGGCCAAGGTCATCTAAACCAGGAAAGTCAGGAACTGTCAAGGGCAGAGGGGACTAAGGACAATGAAACGCAATACGCTCTCCCGGATGGGATCCTAAAACAGAAGAGGACACAGGGAGAAAACGAATGAAATCAGAATAAAAGGTGGGGTTTAGCCAATAACAGCGATGTACCAGTGCTGGTTTCTTAGTGTGGCAAGTGATCCATGGTAATGTGAAATATTAATAGTAGGGGAAACCAGGCGAGGCATAGTGGGGAATTCTGGACTATCTTTGCAAGTTTTTAGTAAAGATAGATCTCTTCTTCTTCTTTTTTTTTAATCTGGGAGAAGCACAACACCAATTCCATGCCAGGGGAAAGCCACCGGGCCTGCTCAGCACGCTGATGGGCCTGCTTTGTTGTGGAGAGGGTGGCTGCGGGGTGGAGGTGTCGGAAAGGAAGGAGGTGCAAGGTCAGGGACTCAGCTACAAAAACATGTCCTAAATGGGATGAGAACATCAGTGGGAAGCCGGTGTCTTATCTAAATAGTTAAGTATTAAAATAAAACATTAAATATTAAAATAAAACATTTCAGTGCCACCTGAATCCAAGTAACTTTCTCTCCCTTCGGCACAGTGCTTGGCTGACAGATTCCAAAAGGAGGTTCAAAAGCCCACACTCCCCTCCGTCTCCAGCTCAGGTCAAGTGTGGGCAGCGTGTCTAACAAACAGTTCTATTCAGGAGCTAGTAGTGCCGTCCCCAGGGGGATGGGGGGTGGAGGGACCAGGCTGTAGCTTTGAGAGTCCCTCTCCTCTCCCGACCCCACCTCATCTGGGCAAAGCAGGCTGTGAGGACACTGACACCGGCGGCTCCCTGGGGCCAGGCTGAGAGGGTCTGGCAGGCAGAGCTGTGAAATAAGACTGAGAAGCAAGCCTCCTGGGCAGGTGACGTCTTCCTAGGGTCAACAGGTCCATGAGAGACTCTACTCTCCAGGGAAAGTGAGAAAAAAAACTGCTTGGCAGGTTTAGGGAAAAGAAGGAGGGTCACAGAACCAGCTTCAGAGTGTGGAGCCAAAATTAGCAGGTCCGGTAGCTCAGGACAGGGCTCTGGGGACAAAACCTGTTCCTAGACAATGAGCTCAATGCCAGAGGATGCTTTGTAAGGCCAACAGAGCTGGGGACAGAAAACGCAGCACCAAGTGTGGGTATGGGCAGAGAATAAAAGGACTGGGGAGGAAAATCTGATTGGAAAGACCTGAGCTTTCAAAAATGACTTCAGCCCTGGCCAGTGGCTAGGTTGGTTGGAGCATCATCCCCTACCTACACCAAAAGGTTGCGGATTTGATTCCAGGTCAGGGTGCATACAGGAGGCAACCGATACATGTTCCTTTCTTGCACTGATGTTTCTCTCTCTCTCTCTCTCTCTCTCTCTCTCTCTCCACCCTCTCTCTCAAATTAAAAAACAAAACAAACCATACCTTTGAGTGAGGATTATAAAAATGACTTCAGCAATTGCCGTGGAGTTAGAACAGTTTCCTAAACGGGGCCCTTGTGATGGGCGGGCTGCTCCTGTAGCCCTCCTCCCTTTGGGATCTTGACCAGTGGCTCCCCACCGCCTTGTCCCCCCTCCTGAGGCAGCCCCCACTGTCCTTCAATCACATCACCTGCTCCAAAACCTTGAACCCCAGAGAACTTCTGTGAGAACCTAATGAGACCTCCCCTCTCCTCCTGTCTGACTTCTCCCCGGGCAGCAGCTCCAGAATCCCCTGGTACCGACCGGGCTCTGCCAAGTGGGGCCCCTCCCTGCTTGACCTGCAGCGACAATCACTTCTAGATAAACATCAGCTACACACAAAGAATAGCTGCGGAGGGAGAAGTGTTAGTCCTGCATCCGGAACCCTCTATTGGTGGGGTTGGTGTCAGAGGTCCCTGCAAAGCAACAACACAAAATACAAAATGGAGATCAATGTAGCATCTTACCAGGTCTTTTGGGGGAAAGGAATTTGGGGACATGTGTCCTCCCTAGACTCCAGGTTCCAGGCTGCTTTTTAAAAGTCTCTGAGGAATTGACAGAGCACAGAGGACTTTTAGGGCAGTGAAAACCTACTCTGTATGATATTATAATGGTGGCTACATGTCATTGCACATTTGTCCAAGCCCATAGATAATACAGCACCAAGGGGGAGCCCTCAGGTACACTATGGGCTTATGTGTTCATGTAGGTTCACCAGGGTTAAAAAGTACCATTCTAATGAGTGATGATGATAGTGGGGAAGCAACGCATGTGTGGAAAAGGGGGATGTATGGAACATTTCTGAACCTTCCTCTCAATTTTGTTGTGAAAAGAAAAAGTCCCTAAGGAATAAGCACACTGAAAATTAAATCTTTCTTTTCTGATCCCCGTCCTCCCTCACCACCCCCCTGCCCCCCCGCAGTGGCTGTTACAGGAGTTACCACTCACCCTGTTGGGACAGGAATAGCAGGGTGTTGGCCTGCGGGCAGAGCAGAGCTTAGAGGGAGACCCTCCCCTAGAACTGCATTGGGGCAGCAGCCTCACAATGGGTGTGTGTGTACCCGCATGTGCACACCATTCAAAGTCATGAGCTCTGTTAGATAACATGGGGCCAATCTGAGACTTTCATAAGCATCGGGCACTTTTGCTTTTGGAGACCACATCCCATATTAAAAATCACTAACATGCTGTTGCCCCATGTGAAATACAACATGTTTAACCACATAACGAGTGAATTCAGATACAGTTGACTAGCTGGAGTCATGTTACATTTTTCAGACATTTAATTAAACATCTATCAATTTTGATATCATAGTTTTCTTTTTCTTATTTTGAAAATTTCATATAGTCTTTCAAGTCTCACATTTTTATAGGCCCATGAAAAGTTCATTTATCCATTTGTTGGATAAAGTGGTCCTGGGTCCACAGTAGCTACGTTCCACTGCCGGAAGCACCAAACAAGCTCCTAGCATCTGCTGGTAGGAGCCAAACTGCCTGATGGGCTCAGACACATCCATTTGAAGTACAGCATTTGGCAGCCTTCCTATGGGCTCTGTAGGCAGAACAGAGGAAGAACATTCCTGCCACCAGAATGAAGGGCCCGTGTCCATGAGTAGGTGGTGAGCATGAGTTTCTAAATAAGGCATTTGGAATGCAAAACAGTCCAACTAGGCTAGTCATTGCACAATGACCACAGCCTGAAACTTGGAGCATCCGGGAGAGAGAGAAAACAGGGGAATGTGGTAGGAAGAGGTGGGAAGAAAGAAGAGCTAATTGAATGCTACAATTATTAAATTAAATTAAGAAAAAGCTCCCAAACTTTGATTTAAAATAATAGATTGAACATCCAATTTTATGGAATGAGGAGTGGTGATGAAGAGTTTAATTATGAAATATGCTAGGCATTATGCTAAGTTCTGGAGAAAGACAGGTGCCCTCAGGAGGTTTGTTTATGCAGACAGAATATGTGTGATGACTTAATATGACTTGCTAGTCCAAATAAAGAAAACAAAGCAACAGTTATGGGGCAATAGATGAGGAGACATTAATCAATGGGACCTGGGGAAGCCCAGGAAGATCTCATAGAGACTGTGACATCTTAACTGGATCTTGAAGGATGAAAGGAGTTTTTCCAGGAGAGAACAGAACCCCAGGAAGAAGAGGCAAAATGAGCAAAACTCTATAAATAAATAAAAATAATGATGGCTAATTTTCATTGAGTGCTTTCTAAGCGCCAGGTTCTCTTCCAAGCACTTTACAGTTAGTAATTCTCCTCATAACACTCTTATGGTAAGAATGTCATTCCACTTTATGGCCGAGAAACCTAAGGCACAGGGGGTGGTGGTTTAAGTAATTGTGCGTAAGAGTCCCGATGCTCACCCTCCTCACCATGACCCAGGCAGGTGCTGGGGGTGGAGAGGAAGAGTCCATGTAACTGGACACAGGCCTCTCGGCCAAGACTGGAGAATTGGATGATGAGACTGAATTTAGAAATTGGACCAGAAATTGGAGGATTCTTGAATGCCATGTTAGGATTTGGGGTTTTATCCTATACCTTTCTCAGAGTAGGATCAACGGATCATCTGCCTGAGGACCGGCTAGATCTCATATAAATACAGGTTCCTGGGTCTGGCCCCAGACCAACTGAGACAGAAGCTCTGGTATCTGAATTTTAAAAGCTCTCCAGGTGGTTCTTATGCACACTCATATGGCCATCTTTAAGTTGGGGGGGGGCGGGGTGTAAGTGGTCATATTTGCGATCCAGAAAGCAGAACTTTGGCCAATGCATGAGTTGGAGAGGGAGAAGCCTTGAAGCAGAAGATCAACCAAGAGCCTCCTGTCCTCTCCAGCAGTGATGAGAGCCTGGACCGGAGGGACAGTAGCACTGAGAGGTGTTTTCTGTGGCAGAATGGTTGGATGATAAAGACTTGGTTTGGGTATATGACTGGAGAGAGAGTGAGGTATGAACAATTAACTAATTATTTGAAAATTTCTGCTTGCAATGGCCGATGATGGAGTTGGGCAGTAACAGAGCACAGGCTTGGATTTAGAAGACTTGAGTTCAAATGCAAGCTCTGGCACCCGCCAATAGTAAGTGGCAGCTCAGTTTCCTTATCTGCAAAGTTGGGACAATTTTCCATCTCATAGTATTGTTGTGAGGAGTAAAGGACATGCTGTAAAGAAATATGCACATTCCTGACACTCGATACTTCTCATACTCACCTCCAAAAAGGAAGATTAAAAGTGAAATTAAATTGAGAAGAACTTGTCTAACAAGCATCCCCAAGCCATTGTCACAGTAGGAACCCAGCCCAAGCCCACTGCACAGGTTGGCGATAGATGTGCCTGGCCCTGCCTAGCTTAGCCCTCGCTGCCGATCTCAGCGCCAAGGATGAGCTGAGCTGAGAAAGAATGTGCTGACTGAGGTCAAGCAGAGCTGGCCGTAGGTCAGTGGTAAGTCTCCGCCTGGCACCAGCATCTTCCAAGGTGGGTGAGGGCTTCTCCAACAGCACATCTGCAAATTCCATCACCAGGGGGCTGGCAGGCTGGGCAGACCAGCAGCCAAGCCCAAGGACGCCTGCTGGATGATGCTGGTGGGGAAAGCATCAGGCCTGGGAGCATTTATAGTTGTGGAGAAGGCATCCTGAGTCAGGTGAGGGGGTCCAAGGGCAGGAGTAGAATTGCCAGACAATAACAGGATACCCACATCTTTAGCACACAGAAGAAAAAAAAGGCTTCTGAAAAGCTGGCCTCGAAGACCCTCAACTTGTGTCACGGTGACATAAAATCATAAATAGGAAGGCATTTTCATTTGAGGAGGAAAGTCACATCAGGCAGGTTTCTTGTCATCTGTGGGCTGCTCATTGTGACACAAAATACTGACAGCAGCTGCCAGGTGAGACATGTCAGGCCCAGTTAAGTTAGCGTCTCCACAAAGATGCTCTTTCCCAGAGACTCAGGCAAAAACAGCACAATCCCCAGGGGCCGGCTCTTGGAAGGGAGCCTTCCAGCCTCAGCCACAAACGGGCCATCCATTGGGATCCCACAGAGCCCAGGTTCTAAATCCTCAGCCAGAATCTCCCCTGCTCCCATCAGCCCGTCAGGATTGGTGCTGGCGCTCACCCAGCAGACTTGGTCAGTGGGCCTCGGGGAGGACTTCCAGCGAGGTAAGGGGGACTGCAAGCCGGAAGGGGGTCTTAGGCTTGTCCCCTCTGCTCACTTAGCTTTCTTTTCCTTTTGTCTTCCTGCTCAGCCCTCCCCCATCTCAACCCCGTCCCCTGTCTCCTTCCAGCCCCCAAACCCTGATGAATCTGGATTCCCACAGCACCAGCTGCTCTGCAGAGCAGAGCAGAGGTCGGAGAGAGGGTGGCCTTTCCCATCCTTTTTGTTCCAGTTCAGTGGCCTGGCCTAATGTCTCTGCTATCTTAGGTGATAGGCATGAGGGACTGGCGGCCAGGCCAAGAAGCGGAGTGGGAAATTCAGTAGAGCGGCTTTTTGTTTATTTCTAGCAGGAAGTTAGGAATTACCCGAGAGCACGGGCTGTGTTTTCAGCTGACAGCCTTGTGTTCAGCCTCTGATAAAAGTGCTCCCGCTGACTTCCACATCCTCTGCCGCCGGCTTTATTGATAAAAGCTGCAGATGACGCAGGGGAGAGCTTGGCTTTCTGCCCGCTTGTCTCTGCTCAAGTCCGTGCTTGGCTGAAAGCAAGTGACCAGCACCCAGATCTGCCAGACGGCCTCAGGAAATACGCTCACCGAGTCAGATGTCATTCTAGACGCTGGTGTTGAAGAAGTTCTAAGACCGTCAGTTAGTGCTGGGGTTTGGGCCCCAAATTCCCCCAACACCCCGATGACAACAATGGCAGCAGGGCCAAGACTATGACGGCAGCTTGCAACTTGGGAAGCACATGCCAGATTGCAAAAGCTGATACTATCATTAAAGCCTGATAGCTCTGTGGAGACATTGCCGTGTGGTTTTAGAATCATCGGCTCGGATCAGACTGCCTCACTCTGACACTGTTACCTCTGTGACCATGGGGAAGTGAATGAACCTCTCTGTGCCTCAGGTTCCTCATCAGTTAAATGGATAATGGACGTGCTACTTCCGGAGGTTGTTGTGAGGATTCAATGTGTTCATCTTCATAAAACACCTGGAACAATGCCTGGCATATAGCAAGTGCTCAATAACTGTCGACTACTATTATTTTTTAAATCCTCACAATGATACTGCGAGGAATGCACATTGACAGATTGAAAGCTAACTTCAAAGAGTTTAAGAACTTGTCCAAGTAACACATGGCAAGTGATGGCACCCTGACACTTCAGATACTATGTACCAACCTCCACGCCGAGATGCCTCAATGTGGGGAAGAGAATGGAGAACTGTCTGGGTCTGGTGATTCCGAAGATGTCCTTTTGAGTTTACCCAGGACACTGAAGAAAGGGAGGAGGGTGGTGCAGGGTGTCAGAGTGAAGACATCACTTTGGGAGAACAAATAGCCAACCTGAAGATTGTAGGATCAGAAGGATGTAATTAAGGTGAGGGACATTAGACTTGGTCCGTCCATACTTTTGCTATAATGCAATGAGCTCCTTAGAGTGAAATTTTAGCAAGCAGAGTTGCCCCATGTAACTACCAAAACCTTGTCTTTCATAGTGGAAAAAGGTGGAAGACTACAGTTTAGGTTTCAAGCAAAAGACACTCTTGATTGTTGTGGTTGACAAGGTGCTAATAGTTTCTCATAATCTCTCAAATTTTCGTTAAGTGTTTGTCACATGGGTTGTAATTAAGACCCCTGCTCCCAGGGGACCCTGATAAGCGTCTCTCCATCTGCCAGGTTCCATTTTCTCTAATTGGTTTGAGCATCTGGGCCTGTTAAATGGAATTTACACCCGTCAGAAGCAGTTTTCCCTATGTACACATTTGGTCCTTGTTATCTACTTTTAGTGAAAGAAATTTCCCCCCAAACTGAATTACACTGGGAATTAAAATCCCTGGCACTAAAAATCTCTTTTGTTTTAAAACACGAACAAAACCATCCTAGGTTTCTGCTGAAGTACGTTATTTTACAAACTGGAACAGGGAGCTTTTTTTGTAAACCTACTATTTAGAAAACAAACAAACAGTGAAACCCACATACAACTATGTCAGAAATGCTACCACATCAAAAAGAAATCCTCTTGCCAAAATGCCACCATATAAAGAACACGATTGAGGCAAAGGGCACTTACTGAAATGCCACCAACATCATATCGAGTAGAATTGGAAATAAAATGAATCTTCTGCTTAACTCCATAAAGCTTTAGTCAAATCACTCCTTATTTTTAAAAATGCAACATATGATATTAAATCACGTTTATTCAACAGTAGAATATCAGCTTCCTTTATATAAGGACAATAAAATTGTTGGATCAGTTTTTGGTATCAGAAAACATTAGGGTGCTAAATTGCAAACAGTCAAGAGATGACTGGGTTGGGTAACAGAAGACCTGAGTTCTTAACACAGGTGCTAGGTTCATTGTTTACAAGGGAGTAACACATTAACCCAAAGCATTGGCTGAACACAACAGCAGCCATTTATTATCTCTCACAGTTTCCATGAGTCAGGAATTTGGTGCTGATTTAGTTTCTGGTGAGATTGTAGCCATGTCCAGCAGGGCTGCATTAGCTGAAGGCTTGACTGGGGCTACAGGAGCAGCTCCCAAGGTGGCTCACTCGGCTGGTACGAAGTGGTGTGGGCTATTGGTAGGAGGCCTCAGTTCTTCTCCACATGGACTTCTCCATAAATTGCTTGAGTAGCCTCAAGGCATGGGGCTGCCTTCCCCCAGAATGATTCAAGAGACTGAGATGAAACCCGCATGCCATTTGCCCTCCACCGGACTCTCTCAGTCATGCAGGCTGCCCATGATTCAATGTGGGAGGAGACTACACAAGGGCATGAATGTGTCAGGAGGCAAGAACCATTGGGGCCACCTTAGAGACCGGCCACAACAGGTGGCTCTAACACTAACCAGTTCCAAGAAGCCTTCTGTGACCCTCCAGCTAGTGCCAAGAATTCCTTTATTTTCCCATATCCAACTCCATTCAACACCCTACTAAATGCTTCTGCTTTTAGTTATAGATGCACAGAAATGTAGAGCTGTGCCTCTTGTGATCTTCTCCCATAAGCTCCTGAGGACGGGGACCATGCCTCATTTTAATGTATTCCCAGTTCCCAGCATAAAATCTATAATGTAGAGGTGCCCCGTGAATGCTGACGGATGTGTTTTACTTGCCTAGGTGAATCCTTTTTGTTCTCTAGACCTCAGTTTTCTCGTTTGTATTAGACTGATTTTTAAGCCACTTTATCATGTGAAAAGCCTTCTTTCCTCGTGGGGTGTGGCTGTGTGGCATGATAGTTCTTCACCACTCCCTGGACCATCTTCTTTAGGTTTGGGATAGTCTACTGGCTATGGCACTGTGGAAGCAGCGCCCTCAAAGACAGTGTGAAATAAATTGTCATCCAAGGGTTCAGTTTTTGAGCCAAGGCTAATTCAAAAACACTTCCCAGATGTGTTGTGGGAAGGGGAAAAAGGAATGAGAATTCGAGACAAAAAGGTTCCCTTACTCTGTGACTCCCCCGCTCGAAAACCCCCTTGGCTCCCTTCTGCCTACAAAGCAAACCTTGAATTCCTTAGTCGGCCTCCAGAACTACAGACCACCTTCCCCTGGTGGACCTCTTGCTCCAGGCATGTTGTGTGGTGGCTGCACCCTGCCCGGAGCTGCGTTTTCTTTATCTGTGGTAACCCTTTACCCCAGTGCGGCCTCTGCCAAGCAAACTCTAGGCCGGCACTCTCCAAAGATCCCTCAAACTGGGTGTAAGTTGTTTTGGAAGTTTTATTCTCAAGAGACGCTTGAAATTAAAGCTATAACAAGACGCATTAAAAATATATGCCATGTAATTTTTGTTCAAACATTTCCTCTACTAGGGAATGGAAAATGGACCATAAATCAATTGTGCCTTCTCAGGTTTCAGCTGATGTACCAAATCACGCTAGAGAGGAAAGAGAGACCTGGAGGTGAGCCTGTCATATCAGGGGGCTAGTAACCCACACAGAGGCGCGAAGTCCTGTAAACAGCCCCTTACACCCCATGCATCTCACATACCAGTTTCCACTGCTCTGGAGCATGAAGCCCCTGCATTGGGAGCTTCATAAAAATAAATTCACTTAAACTTACCCATTAAGCCTTTCTCACTGTTAAAAGATGGCCCATAAGGGGATCATGCTGATACGGCTTTTCCTCAAGGCACTTGTCCAATGCGGTTCCAAGCAGGTGGTGTTTTCCTAGGCTCACTCCTTTGTTTGGAAAATGTGGTGAGGACTTTGCTGAAAGCAGTCAATCACCCAGGAAGTGCAGACAAGCCCATTCTTACCAAGTTACTCCTAAGTACACTGACCTCATTATTTGCCCATCAGATGAGCAGGTATTTATTTAATGTGTCTCTTTGTGTAGGGATAGTCATTTGGTCTGTGTGCCTGTCATCTCTCTGTCTACATTACTGCTGTGTGTTTCTTAAAAGGGGGTTGTGGCTTAAGGGTGGTGACAGTACTGTACCACATAAAACGGTGCTGGGGAAGGGCATGAGGATGAAGGTGACAGAAGGTGCAGGGAGCCCTGGCTAGGAAGCTCAGTTAGAGCATCATTCAGATATGCCAAGGTTGTGGGTTTGATCCCTGGTCGGGGCACATACAAGAATTAACCAATGAATGCAAAAATAAGTGGAACAACAAACAGATATTGCTCGCTTGCTCTCTCAAATCAATCATTTAAAAAATGACAGTGCAGGGGAAAATCTGTGGGTCTAACCTAACCAGGCCCATTTAAAGCAAATCCTGAGAGGCAGCAGGCTGGATGCACCAGTAGCCCCCACCATTCACATTGCACATCACAATTACCCAGAGCGTTCCCTTCTGTGACCTCACTTCGCCCTTGCAATGGCCCTGTTAGGTAGGCATTATTATCCCACCTTACGAATGAGAAGAGCCGGGACTTAGAGTGTGATGAGGGTCTTAGTCACATGAGAACTTACTTGCAAAATCACTTATTCCCAATGGAGCTCGGTTGCAGAGCCAGCTCTAAATCAAGTATGAAGTTGGCAAAGTTGTCCAATCAGTGCCTGTCTTCCCCTTCAGCCCACCTTCTAACAGGGCCACATTTCCATGAAACCAGCCTACCTCAGGGGAGGGCACTGAGAAGCCACAGTGCTTCTCCAACAGTGGCACTTGGCAAGAGCAACAAATGAGTAGAGGAGAGGATGTGGGACCCTCCTCGGATCTTTCAAATCACAGCACACAGGCCACACCCCTGCAATGCACGCTAGAGAGGCTGGCCCTTCTGCACACAGGGAACAAGGGTTTGGAAAGAGCCCCAATGGGAAATCAAGATGCACAGTGAGGTTTCCCTCTAGGCTCCCTCTTGGGCACCTCCCATGACACCTTGCTTCTCCCCGCTGTATTGTTGAGCATAAAGGGGGCTGAGCCTGAGGCAGATGCCTGCCCTCCTGTTCCTAGTGACACCCCTGTCCCACCTTCTCTGAATCTGCTCTCCCAGACCTCCCTCGCTGACATGATTTACTGCCCTCATTAAAGAGGATGCTTAGCCATATTCAAAGAATTTCATACCTTTCCACAAGGAAATCCCCTGAGGAAGGTGACATGGTGTCTAAAAGAAGAAACGGGAATGAAAGCGATTCGCCCAAACCATGCAGTTTCTCCTTCCCCTCCCAGGCCTTCTCTAACTTGACTTTGAGCCGGGCCAAGACCCAAAGGCATTTCTTTTTAACTTAATTATTTCCAAGGAGCTATAGCTAGAAATCAGGCACACACATGTCTGCCCTACACCCCTGTGGGAACAGCTGGGCTCCGGGAGTCAGAGAGCTGATGGGTGACAGCAACTCTTCCCCACAAACACACAGACTCTTTCAGATGGTGAGGGGGTCTCCCGGGTGGAGCACACCTTGTGGGGCAGAAGCAGACTGTCCGCGTCACCTGCCGGTTCGGTCAGGAGACTGTACTGTGGAGGAAGAGGAGGGAGGCTGGCGCCTTGGCGGTCCCACAAGGGTTGGTTGTTGGATGGAGCCCCTCCCTCCCTCCCAGGAGTTAGGCATTTTGATACCAGATTGTTTCCCTCTCCAGCCCGGAAACAGGGCCTTTTTCAGCAGCTTCTGGGGGGGGGGGGGGGGGGCAGGGCAGCCCACTGTGCACTTGCTTCCAGAACTGCTTTGTCACAGGCTCTGCTGGTTATTCAGAAACTGCCAAACATTGGCTTCTTGGACTAGAATGTTGTTTCTTGCTGATTAAAAAGTGGATGATACAGATGCATTTATCTCTCTCCCACCCACCCACTCTTTTTATTTTTTCTGAATCTAAACATTCCAGTCTCTTGTTTGATAGGCAGAAAAAAAGGGTTCTGGATTATCATGGTGTCTCTTCCAGATTTTCATAACTGTGTGTGTGTGTGTGTGTGTGTGTGTGTGTGTGTGTTCGGGAGTGGGGAGGGGGTGTTCTTGTCTTACTTTTTGCCCATTTGAAAAGTAAGGCTACTCATAGATTTTACTCCAGGGCATATTTCTGAGGGTGTGTGATAATATAAGTGAAAGTGCTGAACTCTTCAAGAGGTAGAAGCTTTCATTCATTTGTACATAATATTTGTGGAGTCTAGAGCTCAGTGAGAGGTCTTTGAGTGATAGAAGGCTGCAACTTTAATAAGTAATTCAGCAGAGGTCTGATGCTTTCCTTGGGCAAAACTCCCTGGGAAGAGGCAGTGGCCATGGATCAGCTCTTGGATTTGTAAGCACATGAGGTGGGAGGATGTTCAAAGCCTCGGACTTGCTGAGTCTCCCAGGACAGGCACAGGAGGAAGTGGTCAAGAGCAGCCACCCGCCCGGGTGCCAAAGGATCCTGGTCTGGGTGGTCTGGGTGCCATTCCTGTTTGCGAGCTGGAAAGGAATGCTCCAGGCTGAGATGCTACAAGGTTGTGCTTAATTCCAGTCTCCCCTCCCAAACCACGCGCCCTCCTCCACCCTTTCAGGAAGCCTTACCCAGTAAACATTTGCAAACACTAAAGGTAAAGTTGAAACTTTGTATGTTCTTAATCCCTGAGGAGAGCTTCATGGGTAGTTGAGAATCTTAAAAAGAGCACGAATGCCTTTTGCTGAACAGAGCGACTTTCTCAGAGCAGCAGAAAGGGAGAGGCCATTACTAAATCGGTTCTCCCCACAGCCCATGGGCATCCTCAGGGAACACAGGGCTGGCCCAGCACGCACAGCTATAAACACACTCCAGGCGCTCCTGGCGCAAAAACCCAAATCCACACCCTCCTGCTCTGAGCCACTCCTTAGTTTCTACTTTCTTTGTTCTTCCTTTCTCAGCCAGAATTCTTAAAAGAATAGTGCACACTCGCTGTCTTCACTAACACAACGCACACTCTTGAGCCCCTTATGCTCT
The DNA here is from genome assembly GCF_000147115.1 of Myotis lucifugus. Lineage (NCBI taxonomy): Eukaryota > Metazoa > Chordata > Mammalia > Chiroptera > Vespertilionidae > Myotis > Myotis lucifugus. The sequence continues at coordinate 2,098,180 of NW_005871268.1, read as the reverse complement.
GGCTTTCACTCCAACTGGGCCCTGAATGCTCTTCCTCAGGCTACTGGCCACCTCTTAGTTGCCCAGTCCAATGGCTGTTCAGTTCGGCCTCTCCTCCCAGAGCTTCTGTAACACTGCACCCTTTCACTCTTCTGAATCTTTAGCTGTGGTTCTTCCTTATTGGCTTCCTCTGTCCCTTAAAAATTGGCTTTCCCCATGGTTCTGGTCTTGATCTTCTTTGTGTTCTGCATGCTTCATATTTTTAGTGAGCATTTGTCATTCTTTATGTCTGACCAGCCCCTCTGAACTGCCTTATTCTGCCTGAGAATTCTCCACTTTATTTTTTTTTTTTAAATATATTTTTTTTATTGGTTTTTTTTTTTACAGAGAGGGAGGGATAGGGATAGAGAGTCAGAAACATCGATGAGAAAGAAACATCAATCACTGGGTATGTGCCCGCAACCAAGGTACATGCCCTTGACCAGAATCGAACCCGGGACCCTTGAGTCTGCAGGCCGACGCTCTATCCACTGAGCCAAACCGGTTAGGGCGAGAATTCTCCACTTTAAGAGTTTAGGTGGGAAGCAGAGATAGTCTAGATCAGTGATGGCGAACCTTTTGAGCTCGGCGTGTCAGCATTTTGAAAAACCCTAACTTAACTCTGATGCCGTGTCACATATAGAAATTTTTTGATATTTGCAACCATAGTAAAACAAAGATTTATATTTTTGATATTTATTTTATATATTTAAATGCCATTAACAAAGAAAACTCAACCTCTGACATGCGTGTCATAGGTTCGCCATCGCTGGTCTAGATACTCACATGCCCAGCTTCCCTTGCAGCTAGGGTGCAGGTAAGTGACACAGACTCTGACAAATAAATGCACCTGTAACCCAACTTTGAGTGGGGAGCCATGCTCAAAAAGGCATGCACCGGAGGGCTCCATTCTGGGGAGGACAGATGCTGCTATGTCCAGGTTCTAGAAGTAGTGTCCAGTATTCAGTGTTTCAAGCTATGATGTTTGCACCTAGCATTCCTGTGGTCAGTGTGGGGGCCATCCTTTGCTTTCCACAAAGATCCTTCTCTTGAGCCACAGCATTGCATCATCACATTTGTAGGTTTTTGCTGCCATCTTCACACCATGTCATTCACTGAATGTCCTAAACGTCTCTTGATTTTGTGTCCTCTCGTGTGTCAGCACCACTATATTAGCTCAGAATCTCATTACCTCTCATCTGCAGTATTGATACAGCTTCAAATGAGTTTCCCCACTTCTTGCTTCATCCTTTGCAATCTAATTTGCACTGCAACTAGAGTTATCTTTCCCAAATGTAAATTTGACTCTGTTGCTCCCGCACTTAAAATCTTCCAGTAGCTCCCCATTGCTTTCAGGATAAAACCTGAACCTTCTAACATGACACTCGGGTACCGTTTCCCACCATTGTCCCACATACACCATGCTCCAGCCATATCTGACTGGTTGTGTTTCCTATATACACACTGATTTATACCTCTAGGCCTTTGCTTGCAATTATTTTGGAGATCTCTGCCTAGTCCAGGTTCACTCACCCACAAGCAGTAGTGACTTATTAAGTATCTCTAGTAATGACTGAGAGCCGAGCCTAGTGGCTCACTGAAAGGCCCTCACCTTTAGAAACTAGAAATGCCTGCTTTGCTGAGTCCTGTGTCCCGAGTCCCCAGAATAAACAGGACCTTAGGTGCCTCCTTTCCTTCCTCCCTTCCTAATTCATTCATTTATTTCTTCAGCACATATTTGTTGAACGCCAACTAAATGTCAGGTACTGAGCTGGGTATTAGTATTGAGCAGTAGAGCGATAGCATTGCCCATCTTCATGGGGTGCAGAGCCAGCTGAACTCCCACTGCTTGAGGCTAGCCTGCTCGCCTGGGCTTCTGCACTGTCTGCTGAATTCCTCCCCAGTTCCAGCTTTCTCCTCTCCTACTGGCCAGCTCCCTTCTTCTTTACTGTCAGAGGGTTGCATCCTAATTACCATGTTCTTTCCTCTACCTTTCTTGATTTCCTTGATCCTCAACTCTGTCATCCACCCATCCCCAAGAACTGCAAACCTTCGACAGTGTGCCTCACTCCATCCCTTGAGTCAGTTGCCTTGATTACTCAAGTCCAGGACTGGACTTGAGTTGGCCACACTCATGATGTTTGACTTCTTCATCCTACTTCGTCTGGTAGATGAAATAGCTTCTATGACACATTCTCTCTAGACCTGCCATCATACCCTCTTCGTGTTATCCTCCT
>NW_005871268.1:2082626-2095825 GCF_000147115.1 Myotis lucifugus | reverse complement strand
GCCTGGGCCCCCTAAGGAATATAGAGAAAAAAAGTGAATCCATCTAAAAAATAGACAAAGAAAGGGAATTGAACATACCTTCCCTACCGCCTTCCCATTGGCTAAACCAGCGGAAAATCAAGTTAAGCCGCCAAACAAAGATGGCGGCTAATTTGCATACTGCAGGCAGGGTGGGACAGCATGAGCTGCCATCTGAGCCCTGTGTGCAGCCCCGCCCCCAGCCGGAACCCCCGTGTGCCACCTAAGCCCTGCCCCCAGCCGGGACCCCTGTGTGCTGCCTAAGCCCCGCACCGCCTAAGCCCCGCCCCCAGCCAGGACCCCACGGCAATTAGAGAGCAGGAAAGTGCTGCCCACAGACAGCACCCAGCAGGGCCTGACCCTGGATGCCCTGGCGATCCAGCCATAGGTGAGCAGGAAAGTGTGGCCTGTAGGCAGCACCCAGCAAGGCCTGCTCCTGGGTCGCCATGGAGATCCCAGAGCAGGAAAGGGCGGCCTGCAGGCAGCACCTCCCGCCCTGTGTGCGCCTGCTGCTGGGTCATCTTGGCAATCCCAGAGCAGGAAAGGGAGGCCTGCAGGCAGCACCCCACCCTGGCCACAGCTCAAGGGAGAGTACAACACGCAGGGAAGGCCAAGAGCCTGAGAGATCAACAGAGAGGGGTGCCTGCTCCAAGCCTCCACGGTGTGGCTGGGGGCAGGCCCCCAGCAGACACACACACACACACACACACACACACACACAGGACGCCTGCTCTGAGCCTCTGCTGCCAGACTGTGGCCATCAGTAGGACATCCACTGAGGGCTCCCGGACTGAGGGGCAGGCTGGGCTGAGGGAACCCCACCCCCCAGTGCACGAATTTCGTGCACCAGGCCTCTAGTGTAAATATAAATACAGTTAATGCCAGGAGAAAAATCCAAATCTCACATGGAATTCATATTCCTAAAATTAGATCACTTTTTCAGTGTTCCCATTTCTATTAATGGCACATAAATACTTATGCAAGCAACGGGATAGACAAACAGTGTTATTCGTTTAGTCCTAAATTCTCAACTTAACTAATTTCTCATTCCTTTTCGGTGACAAATGTTTAATGACTAGCTCTCTGGGAGAAAGACCCTATTTTGTAGAGTTTTCCAATTTCCGTAGTGTAAATATTCTCACCACAGCTGATTTTGAGCTACCAACATGATGGTACTAAATGTAGAGTTGGGAAAACATGTGCACAATGACTCCTGGGAGCCAATAGGAGCTAGCAGCTAGCTCCTATACACTACTGCCTTCACTCTTCATAGTAAGTCAGTTCCAGGTTCAGCTAATCCTCCCTTAATTCTCAACACCCAACTCTGCTTTACCACTTCATTCCTGGCCACATCTACCCTTCCTTCCATACTATACCTTTTCTCCAGAGGAATCTTTCCAATGTTACAGTTTTTCATTGTGTTAGTTTCATGTAGCTGCCATAACAAAACAGACTTGGTGGCTTAACACAACACAAATGTATTATTATCTCACATTTTGGAGGACGGAAGTCTGACGTCAGTTTCACTGGTCCAAAATCAGGGTGTTGGCAGGACTGTACTCCCTCTGGATCTGTTCCTTGCCTCTTCCAGTTTCTAGTGACTGCTAGCATTTCTTGGGTTGTGGCTGCATCACTCCAATCACTGTCCCTATGGTCACATTGCCTTCTCCTCCTTCATCTGTGTCAAATCTCCTCTGCCTCTCATAGGGACATTTGTGATTACATTTAAGGCCCACCCAGATACCCTAGGATAATGTCTCCATCTCATCATCCTTAACTTAATCACATCTGTAAAGACCCTTTTTCTTATAATATTGACATCTTTGGGGGGCCATTATTCAGCCTACTGTATTCATTGCTTATGTCTTTCCCATTAGAGTTTGCCATAGATAGCACTGACTGAGCCAGCCTTTCTGGTGCACTCTCCAATGCTTTCCTCTGCTTGCCTGGTTTTTTTTCAGTCTGTTTGGTTTACCTCTAGTGATCTCATCTATATATATAAAAGCCTAGCGACCGAACAACCAAACGACTGAACGACTGGTCGTCTGGTTGCTATGATGTGCACTGACCCCCAGGGGGCAAACGCTCAACGCAGGACCTGCCCCCTTGGTGGTCAGTGTGCTCCCACAGCCAACCTCCCGCGGCCCCTCCCCCCTGCTGGCCAACCCCCTCAATCGGCGCTGATCACCAGCCAGGCCGAGGGACCCTGCCCATGCATAAATTCATGCACCGGAGCTCTAGTTCACTAATAATCCTAATTTCCTGGTGATAGTCTTTTGACACATAGTAAATAGGTTTTTTCCCAAAGGAAAACAAGCATGGAGTTATTTCAATGGTTATAAAATCTATTTGGATATTAACTTGCAATGGTGCTGGGCTCTAAACTGGAGTGCATGTGTGTATGTGTGTCCTATGTTCTTCATCAGAACAGTTCTATAGGATGTGGAGAAGATAAATCAACCCTAAGGGAATGACCATTGCTAATAAATTATCAGGAACATATCTCCTTGAGGACTAGCCTAATGGCCCTATATGATGCTCATTAATAAATATTCACACATCTAGAAGCACATCTTTGCCCCTAAATGTAGAAAATTAGGGAAGTAGGGAATGACATAACCTAACATCACTATTGGCATGTTGATGCCAATAAAGCTTTGGTGACCATCTTTGTGAATTTGTTTTTCCATATTTAAGGTTATTTCTTTATATTCATGAATTCCCAGAATAACTGAGTCCAACTGAAGATTGTTAAAAATACTTTACATCACACTTCTGGGCTTCAATGACTTTGTACATTTTGGCCCAGAGATCAAGCCCTTTTATAATCAGCCCACTTCTACTTATTCAAACTTCTTCTAAACTATTTCCCCATGAGAACCATCCACTACAGCCCAGCTGGTCTCCTCCTGCCTCCTCCATGCTGTGTGGCAGTCCTTTAGCTCTGGTCTAGCTTCTCAGGTTCCTCGAATGCCCACTGTTGACAGACTGTCCATCCTTTGCCCTCCCTTTAAGACCCAGTTCAAATCTCCTCTCAGGAAAACATTCCCTTTAAATGGCTGTCCCATTTGGGGTCAGTGCCATGCAGGGAAAAGAGATTCTGACATGGAGTCAGAGTTTCTGGGTTTATGTCCATCAGGTGCCTTAGATAAAAGTCACACGTCCTTCTGGCCTCAATTTCCTCTTTCATAATCCTGGCTGGCTACCTCCAAGGTACTGTCAGGAATAAATAAAATGAGTGCAAAATGTTTGAAAAACTTCATAAATGCAGGGTATTAACATCATTTCTTCCTTCACCAATCATCCTTTTGTCCTTGTTTGTGCTACATAATTAATAGCATTTGATATACTGACCTATTTATTTTTCAATAGCATCACAGCCTAAAACTGTATTATTACTTGATATAATGTTGCATAGGAAGCTGGCTTGATCTCCATGGCGTGTGTGTGTGTGTGTGTGTGTGTGCGCGCCCTCCAGCTACATTGGGACATATCAGGGTAGGAACGACGTCTTATGCTACTTCTGTTCCCCACAACACTCAGCACAATGCTGGGCATGACAAAGGTGCTGAGTAAACACTTGACTGACACTCGTATAGCTATGCCACCACACCATGCCAGCTAACTTCCTTCTTAAGAGTTTAAATTATCATTACGTTTAGGATTGCAAGGTGTTCTGCATTAGCTACAGGGCATTGTGTCTGTCTCAAAGCAATGGTCTGTGCCCTCCAACAAAACAAGCTGGGATGCTGGTGGGGATTTTGTACTAACCTCTCGCCATGGCTTCCAGAGCTGCTGGAGATTAACATGCTTGCATTTAAGTTTTGATCAGTGTTCCTTCATGGTTCTTTCTCTCTTCTTTTTTCTTTTGTTCCACTTATTTATGCATTTGTTGGTTGATTATTGTACGTACCCTGACGGGGAACTGAACCCGGAATCTTGGCATATCAGAACGCGGCTCTAATCAACTGAGCTACTTGGCCAGGGCCATGGTTCTCTTTATTATCATCCTTTCCCCAGTATTTTTTTAAAGATATAAATCATGGATAAAATATAAGAAAACAAACAAAAAATGGGAATCTTCAAAGTAGACATTCCAACCAAGCATTTCTGGAAAAGCTTCTTTAACAGTGACTAGGAAACTATGTGATACAGGTTCACCACACTTTAAGAAAATCCAATTTCTAAAAGCCCAAATTCATAAAATGAAAATTCAGAAATAAATTTTCACAGGAGTCTTTTACTAGGCAATTTTTCACTCTTATATCACTCTAAAGTCAATTAAAATAGACTTGATGTTAAAATGTTTAATTTTTACTCAGCAAATCAAGACCACAAGTATTGAGTAAAGTGAATTGCACCTGGACAAATGTAGTAATTGCATACTCATGACAATCTTTATTCTTGGTATTTACTTGCTCTGTGAGTCATTGTAAAGGGGATGGTGATTTTTTTGCTTTCCCTACGTTGGTTGAAATGTTTCAGCATAAAGATATGTGATAAAAAAGGGTTTTCTTATCGTAAGATGAGACACCAGGGTTAGTCTCAATTGGAGGAATTTGTATTCCAATTAAGCAAAAATTATCTTTTCAACTCTCCTTTGATAGTTGGCACTGAACCAAGGAATTTAACATTAGCTTTCTTCAGAATCTAGGTGTGGCTAAGTGGAAGCAATTTAGTTTGCCCCAGGAAGTCACAGAAATTATTGAAACACTAGAGGTCTTTAGTGTTCCCTTCACTAAAGCCAACTTTTCAGGTCCACCTCCTTCTGCAAGGAACAGAAAACTACTGTATTTTAGAGCTGACAGGGACCAGAGAGGGCATCCTATATAAATTCTCCATCCTGCTCTAGCCAGTTTGGCTCAGTGGATAAAGCGTTAGTCTGCGGACCAAAGGGTCCCAGGTTCAATTCTGGTCAAGGGCACGTACCTCAGTTGCAGGCTCCTCCCCAGCCCGGGCGTGTGCAGGTGGCAACCAATCGATGTGTTTCTCTCACATTGATGTTTCTCTCTGTCTCTCCCTCTCTCTCCCACTCTCTCTAGAAATCAATGGAAAAATATCCTCTGGTGAAGATTAAAAAATATAATAATTTAAACTAAAAAAACCCTCACCTATAAATTCTCCATCCTGCAGCTCAGGGGAATAAAGGAACTGACCTAGCTCAGCCTGTTTCCACATTTGTAAAATCAGGTTATATCACTTGCCTGCCCACCTCTCAAAGGTATTTTGAGGACTAGGTGAATGGGCTTTTTAAATGAAAAGTATAAGGCATTATTATTTTCTCCAGTCACTTTGGTGGTTTTAAATCAGTTCTGCACATTCTTTAACTCCTCCCACCCTGAAATGTCCTCCCTTCGAATATAGGCAGCCAACCTTAGAGACTGGCTTATAATCAATAGACGCAGCCAACCTCTGAGGTCATGTCAAAAAGGCTATTCGGCTTCCTCCTGGTTCCCTTGGGACACACACTCTGGAAGAAGATGGGCACCATATCGGAAGGCCAGCTACCCTGAGAGAGCCATGCTGTAGGGAAGCCACCGGGAGAGGCCATGTGGTCAACAGTCCTCATCTTCAAGCCCCGCCCAGGCCAGGTCCCAGGCGTGTCAGTGAAGGAGCCTTCGGATGTCTCGAGCCCCAACCACTGAGATACCCCGATTCTGAACCTTCCCAGTCGATGTCCCAGACAGCATGGAGCAGAGACGAGCCATGCTTACTGTGTCCTTTCTGAATTCTGACCCCCAGAATCCATGAGCATAATAAAATGGTTGGGTTTCCTGCAACTAAATGCATGCTGCAATGGTCAGTCCCACTGGGTAACAATGATTATAGCAAGCACGGGAACAAGACCAAGCACTATGCTTGCTCTGTGCCTGGTCCCTGGTCCAATGGCGCATACTTACTTACCTTATTCCATTCTGACTAGAACCCGGAGAGGAAGTCATGAGTTTCCCATCTCACAGTCAGGAAACTGAAGATCAGCAGGACTAATGATTTACTCAAGTCCCACGGGGACTAAGTGGCAGGACCAAGGTTGACACCTGGGTCTGGCCTGACTACAAAACTCACCCCTAAGCTGTAGCTGAGTCCTGCCATGCGATGGGGGACAGCCCTACTGGCAACACAAAACTGGGGCCTTTCCCTCATGCCCAGTCTAGTTCCTCTCTTTCCCCAGTTGCCACTTACAATCCCCTTCTTTCAATACGTGGAATGAAACCTCTTCCTTTTTCTGACCTGGTGAACTTTCGATCTGGCCTGGCATCACCAGGGAGGTCCTCATACTCTGGAGCCTTTGCTGAGTCCTGAGGCTGAACAGCCAGGAAGCCCTGCTCAGCCTCAGAGGCAAGCCCTTTGGGTGTGTTTCTTTCTGAGCTGTGGGGAGACAATAACAAATAATTGACAGAGCAACTCACCTACACATCCTAATCTCAAAAAACAAGGTGCGTGACCATGTGCTCTTGGCCATCAGAGCCATTAGCACACTTGTGACAAATTACCTAGGAGGTTCTCCACAAAATGGTGCTCTCAGCTGGCTGTTATGTGCTGCCAGTCTCGGGACTGCTCCTGCCCTGGCCAGGCCTTCCTTGCCTGGAAGGGGAAATCTGGGCCAGCAGTGCCCACACATTTCTTGACTCTGCAGATCCACCCGAAGGACCCAGATGAAAGCGTGTGTCTTTGAACCTCTTTAGGAGCAACACCCAGAAGGCACCTCTCTGCCGTGCACTTCAAGATCTCCTTTGGCTTTTCACTATACCCTCTGAGCAGTACCACCTGCACACTCCGTTCATCCATCCTTTGCCAAGCCCAAACCTCAGGCACCTCTTGCTGGCAAAAGGCCACCCTCTTCAAAGGCAGACATGAAAGAACGTAGGCACTAACTCTTCCACTTAAACCGTCACGATCACAGAGCGTGAGGGAGCTGGCTTGTCTGTCTCACAGTGAAATCCCCTGTACAGTCCGTGGCTCACCCTCTGTCACGTGACCATCATGCTCCTAAAAGGCCCGTGACTAAGCAGCTAGCACCCCTGGGCTTGGAGTGATCCCAGAGCTCATCGTGGGGAGCTGGGAGGTTTCCCCTTCTCAGGCTACAGCCAGCAATTCAAGTCACCATTGACCTTCCACCACCTGCCGGGCATTGGAAATACTAAGATGCATAAGACAAATTCCTGCCCTCACCTGCAGAACATTCGTTCTCAATCTTGACTTTTAGATATACCATACGTGTCACTTGGTGGTAAGGTGTGTCACAAGCAACTTGTTATCAATAATAGAAAGTACCGAAGTTTTGAAATCAGAGCAGATTCACAGTCACATGTACAGCACTGTTGTTCTCACTTGTTCTGACACAGGAAAAGGGTTAGGGAAGGGCAGTCGGAGCCCTGATTTCCGACTTACCCTTGTACGTGCCCTTGAACAGCACATAGTACGTATCACACCCCTCAGTGTCATCTGTCGGTGCCTCAGAGGGGAACGCCTGAGAAACCTGTGAGCCCGTGAGGCCGGGGTGTGGGCTCACTTCACCCAGAACCACACTCCACGGAACAAAAGGCCTCCCTTCCTATCTCACAGAGGAGGGACCAGCGGCATCAGACGGCCTCTCAGGAAGCAGACAAAGCAGAGGGGACTGCTGGCTTTTGACTCTGGCAAAGTGTTATCCATTTGTTGTTTGTTTAGGAAAAGAACAGGGCCCAGGCATAGCTGTGGCAGCATGTTTATTACTGTGAGCTTCACCTTCTGAGTCGATAATGACTCACACGGTGCGCTGTGCTAAGTGAATCTCTTCGATAATAATGCTATTTTGTCCTAGATGCTTTAAACTTACGGAAAATTTTCACATTCATTGACTCTAGTAAGTTCAGTGTTAAGACCCTTTGAGGTAGGTCTTATCCCCACCTACAGGTGAAGAAGTAACCTCAGGGAGGTCTCGCTCCAAGTCCATAGCAGGTCTTCAGTTTCTAATCGGTGTTTCCTGTATTATACACAGAGTGCGCTACACCCAGTGTCGTGGGAGTGAGGAACAAAGGTGCAGTCACATCTTTAAGGCGACACAGGCAGGGAACGGTGGCTGGTTTCACACTGTTGGATGGGATGTGTCACTGGCCCGCGGATGCCTGTTTCTTGGTAGTGGCGATACATCAACCTCTCTGCTTGTCTGTCTCCTTGGATTTGTCTTGTGAAGCAGCCCTCCTGCAGAATTTCCTCTGCTTCCGGTACACAGACACCTACCTTCAGGCCCCACCCAGGCCTATTCCAGACTTGGCAGTGGGGAATATGTTCACTTAGAGCTTTAAGAAGCAGCTGAAACCTATGACTGCCCGGGAGCCCGCAGGTCTTACTTCCTGCTGGTGGAAGATCTGAACACCTACTGGGCTGGCATTTGGGCTCTTTTGCGTGTAGACTTAAGGGTATTTTACTGTGACTTCAATCACAGGAACTCTTGAAGACAAGAAGAAGTAAAAAAATGCTTCCACAACTTTGCCCCTTCCTCCCAACACACACACACACACACACACACACACACACACACACACACACGTGTGTGCATGCTCACACCTGCCCTACACACCTAGATCAGGCATTGGCTCCAAACTGTGACATGGGCCACTGCTCATTTTGTGCCATTTAAAGCCAAGGACTTTTCACCCCTCAGTAAAAGTGTTATTTTGTGCCATTTAAAGCCAAGGACTTTTCACCCCTCAGTAAAAGTGTTTCTCAATCAAAAGTGCTTCTTGAACTTCAAACTGAATGGCTATTTAAAGGGTGATTGTAGCACTCCCACAGTCAAAGAAATGAAACTTTTGGCTTTGTTAATGCTGAATCTTGGCTCGGGGTTTGAAGGCTGGATGGAATTCTGCCCTGAACTTGCAGACATTTGAAGAACTGCTCAGTCAGCCTTCCGGGAAAACACGCCTGCATCCTACATAGTCCTTCAGCTTTGGTCCTGTCAACACAGCCATCATTGAGAGCCTTGCTCTAAAGTCCAGCCTCCTTTGTTCTCTGAACACTAACAGCAGGATGCAAAGTAATCAGATAACAAATGGTCAAATGTGGTTATCGTAAGGATGTCTCCCATCTTTATAGCACTCCGTCTTTCCAGAGGCCTCCCATGGTGACATTTGACCCACACAACACATCTCAGAGGTGAAATTGAGCCAGACTTTTAATCACCAGTATGTGGATAAAGAATCAGGAATTTATAAATATATAGAGATTCAGAGTGAGTGTGTGTGTGTGTGTGTGTGTGTGTGTGTGCCAGTGCACATGCGCACACTCAGAAAGGAGGAAGCATTTAATCATTTCAAATATCCAAGATGACATCTGGTGACAGGGGCTTTTGTATCTTTTAATTTTTGTTTCGTATTCCATCTCAGGGTTATCTGGAGTCACTGACTCAAGGGCTCAGATCAAACAGAATGGGATTCCCCGAAGCCAGGAGCCAGCCTGCAGCTGAGGGTCACCTGCTCTTGACACATAAGAGAGAGAGAACAGGCCCCGTCACGGGGGCCACGTGGCTCTGCTCTCTAAAACCTCTAACAATTTGAGTGGATTGTAGAGAACTGTCGACAGCACAGACAACATGCATAGAGCCGATCATCAGAATTTTAGAACTATGTGCAACCTAAAGAACCAGACTAAGCTGCTTTGTCTTTGCATGTGGTGTCCGAATTGGTTTTTCCTCCCTTGTGTGTTAGTATCCTCGGTAGCATTAGTGGCCCCTCTTCTAGAAAATTGCCGGCCCATAGTCATCCAGGGCTGCTCTTGGCATGCTCACTCTTAACCCTGTCCCTTCCCCTCCAGGTCTGCCAACACCAACCACTGGTCTAATAACCAACCCCACGGCCTCCAGCTGCTCCAGAGCCCTCCTTCACCACATGCTAGAAACCAGCCCGAGGCCCGCCGGGAGAGCCCGTCACCCACTCCGTGTTAAACAAGTCATTGGAAACTTTGCATTTCACTTCCACTCCCTGGGAGCTCATGGGCTTAGGCAAAAAAAGCTAACGAAGCAAGTCAATACCTTGTGCTTATTTTCCAACCTCAATTAAAATTGTTATCCATTCTTAAAAGTTATTTTTAAACAAACACATGAACAGAAACTAAAGGACCTCAGTTAGTTCCTAAGAGGTAATATATCATTTGGACAGAAGCATGTCTGTGCCCATTGCCCCTCCTTCCCAAAGCACACCCTGGGGATGCCAGGTGCAGCCTCTGGAAAGGACTGGAATGATTTTTGGCACCAACATCACGCAGAGAGTCCCGTGGCTTTACAACTGCTCCCTTGCATACCCGTGGCTGCTATGCCAGGAGCTATGGACAAGTCAGCCTCCAATGCGGGGTGCCCGGCCTTACAGAATTCACACTCCGGGCTTCTCAAGCTGCCTGGAGTGGGGAAGGGCACAGTGCTGAGCTCTGCTGGCCTCTTGGGGGTTGGGTAGGGGAGGCAGGAGCTGAGGCCTCTCCTGAGACTAGCTGTGGTTCCAGCTCAGCCCCCGTGTAAGAAGGTGATGGTGGTTGGGGTCTGTTCTGGACCTGATGGACAGGTGAGTGTGTCTGGCCACTGGGCTCTGGGGAAACAGTGCCTTTGGGTTCCTTGCTGAGTTACAAAGAAAGACCCTCATTCCTGTTTCCTGTCATGTTCAGAGTGTTTGTGTTTAGACTGAGGAGACACAGCAGTCTTCCAAAAGGAGCTTACGCCATGGGCCTGGGGGTGCAGCCAGGCCAGAGAAGTGGGCCAGGCCTCCCTCCCATCGCCCTCCGCGGGCCCTGCAGCAGCTCCCTCCGGCCTCTCTGTTCTCTTAGCCCCACTTTGCATTTGCATCTCACTCCACTGGCACAGCTCGTGGTAAGTTTAACTGCATAATTTCCAGGCTGACTTTGAATGGACGAAAGCAATGACTTTGTAAGGTTAAGTCTGCCCAGGCAACATGAAATAAAATTGTTCCTGCACCATGTGCTTGGTGAACCATTGGACAAACAACGGACCTTCTCCACAAAGCTTCATGGCTCCTCTGCACTTCTTTTCCTTTCCTTGTCCTTCAAGATGGAGGAGACAAGCCCCCACAGGCTGCAGAGCGCAAGGTGGGCACCCTTCAGAGTTCATTCCTTTTCCCTGGGTCTTTCCTTCACCAAACGCCCAACCTCCTGGACACAGGGTCCCCCCACATTGTTTATCTCACCAGCCAGCCGCCCTGCTGGTATGAAGCACAGCCTGCAGACTGCCCATGCCTGGGCCTCATGCTGACAGCCCTCCTGACCGCTGTCTTTAATTGTTATGGGTCAAGTTCCCTGGGGAGCAGACTTTGAGATGGAGAATTACATGCAAGTGGTTTACTGGAGATTGCCCTTAGATATGGCACCCATAAGCAAGTGAGAGAAGAAGGCTCAGCCATTGATCAGTGCACATTCAGAGGCCTCAGCTGGTCCCCCCGGGAGCTGCTCTGATGCTGAGTTGGCCCCTTAGAGAGATCCTGAATGGAGGCAAGGGGGCAAGTGCTTGGTACCTGTGCATTGTCCGGTCATTGGGTGCTGTTGTCCCTGGGATGGAAGCATAGTCTTTGGCTGAGAACAATTCCTAGGGAGGGATGCAGCTGCCCCCCAACATCAGGCGACACTCCTGGCAGCCAGGACAAGGAGTATCTCGGTTCTAAAGGCGGGTCTGGGCAGGCACCAGAGGAAGAGGGGGATGAAGCCTCCATCCAGCTCCCGCTGCTCCAGATCAGGAGACAGGACCAGGGGAGGAGAGAAGGAGAGTTTCCAGGGAGCCCCACCGGTGGCTGGAAAAGAATGAGCATGAGCTGGGAGCTGCTGGGCAGGCCTGGCCTGTGAAGCTGAACTAGTGGCCATCGTGGGGGTAGAGTCCAGATGACCTGCTGTCAGCCAGGTAATTTGTCTGGGAGGAGCACCCAACTGGGAACTGGTTCTAGGACGGTGTAAACCTAGGCCAGTTCACCAACTTCTGAAAGTTATTGTAACCCCCTTCCGCTTTGAGCCTCCTGGTGTGTGTCAGTTTTAAAGCTTGGCAGACTATTCACCCCAGGTGGAGAATATCTGAGAAATGTTCTGAGAAATACTGACCAACGGTAGGCAATAGCTGCCTATCTCTTTTATCTTATGCGTGTTTATCTTCCTCCAAATAGCTGGAGTTCACCAACTCACTTAATTGGGTCCAACTTGGTTCTCTGCTATCTGTTCACCCCTTGGCATCACTGCCACAGCTTTATTTTTTAAAATATATTTTTATTGATTTCAGAGAGGAAGGGAGAGGGAGAGAAAGATAGAAACATCAATGATGAGAGAGAACAATTGATTGGCTGCCTCCTGCACGCCCTCTACTGGGGATCGAGCCGCAACCCGGGCATGTGCCCTTGACTGGAATCGAACTGGGGACCCTTCAGTCCGCAGGCCAATGCTCTATCGACTCAGCCAAACCAGCGAGGGTACCACAGCTTTATTTTTCCATCTCATTTGGGAGGAGGGACAGTATTGGTGGTGAGGAGAGGCTGTGTGAGAACAGAATGGGAGAAAAGTCCTGCTCTCTGCCACTGATAACCCTTCTCCCGCCCAAGTGGGAGCGTGGTTGGTCAGGGCAAGTGAACTGTGGAAGGTTCCAGGCTTTCACGCCCCAGCCAAGAGCACTCATCAGTATAATGCTACACCTCGCTACCCGCCTCCCCTACACTGCTAAGCAGAATTGGAACAAACACCAGCTTTCATTGTCCCCCAGACTACACCTCACAGAGTCTAGGCTGATGCAAGCCGCCGCCTGTGGCACAGTCAGCCAGCAGCAGCACTGAAAGTGTGGCGAGGGTGAGATATTGCCCCACTGGTCTGAAATGGCTTTGCCACCAACAAAGGACCATTATGACAACAGGAAGGCACTTAAACCAGGCACAGTGTAGACAGGAGAGATGTCTCTCTCTTCATCTCTGCTTATGACAAAGAAAGGGAGATTTTAACCCTTCAGTATTTGACGAACATTCTAAGCAACCCTGGCCGGGGGGGCGGGGCCGGCTACAGGCAGCTGGGAAAAATGGCCCTGATCACAGGCCAGGCCTAGGGACCATACCCGTTCACGAATTTCGTGCACTGGGCCTCTAGTACATTCATATACTTTTTACAAAAGGGCAAGTGGGGAGTATTTGAACATCTCTAATAGATTATTAAAACATTTCTTGCCATGGTCAGGT
>NW_005871268.1:2059646-2081620 GCF_000147115.1 Myotis lucifugus | reverse complement strand
CTCCCCTCCACCGGGGTTCCCACCCCACCCTCTGCCCTTACCCCACCCCCACTGTCCTCATCCATAGGTGTACAGTTTTTGTCCAGTCTCTTCCCCCACCCCCCACCCCCCTTCCCCCCACCCCCCGAGAATAGTCAGTCCACTCGATTTCTATGCCCCTGATTCTATTATATTCACCAGTTTATTCTGTTTATCAGATTATTTATTCACTTGATTTTTAGATTCACTTGTTGATAGATGTGTATTTGTTGTTCATAATTTGTATCTTTACCTTTTTCTTCTTCTTCCTCTTCTTAAAGGATACCTTTCAGCATTTCATATAATACTGGTTTGGTGGTGATGAACTCCTTTAGCTTTTTCTTATCAGTGAAGTTCTTTATCTGACCTTCAATTCTGAATGATAGCTTTGCTGGGTAAAGTAATCTTGGTTGTAGGTTCTTGCTATTCATCACTTTGAATATTTCTTGCCACTCCCTTCTGGCCTGCATAGTTTCTGTTGAGAAATCAGCTGACAGTCGTATGGGTACTCCCTTGTAGGTAACTGACTGTTTTTCTCTTGCTGCTTTTAAGATTCTCTCTTTGTCTTTTGCTCTTGGCATTTTAATTATGATGTGTCTTGGTGTGGTCCTCTTTGGATTCCTTTTGTTTGGGGTTCTCTGCGCTTCCTGGACTTGTAAGTCTATTTCTTTCACCAGGTAGGGGAAGTTTTCTGTCATTATTTCTTCAAATAGGTTTTCAATATCTTGCTCTCTCTCTTCTTCTGGCACCCCTATAATTCGGATGTTGGTTCGCTTGAAGTTGTCCCAGAGGCTCCTTACACTATCTTCATATTTTTGGATTCTTTTTTCTTTTTGCTTTTCTGGTTGGGTGTTTTTACTTCTTCATATTTCAAATCTTTGACTTGATTCTTGCGATCCTCTAGTCTGCTGTTGAATCTCTGTATAATATTCTTTATTTCAGTCAGTGTATGCTTAATTTCTAGTTGGTCCTTTTTCATATCCTCGAGGGTCTCACTAGATTTAATGAGGGTCTCACTAAATTTATTGGTGGTTTCTAGAAAATTCTTGAAAAACCTTATAACCATGGTTTTGAACTCTATATCCAGTAGTTTGCTTTCCTCCATTTCTGTCATTTGTGACCTGTTTCTTTGTCTCCTCATTTTGCCTGCTTCCCTGTGTTGATAGGGTGGCTTTCTGTGCTAGGTGTCCTATAGGGCCCAGTGGCTCAGCCTCCCCAATTACTGAGGTGGACACTCTTGGTGCACCCCTTTGTGAGCTGTGTGCACAGTCTTGTTGTAGTTAAGCCTTGATTGTAGTTGGTATCACTGGGAGGAACTGACCTCCAGGCCAATTGGCTGTGAGAATCAGCTGTGTCTATGGTGGGAGAACTTCTGTGCTGAAGACACCCTTATGGGGCAAGACTTGGTTCAGTGGGGCTTTGGTGCTCACTGAGTCTGCCCCCTGAGTGTGTCTCTTATGGATCTGAGGAGTTATAATCTGGATGGTCCCACTCTGACCACTGGGTACACTGGCTCTTGGGTCTCTAAGGAGGTGCTTATTTAGCCTCTGCCTGAGGCTACCCAGCAGGAGCTACAGAGAGATCTGCAGATTCCTCTTCTTTGTTTGGGGTTTGGAGGTTCCCAGATGAGGCCCAACTGTGAAGCAATGCAAGCTGCTGTGGGGCCTTGAGCCTTCTTTTGGATGTTCTGGGTCTCTCTGACCCAGCTGCAGTTTGTTAGGTAATTTTAGATTGCAAAGGGCCAGGTCATTCATATGCAAAAGCCTCTGCACACAGCTTGGGTGGGGCGGGGTCTCAGGGAATCAACAGGGCAGAGCAAACAGCTATGGCTGATCCTCAGTCCTGCCCTAAGAGGTCCCGGGTCTCAGTGTTCCATGGTAATCGCTGCAAGCACCTCTGAGAGAAAGCCGCCCTCGAGTTCTGACCAATGCCAGACAGTCCAGTTTCTCCCCGTATGAGTCTGGGTCCTCAGAGACTCGCCCGGAACTGGAGTTCGGAGCATTCGGGAGCTTGAGACTCCCTTCCGACTGAAAAAGACAACCATGTCCTCAGTTGCCAGCCCTTTCTGCATGCGCCTCTATACCTCTGCACTTTACCTTCGCACCTCCTCTGAGTCTCAGTGTGCTTTTCTCTTTCCTTCTAGTTGTAGAATTTCCACTCAGCCAGCCTTCCTGTGGTTCTGGATGATGTCTGTTTTGTCTTTTAGTTGTATTTTTGAAGTGGTTGTGCGAGGCAGCAATTTCCGGTGTTTACCTATGCCACCATCTTGGATTCTCCTTCATTCTTTTTTTTATGCTGAGTAATATTCCAGTGTGTGTGTGTGTGTGTGTGTGTGTGTGTGTGTGTATCCCATCTTCTTTATCCATTCATCGTCTATCAATGGGCACCTAGGTTGCTCCTATACCTTGGCTATTGTAAAATATGCTGCAATGAACAGAGGGATGTATATATCTTTTTTTAAATTTAAATTCTTTATTGTTTAAAGTATTACATAAGTCTCCTTTTCCCCCCATTGACCCCTCCCCAGCTGCCCCCACTCCCCAGCACATGCCCTCATCCCCATCCCCCTGTCTGTGTCCATTGGTTATGCTCATATGCATGCATACAAGTCCTTTGGTTGATCTCTTACCCCCTCACTCCCC
Source organism: Myotis lucifugus (assembly GCF_000147115.1). NCBI lineage: Eukaryota > Metazoa > Chordata > Mammalia > Chiroptera > Vespertilionidae > Myotis > Myotis lucifugus. The sequence continues at coordinate 2,078,960 of NW_005871268.1, read as the reverse complement.
GCCTTCCCTCATAGGTTGGACAGTCTGTTCGATGCTTCTATGACTCTGGTTCTATTTTTGTTCATCAGTTTATGTTGTTCATTCTATTCCACAAATGAGATCACGTGATATTTATCTTTCTCTGACTGGCTTATTTCGCTTAGCATAATTCTCTCCAGTTCCATCCATGCTGTTGCAAATGGTAATAATTCCTTCTTTTTTACAGCAGCGTAGTATTCCATTGTGTAGCTGTACCACTGTTTTCTAATCCACTCATCTGCTGTTTCCAAATCTTAGCTATTGTAAATTGTGCTGCTATGAACATTGGGGTGCATATATCCTTTCTGATTGTTGTTTTTGTTTTCTTGGGATATATTCCTAGAGGTGGGGTTACTAGGTCAAATGGAAGTTCCATTTTTAATTTTTTGAGGAAATGCCATACTGTTTTCCACAGTGGTTGCACCAATCTACATTCCTACCAGCAGTGCAAGAGGGTTCCTTTTTCTCCGCATCCTAGCCAGCACTTGTCGTTTGTTGATGACAGCCATTCTGACAGGTGTGAGATGGTACCTCATTGTTGTTTTGATTTGCATCTCTTGGATGATTAGTGACTTTGAGCATGTTTTCATATGTCTCATGGCCTTCTATATGTCTTCTTTTGAAAAGTGTCTATTTAGGTCCTTTGCCCATTTTTTTTATTGGATTGTTTATCTTCTTTCTGTTAAGTTGTATGAGTTCCCTATAAATGTTGGAGATTAAACCCTTATGGGTGATAACATTGGCAAATATGTTCTCCCGTGCAGAGGGCTTTCTTGTTGTTTTGTTGATGGTTTCTTTTGCTGTGCAGAAGCATTTTATTTTGATGTAGTCCCATTTATTTTCTCCTTAGTTTCCATTGCCCTGGGAGCTGTATTGATATAGGTATTGCTATGACATATGTCTGATATTTTGTGTATATATCTTTTTAAGATAGTGTTTCTGTTTTCTTCAGTTTCACGCCCAGAAGTGAAATTGCTGGACCATGTGGAAGCTCTATTTATAATTTTTTGAGGAATCTTCATACTGTTTTCCACAGTGGCTGAACCAATTTACAATCCCACCTATAGTGCACAAGAGTTGCCTTTTCTACACATCCTTGTCAGCACTTATTATTTATTCATTGATATTTTGATGATAGCCATTCTGATATGGTATGGTGATATCTCATTATGGTTTTGATTTGCATTTCCCTGATGACTAGTGATGTTGAGTATCTGTATATCCTCTTTGGAAAAATGTCTGTTGAGATTCTCTGCCCATTTTTAAATTGGATTGTTTGTTTTTTTTATGCTAAGTAATATTCCAGTGTGTGTGTGTGTGTGTGTGTGTGTGTGTGTGTGTGTTAAGTTGTATGAGTTTCCTATATTTTTTGGATATTAACCCCCTATCAGATGTATCATTTGTGAATATCTCCTCCTATTCTATAGATTGTCTTTTCATTTTGTTGATGGTTTCCATCATTGTGCAAAAAGATTTTAGTTTGATGTAGTCCCATTTGTTTGTCTTTTTGAAAATTTTTATCAGAGTTTATTTAAGCCAAACTGATGACATATGTCAGGGATCAAGATCTCCAATGCTCCATTTATTTTACTTTTGTTGCCCTTGCCCACGGAGATATATCCAAAAAGATATTGCTAAGACCAAGCAGTCATCAACATCTTTAAGTGCCGTGCCAGTTCACACAGTTATGTGGGGAAGCCTGCCAAACACAGAGCAGCACCAGGGAAGTTCTGCCTTATGGCCGAGCCATCTAACAGCACTGGTTACCCCTTCAGACCAACCCGGAATCACTGGAGTCAGTGAATTCAGAGAAGTGAAGATTTGGGACAAATGTATTAGATGGCACTAAGAGCATGATGTGTGTGTGTGCGTGTGTGTGTGTGTAGAGTGAGGACTATCCTGGGCAGTCTCAAAGATGGTGCTGATAACCCCCAGGCTGTCAGCTGCCTTTCCAGCCACACTGAGAGGCGAGAGAGCCCAGGAAGCGGGCAGCTGGACTCTCTAAACATTCATCTGCCCAGATGAATTTTCTTTCTTGTTTTAAAGAAATCAATATTTTTATTGATTTCAGAGAAGAAGGGAGAGGAAGAGATAGATAGAAACATCAATGATGAGAGCGAACCATTGATCCTGCTTCCTGCATGCCCCTCGAGCCTGCAACCCCAGCATATGCCCTGACTAGAACCGAACCATGACCTCCTGGTCCATAGGTCGACGCCCAACCACGGAGCCATGCTGGCCGGGCTGCATTTCCTTTCTGACTAAGAGTACTGGTCACTCCTGCTACCTGGTCCACTGACCTCGGCCCAGAGACGGTGCTGGCTGCAGAGCACATGCAGCCTGCGACTGAGCACTTCTTCCTGCCCACGCTTGACCACTGACTCCTTGGGGCCTCAAATTATTGAGAAAACCATAGGTTGCCTCCATTCTGATGGTATGGGCTGCAATCTTGTCCTGATAACCTGACTGTGCTAGATATTTTAAGTGTATCTGTTGGAGGTTTCCAGGGAATTTTTCTAGAGCTTATCTGATGAACTGGGGCCAATTCACTAAGCTCTCAAGTAATGGAATCTGCTTTAAGCTTCAAGACGTTGAAACAGACACTTAAGCAAAGATGACTGCGATAAAAAAATCTATGGTACAACAAAGACTATGTTGTAGACAGAGAAAGAAAAAGACCTTAGGACAGAGTTTCTGTGGCCATTGTTTCCAAAGCAGTCACCAGATTTTGTATCTGGTACGAGACTCTCAAGGTCCAACAAAAATTGAGAAATACCCTCGAGAAACTAAGCACAGTGCTTACCCAGGCAGAGTGGAACCTGGACAGGCATGAAACAAGGTGGGGAGAAAGAATTTTTGCTAAATAAGAGTTGATGGTTTTGGAGATTTGAACCATGTGGATATATTACTCCTTTTTTTTTTTTTTAGATCCTCAGTTGAGGATATTTTTTCCATTTATTTCCAGAGAGAATGGAAGGAAGGGGAGAGAGAGATCGAAGGGAGAATCATTGCTATGAGGGGGACATATTGATTGATTATCTCCCACAAGTGCCCCCACAGGGGCTGGGGAACTTGTAACTGAGGTACATGCCCTTGACCAGGAATCAAACCCTCAACCTTTCTGTCCTCAGTCCAATGCTCTAACCACTGAGCATAGGCCAATGCAATGTATTATTCTTTTTAAAAAATTAAACTAAAACATCCATGTAAAGTTTGATTTCCTATGCTATTTGGAAAAATAAATGTAACATCTAATACAACATTTTTTCTAGGCAGATCTTCTGAAATTAGACCGAGGTTACAAAAATACGTATTTCTTGGTGTGGAAACACCATTTGTCAAGGAGCTTGGAGGCTCTTCCTTTGTGCTCTGCCTTAGTCTAGGCCTCAGAGGGACGGCGACCCCTCAGGCTTTGGGGAGATGCGCTCATGAAAATCAACATGATGTGCAAGACGAGGTGGCAAGCAAATGGCTACCTGCAAAGCTGCTATCAGAGGCAACGGCCAGGCAGCGACCAGTGACCCCATTTGCAGAGAGCAGCCCTCCTGCGGAAGCCAAGTGCCACGGAGGGAGGTGGCCGAGGCCTTGCCCAAAAGACCAAGTGAGACAGGAGGCATGTGAACAGCTGCCAAAAAAACGGGTGTGCAGGTAGGAGGAAACCAACAGTGGAATCCATGCCAAGGGATGAGATAAGGAAGAAAATTGCACCCTGGTGGGTTTCAGCTAAGAAATGTGGTGTAGAAAACTGCACAGGCCCTATGGGCCGATGGGAGAGGCGCCGGCCACTGCGAGCTGAGGTGGAAAGCTCCTGTGGGGAAAACTCCGTCGCTCACAGGTTTAAAGCCGGGGGGTGCTGAACCTTGGCAAGGTGGGGAAGTTCGATCTGGAGCTGAAAGTATGACCTGGTTACCCAGAGGGAGGACCCATAAACAAAATGAGGGAGACTGTGTAGAGGAGAAAAGTTTAAGTTAGAAAGTCAGCAGATTTTATTTCAGCCATGCAGCCATCCCAGGCCCCTGGGGACTGTAGCGATAGGGCAGCCTCGGAGGAAGGAAGGCCGGAAGGGCTCTTCGGGGCCTCTCTTTTCACGGGGATAAGGTATCCGGCAGCCTCCAGAATAGACCCCTTCATGAGAGACACAGGTTCCCCCTGAGCCAGGAAATCCCTCCTCGGGTCCTGCGGGCACTGATTCTGCAGTAGGTCGCCCCCGGGGCTTGAACAATCTTAGATACAGGCAATCCCTTTCAGCTCAAAGGCCGGCCACTCCCGCCCCCTCAAGGACAGCAGGCTGCAAGATCTGAGGTCCAAATAGCACCACATCGGTCCCCAAGGCTCTGCGGGGTAAGGTCAGTGCACACACTTCCAAGACAAGCAAAGAGAACCAGCTCTATAATTTCCCAACACCGAGGGAGGAGACAGAAGGAGCACAGACACATAACTTCCCGAGCAGCACAGCTGGCAAGCGCTCCCACACTGCGAGGCTGCAACTCCCTGAACTAATTAGAAGGCAGAGCAATGAGAATGTCTGGATTGCTGCATACGTACCCTGGGGGGAATATGTTTGTGGTATTGCATACCCAGGGCTCCCTCTTCACGTCTGAGAGCCCAGTCGGACACAGGTGATTACGGTTTAGGATGTGTGAGCCTGTGTGTGACAGGGCGGTAAGGTCTCAGGCAGAGAGCACGCCACTGTGATCAGTCAGGCCGGCTACCCTCTTCCCTCGGAGTCCCCTTAAGGACAGAACACTGGGCCAAGGGCTAAGATTGCACCACGGAGGAACTGGTATCCAGGAAAATAAAAACAACCTCCAATCTATAAAGGGGTGTTTCAAAATTTCATTCTCTGAGAGATGTTGTTTTTCTCTCTTTCTAAGTTTAAGTAATTATTGTTTGAGTCTGACCCTGCTTGGAGCCAGAATAGGCCAAATCAACAGCAATAATTTTTTCCTTGCTTTGTTACTCTATGAAAAGAAAATTCTTTCTGGTTTTTTCCCTTTTAATCGCGCTCTATAAGTTTGGAGAATTCCCCTGGTGTAGAAAGCCTGAATCACTTTCATATCTGTGCATGGGGTGGGGGGATCCCAGGGGGAGCCCAGTTGGCAGGGGCCCCTCAGGAGCTCTGCCTACCTCGAAGGCCACCAGGAGAGTTATTTGAGGAGGGTGTTGAGAGTGGAGCCGAGCCGGATGCCAGATAAAACTCTGACACGGAGAAAGAGGACAGAGGCAGCAGTATGCTTCTCATCCCTTCCCCGGGGAGGCCTCTGGTGGAAGCTGGACCCTTTCCTGAGACAGTGATGAATTGCACTGTCCAGGTTGATAAAAAAAGAAAAGAAAGAAAGGCTTTTGAGAAAGATACCGGGGGATTGGGAGGTGTCTCCACTGGGAATCAATCCCAAGTCCTTGATAAAAATTCTAAGTTGAAACGGCAAGAGAAGCTTTGCAGCATCTAACAGAACAGCTGTGACCTTGGTAGGGAAAGCCTTCCTGTACCGGGGGTGGGGTGGGAGGGTGGGAGAACTAGTGGGAAGGAGCTGCAGCATGAGCAATGGCGGAGGCAATGATGGCCCATGCAGGCCACCTGGCCACAGGGTAGAGTGTGGCTCTGATCCCAGCCTCAGGACATCTTGAGTGATTGCTAAACACTGTGTGTGGCCCTGGGCCACTGTCGGGCAGAAGCTGGGCTGTCATCAGTGGGCTTAGAGTTCCAGTGACTCTACAAAGAGGGAGCTCACAGTCAAAGATATGTTTGCTGCCACTATGCTGCCCTTTCTGACCGTGTCCTTTGGGCAGGCATCAGGTGCAGAGGTGTTACATATTAGGATGGCATGTGACCTGGCAATATGCCAGTGAACACATCAGAGGATGGGAATTACCTGTCTTCAGAGAAAAAGAAACTGATTCAAAAGGTTATCAACAATTTATCTAAATCCCATTTGGTGAGGAGATTATCCATGAGCAGGGAATTATGGGGGGGGGGGGCTCATGGAACTATGGTTACAACCCACCTTCAATTTTCTAGAGAATTAAATGTTTCAGGACCACAGACAGCAGCACATGGGCCCCATCTGGGTGCACACCACCACCACCCCCCCACCCCCATTTCATTCTTCTTTGCCAATGGTTGCCATCTTGTGGCCCTTTCACCCAGCCCGGGTTCTCAGTGGGAGCTCCGAGGCACTTCTGAGGCTGTGGGGAGAACAGCTGAAGACCACTACACTATAGTGGTCTGGAATGAGAAATCAATTTGCACTGGAATGAGAAATCAATTCTCTTTATCCCCAAGTCCTGTCCTCATCCAATACAGTACTAATAATACTAGGCAATATAAAGTACTTACTCTACCCATGTGGTGTGTTCTCATTTTATCCTTATAACCCTACAAGGTTAATTCTATTATTATATTCATTGTATAGATGAGGCAACTGAGTTAGTCACAGAAAGATTGAGTAACTTTCTGAAGTCACACGGGCAATTTAGTTCCAGGGCCCATCCCTATGGCCACTGTCATGGTTGTGTCCTTGAACTTCAGTTGTGGAATGAAGGTGAAATGGTAAGAAACATGATAGTTCATAGGACACCTTGGCTCATGCAGTCATCAGGAACCGGAAAAGTCATCTGATTTAAAGCCACAGTAATTGAGAGTTCCATTTCCTGTTAAGATTCTTCCTCTTATTATGCCCTGCACACACTAGGAGGGTTATATAACTCCTCCATGTCCCTATTTCCATTCCCAATGGAACAATTAACTGGACCAGTATTTTACCTATTCCATCGCAGGTGGGTGGAATAGGTAAAATACTCTAAAGCCCTAAAGAAGAAATGATCATGTCTGTTCAGTTTTCTAAATTGTGTGGTGTTGTGGCCTAGATGAGAAAGTCAGGGACGTTTAGAACTGTCAGGGACCTACAGATCTTAGAATCCAGTGCTGCAGGGCTGCCAATATTATGGGGGTGAACGCCTCACCCAACACAAGGATCCTTCTACCCACTCTCCTGAGATGGTGCTGGGAAATGGTGGAGGTCCTGATTTCAGGGCCAGGAGCTCTTTAGGTCCCCAGGAAGCCATCCCTTCTCTGCAAGGCACCCTTGCTCCACCAAATGTTCCCCAACAGCGTGTCATGGTGTTCTCCAAAGCGGCTTCTTTATACCATGTCCAGCTCCCTCCTACCAGAGAGTGCAACTTGCCCCTGGAGAGGTTAGAGTGAATCATATCCCACCTCCCTGGGGCAGCCCTTGACATAAGTGAGTTATTATTGTGCCTTCCTGATGCTCTCTTCTCCAGACTGAACTGTTCAGGCATCTTTGTTTATTTGTCATTCGCCCTTATTTCCATGGCCTTTGCCATCCTTACCACTCCTCTCTGAAAGCACTTGGGGTTGTCTGTTGTTCCCCTAGCTTCCCATTGATTGTATAGAAACTGAGTGCCTACCAGGAAGATGCAGAGAAAACACAGGAGAAAAGAACAGATCTCTGTCTTGAGGGGCTCGCTGCTGTGGGATGGGAGCGGGAGCACTGTCAAGCAATTGCAATATGGTGTGGGAAGTGCTATGACAGGGACAAGCCGAGGGGCTCTGTAATCCCAGAGGATGAACTTGACAGGTGAAGGGGCCACACCTGCTCCCATGCATGTGTGTGTATGCTTGTTGGAAACTGCCTTTTAGAGTGGAGAGAGAGAAGGACCAGCTCTAAGGACTGCCTGTGGTTTGGAGCTACTAGAGTCAGGACACGAGTTACACCAGAGAAGTCAAGAGGGGCGAGATCATGAAAGGCATTGGATGAGACTATTCTGAGAGCAATAGGGAGCTACTGAAGGCTTGTAAGCAGGAGAATGACAATCAAAATTTGATTTTAAGAACAATCACTCTGATTGCACATTGAGAACGGATTGGAGGCAGATGTGAGACTCGAGGCAGGAGATGCCATAGCCAGAGAGCAGAGCAAAGCAGGACCCTACCCTTCCTGATTCGGGAAGCTGAGCATCTACCCATGCTGCCTGCAATTGTGAGCTATTCTGGAGGCCGCAGCTCAGTCTGGATTCACATTCAGGGGCTAGTGAGCCTTTTCTACAGGAAGAGTCATGTTAGTTCTCCCCCAGATAGAAATATAATTGTTTTCATTTTAATCTTGTTTTAAATTTAACCTTAAATGTGATCATTTCAGGACCTTTTTTCATGCTGTTGAAATCTTTGTGCATCTTGCCAGAGGGCCCAGGGCTAATCAGTGGTAAAAGCAACACTGAACCAGGTTTTCTGACTCCTAAACCAGGCACCCTGTTATTCTGTCTCTTTAGAAATCGATCTGTTTAGAGGAACTAGAATCAAGATTGACGAGAGCACTTACTTGTAAGACTGGGTCTTAGCTTACAGACCCCGGGGACAGGAAGGGAGGACCCTACACCCCTTTCTAGTATTTCCTCCTGCAGACTGAAAAGATCCCGGACTTTGAATCTACAATCAACAAGGATGTCATTACATATCTTCAGGCAGCTGAAGGTCACAGTTGTTCAAACCCAATCATTAAGTCACCTGACAAAATTTCATAGGGTGAAAAAGACTGCGGGCTAATGAATGCTTAACAAAAGCTTCTCTATGGAACTGAACTAGTTCAGGATGTAAAAGCTGTTCAGGAAGACTGGACAGGTGATGAGAAATGGGACACCCCTCCAGGTGGGGCAGGGGGGAGGGAGAGGGGGAGCCAGCAAAGAGAAAGCTTCCCTGGACGGATGCCTATATAATCAGAGTTCCTTCTCAGTTGGGACTTAATCCACTTGGTCCCTGGACAGAATTTTTCCCCACAGCCCCAGGAAATCCGGTGATTGGCTTCCCCTGGGCCCTGCTCACAAAAGTCTCTGACCCTTGGTCCTGGCCACCACAGTAAACTGTATCTAGAGCCTCGTGCCCGATAGACCAGTGTTTCTAGGTCAGTCATTTCACCTGGCCCAGCACAGCACTTCATTAGCTCTTTTCCTCATTTTTCCTCAGTGTCAAACAGCCCTCTACTTCTAACCGACTCACCCGGCATCTCCTGTGGCGCGCTCAGGACCGCCACCATTTCCCAAGATTCACCCCCTTCTCCACCCACCCCCTCCTTCCTTACTTGAATCCCCACCTCAAGTCCCACTAGTGCAATAATGGCTCAGCATCCTCTGTTCTTAAGCCAAATGCCACGTGGAAACACCGAACTTGTCAGATGAACAAGAACTTTATTGATCCCTTCAAAATAAGAATATGCTTGTCTTCTAATAACTAGTGATTGGCCAAGTTTTACAAAGGGAGTTAAGAGCAATAAGGAGCCACTCCAAAATGTACTCTTCAGGGAGAGACGTGGTAAATAAACCTTTTTCTACTCTTCCAATAAGAGACATCCTAAGCATTTTATGTTTTTTACGAGGAGAAACAAATCCGTTTGTGTGCATTTAGCTCTGAGCCCTGAAGACACTCACGGTCCACGCTGTAAAGGAAGCCTGAGATGTTGATCATGTCCCCAACGTTGCCTCCTGCATGAGCCCCAACCGGGCTGGAGATCGAACCTGCAACCCAGGTACGTGCCCTTGGCCAGAATCCAACCCTCAGCCCTTCGACCTTTCGTGGGAGGGCAGTGCTCAGGCTGATGCTCTACCCACTGAGACCACCGGCCAGGGCAAGAATACTTTTTAAAAGAGCATTTTCTTTCTCACACATCTTCAATGACACCTGAGAAGCTCTGTTGAAGTGCAATGTATTTGTCTGTGTAGCGGTTACTCAAATTGCCTCTCTTCCTTGCCAGGAAATTCCCACTTCTGGCAAGAGATGCCCAAATAACGTCCCACACCGCGGCAGAGAAAAGCCTTGCTGACACAGAGGGCTTCCAGAGGATTAAAGACAAACCATCTTTAAAAAAAAAAAAAGCAATAGACTAAAATAAAAGCTTACTCTGCTAACCCACTCAGCATGCCGCCTCTCATAGTGTCTTCAGGGCTCTGAGCTGCTCTGGCCTGAGAGGCAGGGGCCACACTAACATTCTAGCGCCTTAACTTTAAATTCACCACACCACCAACTAAACAATTGCTGCATCCAGTGAATCAAATTGAGTTTAGCCCCAAGCTCCCTCAAAGCCAGCGGACTTACCTAACGACCTGGTGCTAGGTGCTTTCCTCACCAGAGCTGGGGTGTCTATACAGGGGTCTCAGGAGCGCATCCACCACCAGCCACAGAGCTGTGGGCGCCAGGCATCCCCGCGCCTGGGAGCCAGGTACACTCCTGACCGCCCGCCTGCCTCCAGCTGCCAGCTCCAGGAGGGGGATTGCTTCATACCACAGGGCGCTTCCTGTCCCGGGGGTGGAAGAATGAAGGAGGAGTTTTTTAGGAGATACAGTTTTCAACAAAATTCCTTTGCTATTTGTGTACAAGAAGGTGTGTTGTAACATTATCAGAAAGACTAAATAATTGGGGGAAATGCTTGCCAATATGGTATTTTCATATAGTGAAATAAAAAAGGAGGATTTGAATTTGCTGCTATGAAAAAGACTCTAAAGATATACTGCTGGGTGAAAAAAAAATTTATAAAGCAAGTTGCATATAGTGTTTGCAGTAAGGTCTAACTTGTGTTTATTTTTTTTATATGCCTAGAAAAATAGAGTGATTCACAAGAAAATTAGAAAACAGAGCCTCTGAGGAGAACTGGGGTAGAAGGAATGATCTTCTTTTTTTGTGGGAATATTTTGGGTTTCTTTTACCCCCACACATGTTATGTGCATAGTACTTTGATAATAAAAGGTGTTTTTAAAAATTTCTTTCTTGCCTAATGAAAAAAATTTTTTATTTATTTATTTATTTTTTTTGCTAATCCTCACTTGAGGATATTTTTCCATTGATTTTTAGAGAGAGTGGAAGAGAGGGGGAGAGACAGAAAGAGACATATCAATTGGTTGCCTCCTGTACACACCCCCAGTGGGTAATCTAGCCTACAACCAAGGTACACGTCCTTGACTCAAATCAAACCTGGGACCCTTCAGTCACAGGCCGGCGCTCTATCCACTGAGCCAAACTCTTTTCATTAGAGCAATGAAAAATATTTTTGTCAGCTAGCCAGGAGCCTCCAATAAACAAAATTTCTCCATCAGCAATCAAGCTGCAGTAGATACTTCTGAAAAGAGAAAACTTAACATCCTACAAAAGTATATCCAACAGTAGATCTCAGTGAGTCTGGGGAAGGAGATGTCTTCAGAAGATAAAATCTAATGCTGACTACCCCAAGTTGAGAAACTGAATTAACATACTGCATTTTTTATTTTTATAATTTTTTAAAAATATTTTTATTAATTTTTTAGGGAGAGGGAGAGAGAGAAACATCCATGTGAGAGCAAAACATTCATTGGCTGCCTCCTGCACATTCCCCACCAGGGTTCAAGCCTGCAACCAGGGCATGTGCCCTGACCAGGAATCAAGCCAGCAACCCTCCATGCATGGGATGATAATCAACTGAGCCACACTGGCCAGGGCTATTTTTATAATTTCATATGATAAAAATGTTCAGCAAATAAAGAAAATAGTACAAAGAACCCCCATGTACCCAACGCCATACCTCATTAACATGGTTAATTCTGTTTTATACCTAACCCATTCCCTACTCCCCTTCCACCTCCCAAACATCAAGTCATTTCATCAAAGGGTATGTATTCTAATAATGAGTTAAGAACTTTCTGTTTTTAAAACACTACTACCAAATTATCAATAATCCGTTTAGATCATTAAATATCTATAAAGTATTCAAATTTTCAAATAAGATCTATACATTGGATTTGGTTGCTAGGTCTATTACATCCATTTTAATTTATAGATTTCTCTCCCTCTGTTTTCTCCTTGAAAGTTACTTGTTGAAGAAACCGAGTCATTTGTCCTGCAGAATATCCCACATTCTGGACTTTGCCAATTATATGCCTGTGTTGCTTTTAGCATGCTCTTTTCTCCCTTCTGTTTACTGTAAATTGGTAGTTAGCTCTAGACTTGGTCTGATTTGGTTCTAATTATTTGACAATCTATATATATAAAACCCTAATATGCAAATAGACCGAATGGCAGAACAACCAGTTGCTATGATGTGCGCTGACCACCAGGGGGTGCAAGCAGAGCATAGTGGATGTCGGCCACAGCGGGATGGTGGAGCAGGTGAGCGAGGGCGCCAGACCAAGGCAGGGCGCCAGTCACTGTCATCGGCGCAAGCCTCTGGTGGTTACTGAAAATTCTTTGCTCCCACGCCAGCCCCACTCCCACCCGCAGCCGGTGCCTGAGCTGCCACTCGCACCTGCTACCAGAACCCAGTGCTGTCCCGATCGCTCGGCGCTGTTAGCGGGTTTGAGTGGTGGCTGCCAGCCCCAATCGCCTCCCCCTGTTCCTGAGTGGCAATTGGGGCAGAAGCCACTGCTCGTATCCACTGATGGTGCTGGCCCCACTCACACCCACTGCTGGCACCAGCCCAAATCACTCTGCGCTGTCAGCAGGTGTGAGCAGGGCCAGCGCTGTCAGCACGTGGGAGTGGTGGCAGCAGGAGCAGGGCTGCTGGCAGACAGGGGACCGGGGTCCACAGTGGGTGGGGCTGGACGGGGGCACAGAGGATGGGCTGAGACCACCCCTCCCCCTGTGCCCACTGCAGCCTCATGGCCCACAGTTCCTTTCAAGGTGCATAAATTTGTGCACTGGGCCCCTAGTAACATATAATGTCTGGTGTTTTTCTGTGATACTCGCTGCCCTTAATGGTTATTACTGGTTGAATTGTGTCCCCCCAAAAGGTATGGTGAAGTCCTAACTTCCATGCCCATGAAGTAATCAGGTTAAAATGAGGCTCATCCTTGCTCAGCCTTAGAGGAGGAAGAACATTTGAACACAGACAGACTCAGGGAGAAGATGGCCATGTGACCAGAAACAGAGACAGGAGTGTTACATCTCCAAGCCAAGCGCATAAAGGTTCCTATTGAGCCTCATCTTTGCCAATACTTGGTATTCTATTTGGTCTTTTTAATTTTAGCCATTCTGGTGGGTGTGTAGTATTATTTTATTGTAATTGTAATTTGCATGTTCTTGATGGCTATTGATGTTCAGTACCTTTTCAAAGGTTTCTTGGTCTTTTGATGTGTTGGTATTTACTTTTCTCATTATTTTTTAAAATAAGCAATTAATGTATTTTCTTAAATTAAAGTATACTATACATGCTTTCATTCATCTTGCTTTTTCCCCTTAGCAGTGTATCCAACCAAGTCTCTTGTGCTTCCCCACAGGTGGGTGGGTGGGAGGTAATCAACCAAAGATCTTGTATAGGCATAACCCATGGACACAGACAATAGGGTGCTGAAGGTCTGGGGTCGGGAGGGGGGTGGGCTGGAGGGTGTCAATGGGGGGAAAGGGGAACATATGTAATACTTTCAACAATAAAAAATTATTTAAAAAAAGAAGAAATCAACATGTAAAAAACAAAAACAAAACAAAAAAAGTACTCAGCAAAAAGAAAGTAAAGAGTGCGTGCAAATATGGCAAAATATTAACAAGTAATGAATCTAGTAAAGGGTTATATGTGTTCATTGTATTTATGAACCTATAGAAAACCTTCAACTTTTCTGTAGATTTAATTTTTTCTTAGAAAAGTTCAGGGGAAAAGTAATGTGTTGCCATGGGACCCATAAATTATTATACATAAATTATGCCTCATCTTAGCCTGAATTAAACCACAAAACAGAATGCGGAACCACCAGAACTCTGGAGAGAGCCTGTATTGACTTGGGTTCTGGGACAGCTCTTACCTCCAGAAGAAATATCACCTAGTATCCCTCACCCTTCTTATTCCACATCCAGATCTGGACTCCAGCTGGTAAAGTCTGGTCAAAAACGACCGGCCTTTCAGTTCCACAGCTTCTTAAAGGGCTTTTGCTGCTCTCCTAACATAGCAAGTCAGATGGCCTGTAGTGAGAAAAAGTTCCAGTGCGCCGGTCTGCTTGGTATGAAGTAGACAGACTCTGGTTTGGGACCCAGGAAAGGAGTGAACCTCTAGCAAGGGAAGCGGGCTTCTTGGTGGTAAAGAATTGGGTGTCTGGGAGAGAACTGCTACCTTTAGGAGCCTGCAGCTCATTCACGGTCTGCTGTGCACCCACCATGTGCTGGGCACTGTACCAGGACTAGTAGTACAAGAGCACCGTATACACTATTTACTGTGTAGCACTTTGCTAAGCATTTTACCTGTATTGTCTCCTGAACCTATCCTAGATACTACTACTTTCGCAATCAGGAAGCTGATCCTCAAATGAGCTAATTAACTTGCCCCGGGTCACACAGCTAAGTAGTGTTGGAGCTGGGATCCCAGTCTGTTTGTCTCTAGCTTTACTCACTACTCCCACCTCCTGCTCAGTTTCCTGGCACAGTTCCTTCTCTAGCCTCGGGGAATTGCCCTGATATATACCTTTACCCAACCCTTCTTTGCTCAGTTAAATCCTCCTCATCCTTTAGCTTGATATTCAGATATCATTCCTCAAGGGAAGCCCTTCTGAAGCTAGCTCACTCCCTGCTGTTGTCCTTATCATACTGTCATATAATTATGTTTCATTATCAGTTCTCTGCACAGTCTCCGGGCCCTTGGGGAAAGAAGGCTGTCTGATTGTCTTAGTCATTAAAAACCTCAAGTCTTGGCATGGGGTCATGGAAGGGTCCCAATTTTCTTACTCTAATCTCAGGTTCTGATATCTTGGCCAACAACAGAAAAAGCAGTTAAGTGGGAAGAGCAAGGTAGGGGAGGGAGCTGGCAAAGAAAGTGCTGAATTTCTAGCAATTAGATTGAATTGCATAAAACCTCAAGCTGGTGGTAGCACTGAATTTTAGGCAACTCACTTTCCATTTTAGGCAATTCACTTTCATTACAGGAGGCCTGGTGAAGAGAGACTGCCCAAGGGTTAACAGAATCACTAACAGAGCAACTGGCTTCTATTGAGAGATGATATCCCTGAGGGCCATGTGAACAGCCTACACTCACCATCCCCATGTCAATCCACTCATTCATTTGTTCACAAATATTTACTGAGCTCGGTCTGCTCTCTGTCAGGCACTGCTCTGGGCACTGGGGAGTAGGGTAGAGAACCCAAGGAAGCCTGTGACCTCAAAGGGCTTACATTCTAGTGGGGATGACAGTTAACTAATAAAAATATAGAATGTTTCAGGTGGGCATATGTGGAATGAAGGGAAATAAAGTAGGGTGAGATGGGAGCAAGTGGCGGTGAGAGTTGTTTGGGGTACAGGGGTCAGAGGAGGCCCGTCTTTGAGTGAAACCTGGGTGAAGGGTGAGCCCCACCGGTACCTGGGGAAGGACATTCCAGGGCAGCATTAGTCATGTTGACGGATGTCATCAGAAACCTGAGCCTCTTCCTTCAGCGCTTTAAGTAACTGCATAGTATTGAAGTTGTCCAGGAAATTATATAAAGTCACCAACACATATAGTCCTGGTACAAGCATCTTACTGACACACTTACACCAAGGGACTGGCTTGTGGCAGCTACAATATCCACCTCTCATACCCTCAGGGGGCATCAGGCTTCTCTTGCCCATACCCTCTCTCTCCTCCCCTGCTCTCTGAACAAGAGCAAACTTACCCTAGCATTTCATCTGGAATTTGGGACCAGCTAATCCTAGGGTGACTCAGGTTCCCGCTAACCTTGGCTTCCACCGGAAATGCAACCCCCTGAGGACATGTCTCTTTCCCCTTAACCCTGAATTGTTCTCACCATCCTCCTGCTGACTTCCCCTCCCCTCTCCCCACTGCTCCTGGAATTTGCTGTCACCCTTCCCCAGTATATCCTCTGGGGCTCCATGTAAGGTAAACATCACCCCAAACCTCAGTCTTTCCTCCCCAGTGCTCCTTCACTCCTCCGTGAGGGCTCTTCCCAGCCTTCCTTTACCACCATCTCCAGGGAAGGTGGCAGGACATAGGGACCCAGAGGAGACCAGCATTGTCTTACTCCCCCTGGTGCTCTGCTTGTCCCCTCCTTTATAAAAACATCCTTTGATTCTCCTGCCATCCACCTCTTCTCCCCTCTGCTTTTCTTCATGGGTGTCCCCTACCAAACACTGGGTCTCCCATTATAGTTATTGAAGAATTGGCTCACAGCACTTACTATCACCTTGGGAAATGCCAAAATCTGGCTGATGAATCTCTTAAAACCCTGGCCTCCAACTCCTTGGCTTCTTCAAATGCAATGACTTTTATCTGCTCTCTACTCAGCTACCTACAGCAATCAAGTGGTCTAAAGCACAGAAACCAGAGAAAAAATGGAGACAGATGAACAAGAAGTAAAGAGGAAACATAAAAAAGATGGCAGGAGCCAGGGTTTTTCTCTAGGAACAGCTCGGGAGCTCAAAACTCCATTTTGAGGGTGGAGTTTGACATGATGAATGGATGATTTCATGTGGGTTAAAAACTTACTTGGTTTGCTAAGAAATGTGAGCATTCTGGTTAATAAGACATTTTGGTTTAAAGAAAAGGGCTGTACACACATTATTAAACAAAGAATAAAACACATGGAAACCATTATTTGCTGAATAATAATAACCACTGCATTTACAGAGCACTTCTACACATTTTATTTTAATCTCAAAACAGTCCTGTCCTGGCTCCCTTGTATGGTCTTGCAATGACTCAGCCTCATTGTTCAGAATCCAGACATCAGTGCATTGTGTCAAATGCTGCTGGCTTGACTAGAAGGTTCTCTGGGGCACTAGGGGAGGGCTGGTAGGCAGAGAAAGGTAACCAGTGTGCGTAGAGCTGGGGAGTGGAGGAGGTAGCCCAATCCTGCAAGGTTTCACTGACTAAAGCATTTGCCCTAGTCTGCGGAGTGTATGCCAGGGGCCAGCAAACTTTCTGTAAAGAGGTAGGAAATAAGACAATATAAAACAAATAGCATGGCTATGTTCCAGGAAAACTTTATTTACGAACACTCAAATTTGAATTTCATTTGTCAACCATTTCTACGTGTAAAAACCATTCTTATCTCAAGGGTCATACAGAAACAGTCAGTAAGCTGGATGTGGCCCACAGGCCACAGTTTACTAACCCCTGGTCTGTTCCAATACACCCATAAGAAACAACTTGGGCCCTAGCCAGTTGGGTTCGGTGGATAGAGTGTCGGCCTGCAGACTGAAGGGTCCCAGGTTCGATTCCGGACAAGGGCACATGCCCGGGGTTGTGGGCTCGATCCCCAGTGGCGGGCGTGCAGGAGGCAACCAGTCAGTGATTCTCTCTCATCATTGATGTTTCTATCTCTCTCTCCCTCTTCCTTCCTCTCTGAAATCAATTAAAAAAAAAACTTGGTAGCTGGCATTCTGTTTATGGACTGACGATGGTAACAGCTGCCATTCTGAATACTTTGTGCCAAATACGTTGAAAATACTTTACATATTTATTATCATTTACTCTTCATACAATAATTTACTCTTTGCCAATCCCACTTTACAGATGACGAAAACAGGGCTCTGGGAGGATAATCTGCCTGAGATCATGCACATTAAGGTTAGGAAAGTCTTCAACAAAGGCTGTGCTCTTAACTAGGGTGCTAGAACTCCCCCCATGCTAGCTCTCCATCGTGTACATTTCCGGGTCTCAGGTTCCCTCACTCTACCTACCCATCCTCCTCTATCTTTCTACTGCTGGCTGCTTTGACTCTTGCTTTCACCTTCTCTTTGTTCCCCACCTTAAGAGTTATGTTCTCCTTGGCCTGGAAATTGTTCAGACTGGACACTTGGAAACCTTTACCTTCAAGTTTTCCCAAATACATGGGTTTGGGTCATGGGAGCTTGAGCCAAGATAAGGTACCTTTCCTGGGGCCGATGGGAACAGTTAGAACCAAAAGGTGAGCTTCATTCAACCCCCTTACAAGGTGCTGAGTGTCAAAGCAAGAAAAACCTAGACCAATGTGAAGTCTAAGGATGAGAGAGCCCAGGAGGAAGAGGCGCCAAAGTTGGGACATGGGTGGAGCTAAAGGGGGAATGAAACAAAGTTCTGTACAGGTTGGCTGCCCTGGATGGAACAGAGAGCTCCAAGGCTGTCCTTCAACTGTGGTCAGCTTTAAGGGTCACGGGGTGGGCAGGCTGGCTTGAAGGTACAGTGTCAGAGCAGACAGGCTTCTCTTGGGCCGCCCCTCTGTGAGCAGAAGTGTTCCTGGGCACCATTTGGCATCTTCAGCTCCACCCCATTATTGACCCCAGCCCTGGGAGAGGGTCTCAGATGGGTCCAGATAAAGCTATCCCAGTACTGTGGGAAACTGGGGCTCAATCCTGGCAAGGCGATATCTAAGGGGCATTTCGGCAGTGCTGACACTGCTGGGCACTGTGGTTTCAGAGAAGTCAGTTCATTTTGAGGCCAGTCCCCAGGCATCAGAGTCAGGTCCTGGTGGACAGGGATAGAGAGGCCACGGAAAGGGTCCAGAATCAGCAGAGAAAGTGCAGTCCATCAGATAATCAAGGCTGAAGTCCTCTACCGTACACTAGGACCAAGCAATCGTGGCAGAAGATGAAGATGGACAGCTACCTCTGGGTCAGCAAGAGGAACACCAGGTCTCACCAACTGGAAGGGAAGAGCGCCCAATAGTCTGCCAGGTTTGGGAGGCAGTGAAAACTCATGGCTGGACAGATTTTCTTTAATATTGACCCCAAATTGCAAACTGTACTAGTAAATGAGGCTATTATAAGATTAATGAGATTAACCACATAAAATTTTAAGAACGTCTGTTCATCAAAAGCACTATAAAGAAGTGAGAAGATGAGCCACCAACTGGGAAAAGATATTTGCAACACACACAACCAACAAAGGATTAATACCCTGAATATGTAAAGAACTCCTACAAATCAGTTCTATAAAAAAAGGCAGGACACATGCACAAGCATTTCAGAGAGAAGAAAACATGAATTAGCAAAAATTAAGAAGGTTGACAATATCAAAGGATGTGGAGCATTCCATGCTGGTGGAGTATAAACTGGTCTAACCACTTGGGAAACTATGTGAGTACCTTAAAGTAAACTTGGAACTATAAATACCCTATCACCTAGGAATTCTACTCCTACATGTATGCTCTAAGCTAGGGTTTCTCAACTTGGCATGATTGACAGCTTGGACCAGATAATTCCTTGTTGTCATGGGCTGTCCTGTCTGTCATAGGATGTTTACAGCATCCCTGGCCTCTACCCACAACATGCCAGTGGCAATGGTCCTTAATCCAGTCATGAAAACAAAAAATGTCTGGGACATTTGCTGAATGTCCCTGACATTGCTAAAAATCAATGGGGCCTTTCCT
>NW_005871268.1:2056880-2058341 GCF_000147115.1 Myotis lucifugus | reverse complement strand
GAGAATTCCATGATACATGGATCCAGCATTCATCAGGCGTGGAGATAGCAAGCACAGGCCCTCAAGGAGAATTCTGCTCAATGTCAGGGACTCCCAGAAGAACCAACTTGGGGCAGGTGGGAATGCCGGGGAGGCTGGAACTGAGCAGCAGCCCCATTCTGGGAGCTGGGGCACACCCTCATTTCTGTTCTTCAAATGAGCAGAAAGCTGAAGGTGCCTTTCAAACAGGAAACAGTGGCCTAATAGTCTCCATCAGAAAGAGAGCAGCTTTTGGGGCAGGATATTGTCTGTGCTGTTGCTCCAACCACACCACCACAAAGTGAGTTTATGTGAGTTTTCAAAACTAAGACAATAGGATTATCTGATGAAGGCCTGCCAAGAAGGGTGGGCGCCTGGGAAAGCCCAACACTCTCTAAGGTAACAAAAGTAAAAAATAAAACACCTACATATAGAGCCTATCCTGGTATAATAGGCATCAGGCCTCAGTACAGTCCAAGAAACCACTTCCTTTGCATAAATTGTTTTGAATGCATGAGTAATTCCTGTGTAAGTATGTTCCCCTTTCACCTGGAATGCTAGGTGATCTCTAACCATGTCAAGAGGGTAAGTACAGATACCGCTGTCAGACCTGCCCTGAATCCAGCCATTAATCTGTGCCCATGACCGGAAACCCCCAGCTTTGTAGTAATGAACGTTTTATAGTGCTCAGACGCCATAAACTGGATTGCACCATAGGGAAAGATTCAAATCATCATTGCACCATTCCCTGTATACAATCCAAGGTATCCCTCCTTTTGGGGAACAGCACGCAAGGTAGAAAGTACTCCTAAATGTTTGTAATGGTGATTGTGAACTTGTACTTGTAGGGCCCGGCTATAGGGTTAAGCCTCAGACTGACCTGTTGGCAAAGCCACAAACAAGTCCCAGCTTAGAGGGCACAGTCCTCTTAGCATAATTAGGCTTGACCTTATGACCTCCCTAGATCTTATCTGGGTAGCTAATGGGCTGAGGGAGATGTAGCAAGTGCTGCCAAAACAAGTGAAACTCACAAGAACATTGTAACTGTGGTGACCACTACCTTGTTTACCTCTAGCTATAAAATAAAGGCTCAGCTTGCCTCTGGATCTCTCTGTGTGGCCTCAGCCAGGCACAGGAGATCCACCTAGACCAGCCGTGGGCAAACTACGGCCCGAGGGCCGGATCCGGCCCGTTTGAAATGAATAAAACTAAAAAAAAAAAAAAAAAAAAAAAAAAAGACCGTACCCTTTTATGTAATGATGTTTACTTTGAATTTATATTAGTTCACACAAACACTCCATCCATGCTTTTGTTCCGGCCCTCCGGTCCAGTTTAAGAACCCACTGTGGCCCTCGAGTCAAAAAGTTTGCCCACCCCTGACCTAGACCCAGCTTATTCTCTCTGCCTGTCATTTCTTCATCCTTTGCCGCCCTCACTCAGGCT
>NW_005871268.1:2039147-2040296 GCF_000147115.1 Myotis lucifugus | reverse complement strand
GCTTACATTGGGTAGAAGGGAAAATATGACGTGAAAAAGTAAGAATTACAGGCATGCACAAAGTAGGCATGGTGTAATCATTACAGATTATAGGCCATACGGGCTGGGGGTTGCAAAGGGTGTGTGCCTCCGGGCGCCCCCAGGACCAGATGACAGGCAATAGGGGCTGCAAAGGGCAAGCATCTCCAGGACTTTCAACCACGAGGTTGTAAATCTTTCCATAAAGGTAGGCAGTTCTTGGGAAAGGAGGATGGACTGCATTCCGATGATAGCTCCCATGTCCCAAGGCATACGGCTCTCAGCCAGGTTAGAATGTGCTTTCTCTAATCAGAACAATCACAGTTAACAGAGCATGATTAATATTTCATATAATTATAGCTAGTCCTCAATATTCTATTTCTGCCCCTAACAAAACCACAATGAGATACCACCTCACACCTGTCAGAATGGCTGTCATCAGTAAGTCAACAAACAACAAGTGTTGGCAAGAATTCAAAAGGGAACCCTCATACACTGTTGGTGGAAATGTAAATTGGTGCAGTCACTATGGAAAACAGTGTGAAGGTTCCTCAAAGAAATAAAAAATAGAACTACCAGCAATTACATTTCTGGGTATGTAGCTGAAGAAAACAGAAACACAAGTTTGAAAAGATATATGTATCCTTCTGTTCATTGCAGCATTATTTACAATAGCCAACATATGGAAACATCCTAAATGTCTGTCAATAGACAAATGGATAAAGAAGAGGTGGTGCGTATATATAATGGAATATTACTCAGTCATAAAAAAGAATAAAATCTTGCCATTTGTGACAACATGGATGGACCTAGAGGGTATTATGCTAAGTAAAATAAGTCAGAGAAAGACAAATACCATATGATTTCACTTATCTGTGGAGTCTAAAACACAACATAAATAACGTATAAAATAGAAACAAACTAATAGATACAAAGAAGAAATTGATGGTTGCCAGATGTGAGGGGGTGGGAGGATGGGTGAAAAAAGTAAAGGAATTAAGAAAAACATATTGACATGATCTCACTTATTTGTGGAATTTATTGAATAAAATAAACTGACCAACAAAATAGGGTCAGAGGCATGGAGGCATGAAGCAGACTGAAAAATCTCAGGCAGGGGTGGGGTGGGGG
>NW_005871268.1:2035877-2038048 GCF_000147115.1 Myotis lucifugus | reverse complement strand
CTTCACCACACTATTGTCTATGTTGATGGGTTATGCAAATATGCATATACGTTCTTTAGTTAATATTCCATGGTTTTTTAAGCTACCAATTATTGAGCACTGTGCTAAGTGCTTTATAATAATAAAAGCATAATATGCTAATTAGACCGGACAGCCGAACACCTTCCGGATGACCTTCTGGACGAAGCTGAGGCTGCGAGGGCCAAGCCCTTTGCACGAATTTTGTGCATCAGGCCTCTAGTATGTTATCATATTACCTCATTAGATTGACCTCACAGCTACCTAGTGAGATGGGGGTGTTTTTGTTTGTTTGTTTGTATTTTTTTATAATTTTACAAATGAGGAAATAAGTCTGAAAGAAAAGTTGAGTGGCTTGATCTTTCACGTGACTCAGACATGGCAGAGGTGCAATTTGAACTCAGGCTGACTCTAAAAATTGTGCTCCCAGCCATTAAGTTCTCAGGCTTCCCTGGTCCTACATCCTCGCTGGCAGCATTCTCTTCCTTGAGAGTCAAAAGCATCCCAGCCAATTATCAAAACTTTAGAGCCCGTAATCACGTGATGAGATTAGCATGTTATAAAGACTCCTCCAGGAGCGCAGGGGGGTGAATTAGGGGAAGATGCGGAGGGAAGAAACACCAGGGAGGCGGCCGATGTGTCTCCATCCGGAGGAGCCCACCCGCAGAGGCCTTCCTTTCCCTCCTGCCCTGAGAGGATTATTGACTATTTTGGAAACTCGAAAAGGAAAATAAAATGCATAAAACGTTGTGCAAAATCAAGTTAGTATTGATGCCCAAAAGTCTGGACTGTGCTTCTGCTCTGTATCGTTGTATCAGAGTTGAGAAGACCTGGCCCCAAGCAGCCTCAATCTGGCTGAGCAGTGAAGACCACCAAAACCAAGGAAGCCAAACCAGGCCAAGGAGCTTGCGGAACACACCTACAAAGCACTTGTGGTTCGGTTCGCTGTCCATCACCCCCGACCAGAATGTAAACTGGAATCCGAGAGACAGAGACTTTGTCTTATTTGCTCTATTCTAGCAGACATTCGACAAGTGCTGGTTGAATGAACAAATGAGCTCTGGGCCGTCAGCCCAGGCCTGGCCCACATGGCCTGGCCACTCCACCCCATTCCTTCCTACAGTGCCCTTGCTCTAGTCTTGAGAGCTGTCCTGCCAGAACGTACCCTGCTCCCAAAGGATAAAACGGTTTGGACAGAAATGACTTCTCTCCACATTGTTCTTCAGAACTCCCAGTGCTGCTGCCCCTCGGGAAAGTGATGCTTGGCAGTTGTACGCACAGGTGAGGGGCCAGGAGGTGGGCTCATCCGTGGCCGCTGGCAGGTGGAGGCCGACTCCAGCTAAGGGGGCCCATCCTTTCTTCTGTGCAGGACAATGCGTCTGAGAGGGCTGGCCGGACCCTCCAACTTGGGCTGTTACTCTCCAGGCCCCCATGACACTCTCAGTGTTGGAAGAAACACGGAGCAGGGCTCTGATCTGGCAGCTCTGCCTTCCATCCTGGCCACCCACACGCTGAGATGCACCATCCCTGCCCCCTTTGTCCTTCCACCTCCTCCTGGCAAAGGCCCTCCTCCCTCTCTGTGGCCCTCTTTCCCTCCCACACTGTTTCCTGGCTTTATTCCTCCCTGGCTTCCTGTCACACTAACCTCTTTGTCTCCTCTGCCCGTTCTTCAAATGACATTTTTTTGGTGCCCTCTGTAAGCTCAAAGCTGCCTGCCAGAGCCTTTCCTCCTCCTCATCTCTTCTGTCTCATAAAAAAAAAGCATTGAATCTGGATTTGAAGTTTCCTTCTGGCCTGAGGGGCATCCCTCCCGGTGGAGGAAGACCTGAGAGGCGGTTTTGTCAGGGCCGAGAGCTGCAGACCTGGGTTTTGTTTAGGCCATGACCCCGCCCCCGCTCTCCTGCAATTCATCCAAGTGCACATGCGCTTGAGCACGACCCCTAATGGGCTTAGTCAGCTCTGACATTTTCTCAATCCCCAAGGTCAAATTAGGGAGCCAGTACACACAAAAGTCCACTCAATGATACAAGATAAATATCTGAGTGAGAAACCGATGTGTCCAAAGCAACCTCAGGGCTACAGTCTCCCCCTCCAGGCTGTCACCTCTGAGCCCCACCTTAGCGGTGCTCCCCGGCACACACTTCAGCTTGCAG
>NW_005871268.1:2027108-2032810 GCF_000147115.1 Myotis lucifugus | reverse complement strand
CCACCCCCCACCCCGCCCCCCACCGCAAACAATAAATTATCTGCCCCACATGCCAAAGTACCAAGACTGAGAAACCTGCCTTAAAGGTAAAGGCATGCTCACCTTGCTCCTTCCTCCATACAGCTGGCTGGAGTCTGAGCTGCCACCTTTAACCATGAGGTAGAAGCAGCATGTTGAGGATGGTGAAGCAGCAAGACAGGCGTCTGGAAGCCAGATGCTCCTGAAGCTGCCGTATCAGCTGTGGACGGCTCACTTCCAGAATAGCACTTTTGTTCACGGAAACCTCTGTTGCTTTGGTTTTCTGTCCCTTATGGCTGGACTTACTGGATACATCTTCCTCCCTCTTGTTCCTTCTTCATTGCCTTCAACTTCAGTGAGCCCCTGCCCAGCCATCTCTTGCTCCTGGTCTTTGTACCCCTTTGTTGTTCTCAGGTTTCACCTCCAGATTTACTCAAGAGTTCTATTCATCCGTTCTGTTTGATCTACTTTAAATTCCGATACTTTCTCCAAGATCCATCTTATTGCAGCTCTGAGACTATCAGGTCCTGCTCCTTCCAGAGTCCCAGCCAAGCAGGTTCTAACCAGTCCTAAGAATATGTCATATTAATTGAATTCTAAACATTTCTTTGTAACCCAGTTTGCAATGTGGAGCCGTGTTCTCCCAAACTAGGGGCTATCTCTAATGACTAATGTACAGTGTGGGTGCCAGCCCAGTAGAGTGGAGATTTGACCAATGGGAATGGACCTTGGCCCTTATAGGCACTACCAGCTGGATATCAGCCCTGGTTATATTGTAGCCTAATAATTAACCCATTCACCAGTGCACTCTTTCAACACTTGTGTGAGTCATGTTCAAGGTCTACCATAGAATCTGCTATGACAATACCTGGAAGTCTTTCCATTTATCATTATTGTTTACCACAGGCTTAAAAATGACAAACCCGGCTCTCCCTCCAGGGAGCATGCCCCCATACCGTCCCCTTCCTCCTCCCCTGCCCTGCCCCAGGCACGTTACCATCAGCTTCCTCACTCCCCAGCTCCAAGGGCACTTCCTTTGCCTCTATAACTTGTTTCCTAAGCCCATTTCTTCTAGGAATTACTTTTTCTATCTCTGTAATTTACCCAATAAATGTTCTTTTACAAAAATAAAAAGACAAAGCCTTGGCTGCCGAGTAGGATTTCCCAGCGAAACAGAAGTTCCTTGTGGTGGAGAACTCGATATTTGGGCCTTTCCTTTCTGGGATTTTTAACTCTGCTACCAGCAAGCTGAGAAAAAAGCCATAGTGACCCCACCACTATACAGATGACTTCACAGTTATGTCATCACACTGTCAGGAATTCAAAAGTAAATCATTTGTAGTCAGGGGTAGATATTCCAGAACAAAAGGGGACTTTCCGCCAGCATGTTTGCTACTGCTTCAGATTGTCTACCTGACACCCGGAAGATATAAAATGCTTGGGGTGGATCATTCCAGGGGAAAGTGGGCAAGAATCAGAGAACAGTAAAGCAAAGAGCATCCCGGTCGGCCTCCATGTCCTTCCCATGGGCTCTTGTAGACACTGTGCATTGGAATGCTCAGCCTCTACTCCTTTCTAGCCTGTCCTGTCTTCTTCTTCACTCCCCCGAGGCTGTGTGCAGCAGGTTCAATAGCCCTTTCCAAATGCAGCCTTCTCCCTAACTACCCCCCTCAGGACATGACCTCTCGCTCTCCCCAAAAGTCCCATACCACTGCACCTATCTCACTTGGAAACCTTTTTACCTTGCATCACAGTTGTGTGCCTGTCATCATCTCTATTAGGCTGTAAGCCAGGCACATCTTGTTTCTTTGTAGTTCAACTAGACCCTCAATCACTACTCGCTGAAGAGATGAAGTCACAGGAAAACACCAAGTACAAATAAATTGGGTTGTAATATTCTCCCTGACCCTCTGCAGCCATTCAATTCAGCCTGCACACCATGCCCTAAATTAATCACTTTAAAGCACATCCATTCTTATGCCAAAAGGAACTCATAGCTCCCCAGTGCCTGTTGCATTAGATACACTTTCCTGTTGCATTAGATCTTTCTCCTTCTTCTCCTTCTTCTTCTCCTTCTCCTTCTCCTTCTTCTTCTTCTTCTTCTGTTTGTTTAGTCCTCACCCAAGGATATTTTTCCATTGATTTTTAGAGAGAGTGGAAGGGAGTGGAAGAGATAGAAAGAGAAACATTGATGTGAGAGAGGCACATCAGTTGGTTGCCTCTGGGCCGGCCAGGGCCAGGGCCAGGGCCAGGGCCAGGGCCAGGGCCAGGGATGGAATCAGATGGATACTGCAACTGAGGTCCATGCTTTTGACTGGAATCGAACCCAGGACCCTTCAGTGAGCCAACACTCTATCCATTGAGCCAAACTGGCTAGGGGCACTTTCCTCTTCCTGAATCAAGCCTGCCCCTATCCCCTTTGCCACTACTGGACTCCACCCTTCATGCCCACCTTATCTCCCTCATCCCCAACTAGACTACCATAAAGACCCATTTGTCTCTCTGTTCTATCTTAATGTCCAAATTCCTTCATTCTGAAAATTTCCTTTCCCTTCCCCTATCCCATAATGGCACCTAGAATAGGTTGGTTATTGGCTTGGCTGAACTCAGCACTAGATATTATTTTATTATTATTATTATTATTATTATTATTATAGATGAAAAAGGCCATCATTTAAATACTGCAAGTAGATCTTGTCCGGCAAAAGACAAGTCTTCGTAAGTCCTTTAGGAGTGGACCATACCTCTGTTTTGGGAAATTAGATGGTCGGAGATGGATGAAAATAAGAATCCACAGAAGGTTCTTGAGGAGAGAACTGTGAGGAAATCATGAAACTGAAGGTAGATGTTTTCAGCCTGAGAAGCTGGGTGTTCTGTTTGGTAGCAGACATGGCGTCTACAGTCAAGTAGGAGTGGGGTAGGGAGGTGGAGAATGTTTCTTGGATTGCAACAAAGTTAGCTGATGCTGTATCTGAATTTTGGTTTGTTCCTCCAGGATGTGGGATCTCTTTATTGAGAGTTGCTTGCTAATAACAGCAACAAGTTGTTACATACTTATCACATGCCAGGACTGAGATAAAATTTTGCAAGGACTAATTCCTGTAATCCTCACAATTTTAGTATTTTTTGGATGAGGACAAGAAGGTCCTGAGAAGTTAAAAATCATGTCTTGCAAACAGGAGGCCGAGCCCAACATGTGAACACCAGGAGTCTGACTCCACAACCTGTGTTCCTGACCCCTACAAGTCTTTGTTTTTTAAACTCTCACACTTTTAAAATTTCTTTTTGGGTTATGTTTTATAATTAGCATAGTAGTAAGTGCTTATTATTTAGGAGTATAAACTAAAAAAATATTTTACTGGTAGGGTTGTCCAATCACATTTGCCTCTTTTTCATATACTATCTTGCATTATTTGCCCATTACTCCGTATTCATAGGTCATATTTCTCGCAAGGGATTTGAAGTCTCCTTGAATTGTATCTTAAACTTCCCCTCTGTGTCCCACAGTAGGCCCAACTCTATCCTCCTTAAATACTCGTTGAATTGAATTAAACTGGTACTCCAACTATCTTCTCCCTCTGGAACAAAGCAAAGCTAGTGAAATACATAACAGTATAGTCGATTTCTAGATCTTCTGGGAAAGGCCGCAGCTGCTTCCAAGCATGCAAACAGAAAAACATCTTCACTTAAAAATATTATGCTGCACAAACATGAAAAGTGTTATTACAGGTTCCCAATGGTGTATAATGGATTTGAACTTTAAGACACCAAAGTGAAGTAGGGTTTAACTTAGGGTTCTGGGTGAGGAAATGAAAGGAACTCAAAATTGCAGAAGGCAGAGATCCGCATGCTCATAGGAGTTACAGTCCATGCTTTGGCTCCCTCTGTTGGCAGGAAAGAACCGGTAATTCGGTCATTCTTTTACCTGCAGGAATGCTTGATTCCGGGTGTATAATGGCCGCTGTTCAGTGTATGTACTGCCTGTGAAAATTAATCTCTCAGATTTAGCAAAGGGGGAGACAAAACCTACTGTATCTCTCTCCTCAGATGGCAACTAAATACACATTTTCACCCCTTTTGCACTGCTGCCTCTGAAGCCAGACTCACGATAAACCGTTTATTGTCAGAGAACACCTGCAGCCCTCCTTCCGCTGTGGCTTTCCCAATCTTTTAATTGTCGGGCATGAAAAGCCTGCTGACCCTGTATCTTGGTAACGTTTTCCATGACATAAGGAGTTTGGAATCAAATATCTAAAATTCTCTGATTCATTAAGTGGAATTAAGGACACACACACCTTTCCTTAGCACCAGGGTCCTTTCCCAATTCCCCTTGCCATAACTTTTCTATGAGTCTAAGTTGTTATTTACTCATGTCAATGACTCACCATTGGAGAGTGGCTCCACCATCTCCAAGCCAAATTCCTCTGTATGGTATTCCTCGAGGGGCACTGAGCATCTCTCTTCCCCCGTATTGCCTTGTTCAATCCCAAGGACCAGTGAAGACTCTGAGATGCCACCAGTGCCAGGCATATTGCACAATTCGATAGAAATTTGTTTAAATAACTATGATTGAAAGTCATATCCTATTTTATTTTTTAAATATATTTTTATTGATTTAAGAGAAGGAGAGAGATAGAAACATCAATGATGAGAATCATTGATCAACTGTCTCCTGCGCGCCCCCTACTGGGGATCGAGCCAGCAACCCGACGCTCAACCATTGAGCAACACCGGCCAGGCTAACCTTTTTTTTGTTGTTGTTGTTTTTTTCAGCTTCCCCTCTTTATAAAGGGGACAATAGGACCTGCTCATAGTATTGTTGTGGGGTTAAATAAGAATGTAAGCTACCTAGGGCACTAGGACCTCCCTTTCTCTCTTTAGAACACAGAGACTGCTTCGATGCCTGGTGATGCTAGGCAGGGATGCTGGACAGGGAGGCATGGCGCGGACCACGGGTGGGCCGAGGCTGATCCTGGGTCGGTGCAGAACTGGGCAGCGGACCAGGCTGCAGAATGCGCACAGCGGCGGCTCCGCAATTTGCACAGAGGCGGGGCTCGGAAAGGGGCAAACTGATTGGACCGGGAGGCGAGGGATTTCGTCCTGCAGCAGTGGTTGCATGGCAACCGCGCAGTTTTTATTTAGATCTTCTATTTCAAGTGGCTTCAAAGTCGTAAAGGTGGGGATTACTGGGGCACTGAAGGGTCCCCCAGCCCTCCGAAATCACTCCCCCCATTCGTGGCGAACGCGCCATTCTGAGCAGGCTCTGGCTTCGGCGCCCGGCACCCCCGAGAACCCCCGCGCCCGCCCGCGCCCGCCCGCCCCGGGCGCCCCCACGCGCGAAGCCCCCCGCAGGGTTGCTGGCCAAGCAGCCGCGGGTTCCGGGAGGGGCGGCTATGGCGGGCTAGGCAGCGGTCCCGGGTAGTTCCCGGCACGGGTACTGGTCCCGGGTTTGTGGGATGGGGCGCGGTCCATTCCCTCGGCCCCAGAAGCCGAAGGCCCCAAGTATGGGGCGGGTTGGGGGGACGAAGGGAACCCGACCCGGTTTCGCCGAGCCCCGAAAAAAATGCCGCTAAGCCGGACGAAAAGGGCCGGAGACAGCGACAAGAGGGGCTAGGGGGCAGCCGTGAGCAAAGCCGAGAACCAGAAGAGACGCAGTTAGGGAAGAATGAGGTAGGCGGGGAGAT
>NW_005871268.1:2023436-2027008 GCF_000147115.1 Myotis lucifugus | reverse complement strand
AGGAACAAGCCTCCTCCTTATTAACATCTCCAGGGGCAAGGACCGGGGGGGGGGGGCTCGGGCAAAAAGGGAACCCCGGAAGAAACCCCCCGCCAATTTTTCTCCACCCCGGATGGCGCCCCTTGGACGTCCCCGAAAACCCGGTTGCGGTGCCTCGGACCGACCCCCGACCCGGCGGTTGTGGCCAACCGATCCGGGTAACGCCGCCGCCGGGGGAGGACGAACGGATGCCTGCGGCCCGTGTTTGGAGGCGGCTGCCCTGGCTGGCACGGTCTCGGCGACACAGACGCAGGGCAAAGGGGCATAGGGAACAGCGCCGAGCCCTCGCCTCTGGTTTAACAGAGCAGCTGCGCGGAGGCTCCAACAGGTGGCTCCGTGGCGCAATGGATAGCGCATTGGACTTCTAGAGGTTGAAGGCATTCAAAGGTTCCGGGTTCGAGTCCCGGCGGAGTCGCAACCTTTTCTGCTCGCAATTTATTATGAATCCCTGTCATTTCTCTCCTTCCTCTCCTTTTCCTGAACTGTTTAACGCTTCCCGTTCCCTGATCTCTCTCTCCCCTTGGCACTCGGCTTCTGCGGCCCCTCTCCCTACAGCCTATCACGCGGGTTTCGCCTCACCCCAGCCGCCCGGGGTGTTGTCTCAGGGCCTGGGCACAGCCGACCAGGAATCTGATCCAGGAACTGGGAAGAGGGGCCCCGGGCGGCGGCGGAGCGAGGCCTCGCGGTCTGTCCTTAAAGGAGATTGCGGGGGAGGCCGTGTCTCGGGTGCTCTGGGGGAGCTGCCCCCAAGCCCCGGGGTGATACTCCCTTGTCCGGAACGCAACTGTGACTGCTATGGAGGGGCGAGGAAGCACCCGCAAACGCATCTACTCCCTTCGCTGCGCGGTGCCGGCTGACTGCCCCTCCCGCCCAGAAGGCTTCAAAATTGTCCCCGGAAATCCTCGTGGAATCCTGTCAGAAATGCAGATTTCTGGGCGTCATTCCGGACTGAAATTCAGTCGATCGGAGGCGGGGCCCAGAATCTGTATTTCTGATCAGAATGCCCGCTCCCCTCCCCTAGATTCCTGTGCAGAGGTCCCAGGTCCCCTCCGCCTGTCAGCTCCTCCAGGCAGAGATTACCATCTGGCACCTCTTCTGACAGTGTATACCTTTGCACAAGATTAGAATTCCACCTCATTAAATGCAAGCAAATTAATGAATAAGTGGAATTTTATTTTATTTTATTATTTTTTTAAATATATTTTATTGATTTTTCACAGAGAGGAAGGGAGAGAGATAGAGAGCCAGAAACATCGATGAGAGAGAAACATCGATGAGAGAGAAACATCGATCAGCTGCCTCCTGCACATCCCCCACTGGGGATGTGCCCGCAACCCAGGTACATGCCCCTGACCGGAACCGAACCTGGGACCCCTCAGTCCGCAGGCCGACGCTCTATCCACCGAGCCAAACCGGTTCCGGCGAATAAGTGGAATTTTAAAAAATCCATTGCAACAAACTTCATTCATGCAAAAAATACAAAATCTGAAATTGTCAAGAAAGGTACAAGGAAAAGTAAACACCCTTATTGGTCCTGTATCCCATTCTATAAGCCATTGGTGAAAATAATTTTTTGGAAATATTAGTATTTTCAGATTTTATGCACATGTTAGCATTTTTATATCTATTGTCTTGCTGTGTGTTTATTGATGTCAGTCACTTACGTGATACACAATTGGTAGTATACTAGCTCTTTTTTTCTCTTCTCTTTTTTTTTATTTTTAAATATATTTTTTAATATTGATAGTATTACAGATATCTCCCATTCTCCTCCTCTTCCCAGCCCCTACCCATCCCCTCAGGTCTTCACTACCCTATTGCCTGTGTCCATAGGCTATGCATATAAGTATGTAAGTTCTTTGGTTTATCTCTTCTCGTCCCCCCAACTCCACATTGAGGTATACTTGCTCTTTCTATTAAGGCAGGTACTTGTTCCACTGTACATGTGTATCATAGAGATTTAACAGCCCCCAATAGTTTGGCATTTAGGTATGCAATATTTTCCTATTACAAACAATACTTCAGTGAACACCCTTGTTCTTACATTCTTGTACACAAGTGCAAATATATTCCTAGGAAGTTGAACTGTTGGGTCAAAGGTTTGTTTGTGCATTCTTTGATAAGTATTGCTAAATTGCTCTCATAGAGCCTGTACCATTTTACTCGCACCAGCCTGTACCATTTCCCCACAGCCCACACGTTACCAAAAAAAGATTTCTAGTTGTAGTTTCATGTCTTTTATTATGAGTGAAGCTGAGCATCTTTACATACATAGAATAATTTGTATTTCCTTTTTGTGATTTTTCTTGACTTTTGCTATTGCATTGTTGGTCATATTAAGGAAGCCAGCCCTTTGTGATTATGTTACAATCTTTTCCAGGTTATTTGTCTTTTGGTTTTGTTTATGGTATTTTATGTTATTTTTTGCCTTACTGACATTCATATATTTGGATTATCAGTCTTTTCTTTTATGGCTTCTAGGTCTGGGGTTATACTACCTTCAGATTATTAAATAATTTCATCATATTTTAGTGTTTACAGTTTTATATTTAAATCTCTATGTCATCTGGAATGAATTTTTTAATAAGGAGTGAAGTGGGAGTGTTGTCCAAGAATCACTGATAATGAATGCCTCTCCTTTTCTACACTAAGTTGAAATGCCCCCTCTGAATTTTCTGAATTTCCATATGCATCTGGGTTTCTGGATCCTCTCTTCTCTTTCATTGATCTGCCTGTTTTAATTCTGATTGACCAAAACTGTGCTATTTTAATATCACAGTAGGGCCAGTCCTCTCTAAAAATGTTTTTTAAAATATGTTCTTATTGATTTTCAGAGGGAAAGGAAAGGAGAGGGATAGAGATAGAAACATCGATGAGAAACATCATGGATTGGCTGCCTCCTGCAAGCCCCCTGCTGGCGATTGAGTCTTAAACCTGGGCACATGTCCTGGGTGGGAATCAAACGGGGAACCTTTTGGTTCCTGGGTCGACACTCAACCACTGAGCCACACCGGCCAGACCCTCATAACTTTTTTTAAAGATTTTTTTTTACCACCTATTCTTGAATTGTTTTTTTTCCCCACCTAATGTTAATAATTAGCACTTATTTAGCACTTGTTATATACCAGGTACTATTCTAAGTGCTTTATGCATTTTTAATTTTTTTTAAAATATATTTTATTGATTTTTTTACAGAGAGGAAGGGAGAGGGATAGTGAGTTAGAAATATCGATGAGAGAGAAACATCGATCAGCTGCCTCCTGCACACTCCCTTCTGGGGATGTGCCGGCAACCAAGGTACATGCCCTTGACCGGAATCGAACCTGGGGACCCTTGAATCCGCAGGCTGACGCTCTATCCACTGAGCCAAACCAGATAGGGCGCTTTATGCATTTTAATGCATTTAATCCTCCTGACAACCCTGCTAGCTAGATATTATTATCCCCTTTCGTGAAAAGAGGCATCTGAGACACAGAGTTGTTAATTTGTCTACGGATACACAGTGTGCCAGGATGGGAACCCAGGAAGCTTGA
>NW_005871268.1:2019706-2022944 GCF_000147115.1 Myotis lucifugus | reverse complement strand
AAAAAAAAAAAAAAAAAGAGTAGCAGGATGGATTTTTTTCTTTTTTAAGAACACCTATGTCTTTCCATTTGTTCAGCCCTTCTGTGTTCTTAGGAGTGTGTCAAAGTTTTTTTTTTTTTCTTTTTTTAAAAATTTGTGTGTGTGTGTATACATATAATTGATTTCAGAGAGGAAGGTAAAGATAGAAACATCAATGATGACAGAGAATCGTTGATTGGCTGCCTCCTGCACACCCTGTACTGGGGATCAAGCCCGAAACCCAGGCATGTGTCCTTGACCTTAATTGAACCCAGGACCCTTTAGTCCACAGGCCGACACTCTATCCACTGAGCCAAAGCAGCTAGGAGATATATATATATATTCTTGAGTTTTTAAAACTTTACTCCTGGATAGTTGTTGTTGTTGGGATCTTATTTTCCTTTATATTTTCTAACTGGTTATGGTTATGTATATTGAGGCTTTTGATATTTTAAGTAATTTAACATCTAGCATCTTATTGAATTATCTTATATTTAAAATAGTTTTCAGTTCAAAACCACAATGAGATACCACTTCACACACATTAGGTGGCTATGATAAAAAAAAAAAAAGACAGACAACAACAACTGTTGGCAAGGATGTAGAGAAATTGGAACCCCAATACATTGCCAGTGGGGATGTAAAATAGTGCAGTTGCTTTGGAAAACTGTTTGGCAATTTCTCAAAAAGTTAAAAATAAAGTTACTGTATGACCCAGCAGTTCCATTCCTAGGGATATAGTGAAGAGAATTGAAAATATGTCTACACAAAACTTGTACATCATTGTTCGTGGTAGCATTATTCTTGATAGCCCCAAAACACAAACAACTCAAATGTCCATCAACTGATGAATGGATAAATAAAATATGGTATACCCATATAATGGAATGTTATTATATTACTTGGCAATAAAAACAATGAAGTACTGATTCATGTTGCAACATGGATAAATTTGGAAAACATTATGCAAATGATTTTCTTGTGAAAGGAGACAGTCACAAAAGGCCACATATTGTATGATTCCCTGTACAGTTGACCTTTGAGTAATGCAGAGTTAGGGGTGCCGACTTCCCCACAACTTTTGACTCCCCCCAGACTTAAGCTGTTCCTCAGTATATATGGGGAATCAGTTCCAGGACCCCTGGCAGATACCAAAGTCCATGGATGCTCAAGTCCCCCATATAAAATGACATGGATCCGTAGCACTGAAAATAGGTAGGTAAAGAATGTAGGTAATATTTTTTATATTCATAAAACACAGAGCTGATACTACAGGAGATCCCCCCAATCATCCTTTACCTTATTTCCTCATCCTAGAGACACATGGAAGAGGGATGGGATGGTAGGCAGTTAGACAGACATGAACAGAGCAAAGACGATTGGCCAGGTATAGAAGGTGTCACCAGGGTGAGAAACAAGTGTAGGGTTGGACCTCATCCCCAGGGTGACCTTTCCTCCCCTAGCATATTATTGGCCATGCAGTTTGGACCTCCTAACCTTTCCTCCCTAGAGACAACATCTAGCGGGCAGTTGTATTTCAGTTCCAGGCCCCAAAAGCAGGCAAACCAGACCAGTGACCCCCTGACTGACCTCAGGACCAGCTACATGGAATAATGACCCCCTGCCCTGGCCAGCCAGTTAATTAGTGGAGACCCCACCCTGAAAGGACACACCTGGAAAGCTGCTCGAATATTCTATTGAGATCTTCCGCTGGGACCTCCTCTAAGAACTCCACCCTTAAAACCCTTAGGACAGCCTGGCTGGCATGGTTCAGTGGTTGAGCAATGACCTATGAACCAGGAGGCACATGCCCGGGTTTCTGGCTCAATCCCCAATGTGGGGCATGCAGGAGGCAGCTGATCAATGATTCTCTCTCATCATTGATTTTTCTCTCTCCCTCTCCCTTCCTCTCTGAAATCAATAAAAATAAGATTTTTTTAGAAAAACACCTTAGGACAGAAGACCCAGCACCCTCCTTCTCCTCTAGGGAGCACCCTGGGGCCTTTCTCTTCCCCCTCCATCTCTCAGGATCATCACCCCTTAACCTTACCTTCTAAGCTCCAAGGGCCCTTTCTTTGCCTCTGTAACTTGTTTCCTAAGCCCATTTCTTCTATGAATTACTTCCACCTCTGTGATTTTCTAAATAAATGTTCTCTTATAGTTTGAGTATTGGTTCTGAATTCTTTCCTAGGAAAAACTCAAGTACTGAACTAAAGTCCTATGGTCTGACTCCCACCAGCCTAACACTTGGTGCCATCCTGCAGCCGCAAATAAAATAATTACAAAATAAAATAAAATAATAAAATGTAATTAAATAACAAATAAAATAAAATGGCATAGATCAATGTATACAATTGCCCTCCACATCCACAGACTTCTAACCATGGATGAAGACAGTACAGGTATTTATTGGGGAAAAAATGCATATAAGTGGACCTGTGCAGTTCAAATGAGTTGTTCAAGGGTCAATTATATATTACACTAGAGGCCCGGTGCACAAAAATTTGTGCACTCAGGGGTCCCTCAGCCCAGCCTGTGCCCTCTCGCAGTCTGGGACCCCTCAGGGGATGTCCACCTGCTGGCTTAGGCCTGCTCCCCGGGGGATTGTGCCTAAGCTGGCAGTGATACATCCCTTGGGGGATGTCCACTTGCTAGCGGGCCGAAGCTGCAGTTGAACATCCACAGAGCTGCTGAGGAGGCAGGAGAGGCTCCCACCATCGCCAATGTGATGCCTTCAGCCTGGCTTGTGGCTGAGCAGAGCTCCCCCTGTGGGAGTGCACTGACTACCAGGGGGCAGCTCCTGCATTGAGCATCTGCCCCCTGGCAGTCAGTGTGTATCATAGTGACCAGTCATTCCCAGTCGTTCTGCTGTTAGGGTCAATTTGCACATTACCACCCTAACGGGTTTGGCTCAGTGGATAGAGCATCGGCCTGCGGACTGAAGGGTCCCAGGTTTGATTCCCGTCAAGGGCATGTACTCTGGTTGCGTACACATCCCCAGTAGGGGGTGTGCAGGAGGCAGCTGATCGAAGTTTCGCTCTCATCGATGTTTCTAACTCTCTATCCCTCTCCCTTCCTCTCTGTAAAAAATCAATAAAATATATTTGGGAAAAAAAATTGCATGTGCATATTACCCTTTTATTATATAGGATAGAAGCCTGGTGCACGGGTGGGAGACACAGCTGGTTTGCCCTGAAGGGTGTCCCAGATCAGGGTGGGC
>NW_005871268.1:1995356-1996705 GCF_000147115.1 Myotis lucifugus | reverse complement strand
GATGTTTCTATCTCTCTCTCTCCCTTCCTCTCTGAAATCAATAAAAATATATTAAAAAAATAAAAATAACAAATTAGCCCCGGCCAGTGTGGCTAAGTTGGTTAAGCATCTCATCCCATGCACCAAAAGGTTGCCAATTCAATTCCTGGTCAGGGCACATACCCAGGTTTTAGGTCCAGTCCTGGTCAGGGTGCATATGTGAGGCAATTGATTGATATATTATCTCTCTCTAAAATCAATTTAAAAAACATATTAAAAAAATTATTCTTTTAAAAACTCCTAGCAAGTGATTTAATTTTTTGTTCCATTCATACAACCAATATTATTTAGTATCTACCATGTGCCTAGGTGTTTCATATTAGTGACATTATTGGAGCACCTTCCTTAAATTTCCTCCAAACTCTCTTGATAACTTCTTTATGCTTATCAGTTGAAATGTCAGATAGAAGCAACGCCCCGCTCCGTATTTTACTAAAGAAACCAGTTCATTTGGTAGACTAAATAAACTAGATTTTTAGCTGGCTACATTAAGTTCCCTACAATAGCCTGCAACAGACAAATAGTTCTTGGCCTTTAGTGAATGGTACCCATAAGCCAAGAGGAATAGATAGTGATCTTACATGGTAATTGTCAGTTTTTAAGGAAAAAAGTTATATCTATGTGCACCACTCAGTGCACTTTCACTTTGTGAAAATCCATATAAAATATGTTTATGGAACCACATTTTATAAGCCCTTAGATATCTGTAACAATTTTCTTCCAAAAAAAAAAAAATTTTAGTTGTATAACCATCCTATCTAATATAGAGGGAATATGCTAATTGACTGCCCTGCCCTCAAAGATGGTGGTGCCCACAGCCAATAAGGAGGGAATATGCTAATTAACTGCCACACCCTCAAAGACGGCAGCACCCACAGCCACAAGATGGCGGCACCCAGTCCCCTCAGCCCCACTGGGGCAGCAGGCGCGCAGC
This sequence comes from Myotis lucifugus, assembly GCF_000147115.1. Taxonomy (NCBI): domain Eukaryota; kingdom Metazoa; phylum Chordata; class Mammalia; order Chiroptera; family Vespertilionidae; genus Myotis; species Myotis lucifugus. Next base: position 1,995,732 of record NW_005871268.1, on the reverse strand, counting down.
AAGGTCAGGCCCGCCCCCAGATGGGCCCAGCCGCTCCGCATGCCTGCCTACAGAGACCCCCAGTCCCGAGCCCCCCAGACGCCCCATGGCCAGCCCAAGGCACGGGTAAGCCTCGGATGTCAGCTGTCCAGCCGCCCAGGCCTCAGGTAACCAGGGCCGACCGATGCTTGGGGTGTGATGGGGCGTTGCCTTCACCTGATCACCGGGTCGCCTCCCGCCCCTGAGGGCTCCTGGACTGTGAGAGGGGGCAGGCCAGGCTGAGGGACCCCCCCACCTCCAGTGCATGAATTTTCATGCACCAGGCCTCTAGTGTCATATATGAGCTGAATATATCTAAACATTCTAAATAATGAGCCACTGTACTTACTCTGCGTTG
>NW_005871268.1:1990032-1993209 GCF_000147115.1 Myotis lucifugus | reverse complement strand
ACTTCCCTTGCAGCCCCGGCTTCATCCAGAAGGATGTCCAGTTAATTAGCATATTATGCTTTTATTGTTATAAAAATGTTTTAGAAAGCCAATTGAAGGATTTTTTTAGAGAATCTATGAAATCGATCGGCTCAACTTTTTTTTACTAATCTGAATTTGCACCCATTGGAGTTACATTGTGTCCACTTGTACTTATTGGTGTGCAACCAGCCACCTGCACCAAACAACTGGAAAATAAAGACAATGGGAACAATGCCACAATGGCTCTTGAAATCCCTGAAGAAAACCTGACAGGTTTTTAGTAAGTTCTTCTGATGTTGGTAAAACAGCTTGTAATCTGAGGAGACAGGCTAGCTAGACTATTAAGTACATGATACAGATTTTGATTCAACAACATATACTTTTTATGTTATACTAATGAGATCATCCTATCTAGACAAATCTGCTTTTTCCAACTCAGTGTATCTCCGATGATCTTTAAATGTCAATTTATACACAGATCAACAATTTTCTTAATAGCTGATACACACCACAGGTTTCCTTCTGACATTTAGTTTTAACAGTTTCTATTAAACATATTTCCATTAATCATTATAAACACCACCTCTGCACACTTGTGATTACTTTTGTAAAACAAATTCCAAAATGTGTTATTTAAAAATTTTACAGGTCATGCTAAATTGCTTGCATTCAAATAGTATAAACTCCTACCAACAGTTAATCAGGGCCCTTATCTTTATTTTGTCACCAACACTGAGTATTATCTTCTTGTATGTTGTCAGTGGTGTCTCTTGGCTATTTTCATTTGCTGTTGATCATCTTTACACATCAAGTCCTCTTCTGTGGGAATGCCTGTAGTTTTTTGTTTTTGTTTTGTGTTTTTTTTTTTCATTTTAAATTAGGATTGTGTTATTAATTTGTAGAAATGTACTTTGTATCTTAGTGATATGAATGTAGTCCTTTACTTGTCTTTAAGGTGTTTTTAACTGCTTAAATTTTAAAATTTTGTGTAGTCAGTCAAATCTGTTCATCTTTCCTATATTACTTCTGCATTTTTTGTCTCTTTGCCTAGGATTAAATATTATAATAAATACCATTTATGTGACTAAAAGAAGCCTTAGGGTAATTAGTAATTTCCCCCAGTGCAAGAACTAAAAAAGACTACTCCTTTGTCCTCAAATTAGTTCATAGGAAATACGCATATATTAATTTGGTCAATAACATTTGACATTATCAATTATCAATTCAGACATACCCAATTCAGGTTTAGGCTTAGAAGTTTCTGGGTAGTACAGTAGCAGTATAGACATTCCTATCGCTCAGAAAAGAGAGCAAGCCATTTAACAAATTATTAAGAAGTTGTTGTGTGTCAAGTACCATACTAGGGTTTAAGACAGTGGTTCTCCATTGGGTGCAATTGGCAATGTCTGACGACATTTTTGGTGTTTGTAAATGTGTGTGCATATGGTGTGGGGTGTGGATGCTATTCGCATCTAGTGGGTAGAGGCCAAGTCTGCTGCTAAACCTCCTATAATGCGCAGACACTCTCCCACAACAAAGAATTATCCATTCCAAAATGCAAATATTGCTGAGGTTGAGAAATCCTGTTTTAGGAATATAAATATAAAAGACAATAAAATAACAATCATATAACGATTAATAATGGATCCGATCAATACTGGATGTTGCAGAAGCACAAAGGAGGTTAGGGGAAGCACTAGGATCAAAGAATGTTTCTCAAAGACAGTGATCTATCTCTGTATTAGCCTGGGAAAGATCAAGGTATGTTAGGTAACTAGCAGTCTTCGATGGCAAGAACGCAAGTGAATAGAGTTGGAGGAATAAAGGCACATTAAAAGCTCTGAGGAACCACTGAAAGACTTCAACAGAGTATAATGCTCAGATTTATGTTTTTAGGAAATCTAGCAAGAGTATGGAGAATAGCTTGAAGAACAATGAGTAAGAAGGCTATTGCAGTAGTCTAAAGGCCTGCATGAGCCAGTGACAGTGGGGTGAAAGGAGGAAACAGAGTAGAAAGTATGTAAGAAGCCTTGTAGCCTAGGATTTTTGATTGCAAAATGGAAAGATTTTGGCATCATTAACCATGATAGAGAATACAAAAGAAGGAGCTGGTTCAGGCAGAGAATAGAGAAGTAGGGCAATTAGTGAGGTCAAGTGCCTGAGCACATGTAAAGAACAGACTACAGGCACCTGGATTTAAAGTCTTGAAGAAAGACCTGAAGATGCACAAGGCTAGAAAATACAAATGTGAAGCTATGCAAGGGGACGGCTAAAGCTGAGGATTTGGATGAGATTACCTACCCTATAATTTTCTTCTGAAATTAAATGTACAATTTTAAGTCTTTTCCTAGTGAGGGAGGCAGGCACTCACAGCCTTCAGATTCTCATCACAGTCCAGAACAGTTAAGAACTAAAAGTATAGCAAGAAAAGAGAAGAAAATACAACTCCCCCTGGGACATAACTGGTGGGTGCAAGAGAGTCATCCTTTGCAGCTAGGACTTCATAAAAAAGAGTGACGATTATTCTGGAAAGAAGAAAAAAAGGAGCACAGCAGGCTTGATATGATTTCACTGTAGGAAAATTGGTCTCTTATCAAGGACTAATCATTTCTAGAAGTAATTGGCTAGTTCTATGTAACTTACCTCATTTTTCTTTTTCTCCTTGATCTGTGTTAGGGTTTTCTTGTTTGATTGTAGTTTGTCTGCATTAAAATTTATATACAAACCACCCAATTGCTTGATACTCAGACCAGGGTCTATGGTGCTGCTTGTCAACTTCAGACTGAAAGAGAAATGATCACTTAAAGATCAGGTAATTAAATCAAAATGGAAACAATTGAGACTATTTCAAAATTTCTTTTTTCCCCTTCTCTCCCCCTTTACTGTCAACGACCAAAACAAATCCTTATCTTTAGAATGAAGTTTTGAAAAACTGAACAAATACATAATCTAGTAAAAGACATTAAGAAAAAAATTCAGGGATGAATAATGAATTAAGCAAAAGTTTTTTTGGTAGCACATGCAAATTTATTCCTCAGATTTTCTTTAAGAGGATTAAGGCCATATAATATAACGATTGATTTCTTAACAGGATTTTTATAAAGAAAGAATTACAGAAAAGAAGATGAGTTGCCTCTGGCAATTTGGCTCAACTTC
>NW_005871268.1:1949738-1989932 GCF_000147115.1 Myotis lucifugus | reverse complement strand
AAATAAAACCAATGAGAAAGACAGGGTATTCTACTCTGACTTTCCAAGTTATCCAAACTTAGAATATTCTGAGTAACCAAAGGCATTTGGTAGTGCCGCTAAACCAAGGAAGTTTTAAACAGATGAGCATCCATATTTCCCACAGGAACTTTTAAAAAAATGTCTTTCCCCAGACCTAACAAATTAGACTCTTCTGCTGTTGGCCTGGGGGTCCTACTGTATTAATGTAATGAGAATTTCTACTTTATATTACTGAAAGGTCCTTTTTATAAGCAAGTATATTTGGACTTACAGTCACTTTCTTTCCTAATTATTCATATAAACTGAGCAGCTAAAAGTTTTGATAATCAACCTTTAGTGGAAAGTGAAATCATTCTATTGCAGTGTCTTAAAATTCTCAACCCTGAATGTACATTGTAATTAAACTACTACAGAGGACCATGGCTTTTAAAAAATAAAAAATGCCTGAGCCTATCCTCAGACTGATTTCACTAGGCATCCATTAATATGTAATTCCTTATAAGGATGCCTGTATTTTGTGGATACACTGCTACCAGGGCCTATACTTGGGAAAAACAAATTTAAAGCAGAGAAAAAGAAACTAAAGAAGTAGCCCTAAACATTAATGCCTTTCAGTGGTTGATAGATGACTTTTATTTTTCAACTTCTCTACAATCAATATATAGTAAAAAATAAATTATTTTCTTCCCTTTTACATTGCTATTAACAATCATGCAGGAAAATACTAACAGATGATTTTTAATATATCACCAAAAGAAGCACTTTTAGCTATCATTGTTGGGAAAAATATGATTAACATAGGCATCCAGAGAGATGAAGGAAATGCTGGATAAAAGAGCTCTTCCAGCCAAAACCGGTTTGGCTCAGTGGATAGAGCGTCGGCCTGCGAACTGAAGGGTCCCAGGTTCGATTCCGGTCAAGGGCATGTACCTTGGTTCCGGGCACATCCCCAGTGGGGGAAGTGCAGGAGGCAGCTGATCGATGTTTCTCTCTCATCAATGTTTCTAACTCTCTATCTCTCTCCCTTTCTCTCTGTAGAAAATCAATAAAATATATTTTAAAAAAATAAAAATAAAAAAAAAAAAAGCTCTTCCATACAGAACTCGAGACAATAATTTCCTCAATTCCCTGGCTTCTTAATATTTTAATGGTAAATTAACCACTTGAAATATGTATCAAAAACTTATTTTAAATAAAGGCAAGACTTACAGTTTAGACTTTGTGCCATTTAGTAAGTCGTCTTCATCACTAAACTCATCTTCATTTTCATCTTGGTCTGATGGTTCTTCACTTTTTTCATCCTCCTCCTCCTCTTCTTCTTCCTCAGTGGCAACCTCACTTACCTTGTCTTCCTCATCCAAGTAATAATTTTTATCAGCACTTAATCCAGGAGTTGTGTCAATTACAAACAATGCATTGTCAGATAACTTATTTTCTGAATCTCCATGTAATGACCCCCTTTGAACACTATTTTCAACAAAACACATAGTGTCCTCTTCAATCTCACTGTTTTCAGACTGCTGGCTTTCATCACTGCTGAGAAGTAATAAAACAGAATCATCCTGAGATGTGTTGAGCTCAGACTTGTACAGTTTGGTATCACACTCAAAATCTACATCTCTTTCTTCATTCATGTCTTCACTATCAGCTATAATTGTGCACTCTTCTTCATCACTACCACCACCATCACTAGATGTGAAGTCACTTCTTTTTATGGTGCTCTTTCTCTCTTCAGTCCATCTGTCTATTTCCACAACTGCAAATGTTTGAGCTAATGATTTCATTATAGCCTCAGAGTTCAGACTTGAGGGCTTTGATGTAGTTTTGTTATTTTGGGGGGTTGAATGCCTCTCAGAAATTAACTGCTGAAGGCCAGTGTCCTGAAGTTCAGGAAAACTCTTCAACTCAGAATTTTTCTCATTAATTTCTTTCTCCTTATCTATCATTCCTTCAGCTTCTTCATCTAAACTCTTACAATTCTGCTTTGTTATTTCTTTGAGAGGTGCTACATTCGCCTGTTTTTCCTTTTTTTTATTAAGACGTTGGCATTTTTGCACTGTTGGTTTTTTTCCAGACTTTCCATGGAAGGAATCATTATCAAAATCATTACAGATTTCATTAGAGATATTTGGTTTATTTATCTGAGAAAGAGATCTGGCTTGTAAACAAGAAGTTTGTCTAGTATCTGAATTCATAGATGAGTTTATCATTTGCTTTTCATTTCCTGGTATAATTTTAGTATCTTTCTTCTCTGTTTGTGCCTGTAATTTCCTCTGCATACTCCTCGTTGTTCTAGTTGCAATTCCAGAAAATGTAGAAATTTCTGAGCATGATGATTCAGCATCAGAAATAGCTTCCGAATGTAATTCTTGGCTTGGATCTGTTAGGGATTTAGCCTTACTTCTGGTTCTTGTAGAAGGCACAATTCTAGAAATACCTGAAACATGCGATTCTGCTTCAGAGACTTCTTCTTCAGTATGAGACTCACTTATTGAAGTTATTTTCAGCCTTTTCTTAACACTGGACACTGGGGTGCATGGAACTAAGATTTGCCTTCTCCTAGTTATTCTTAAAATGGAATCCTGGGGCTCAGATACAGAACAACAATTTGAATCTGCTTCAGAGGTCTCTCCATCCGTAGCTGGTTTGTTCATTTCTGATAATGAGGCTCTAGTTCTGCTCTTTCTTGTCCCAGTTTTAGGAGTTTTAGGTATTGGACTTTGTTTCCTATTGCCCTGTGATTCAGCAGTTCTTGAGTCATCAGATGGAGATTCCTTCCTGCCTTTTGGATTCGCTTGAATTCTTTCAGCAGAATTCTGTAAGCCAGAGAATGCACACTGTTAATTTAGGGAGGGCTAGGACATGGGCAAGGTGAGTGAGGCACTACCCTCAGGAGCAAATTTTAAGACAGCACTAAAAAAAACTCAGTAAACTAGATGAACACAAAACCCAACACCGCCATCCATTATTTTAAAAACTTATATACTGTATCTGTCCCTGCATTTGCAGGGCCCTGCTTCATTCGCCTCACCCAAGTTCTTGACTCTGTCTTTAGAGAGCAAAGTAATAATGATAATAATAACTGAAAAGAAAATATTTCTACACCTAAAAATGTCAAATATTCTAGGTGGGCCTATATTCCGAAACATATGGGGGAGAGGGAATAAGGAGACTATTAACTCCGAGCAAAGACAGGTTTAGGAAGACACACCAATAGAAGTGGTCGCTGCCCTTACCTTTACCTACGTAAGAGAATTAACGTTCGTTTTCCTTCCTCCCAGAATCAGAGGGAGCGACAACTAGCGCCACCGAGAGCCGCCAGGCGGCATCACTGCCGACCTCCCCACGCCAAAAGGAGGTGCTGTGGGGGGGGTCTCCGTCAGCCCCCCACCCCCTACCATGAGAAAAGGCGCCCTTCACTCCACACCCGCTCAATTAGCTCACGCTTGGTGGCCAAAACAAATCCTTACTACGGTGTTAACAGTAAAGTTAAAAGGTTTGAGCTGAACTACCCAAAGCAAGTTAACTAACCTCTCGGTCCCACACTAAGGACCGCCTTAAAGACAGCAGAGGAAGTGACAGGCTCGGCGGCGGCCGGTACGCAGCCCCGCGCGGCAGGCTCGTCCCGCTGCTCCAGCATCAGGGCCGCCGCCCCCCGCCCCCTCCCCGGGCGCCCCTCTGCGAAGCGGCGAGCAGAAAAGAGGGAGCCTCGCTATTTCCTACCTTCTGCCTGGAGCTTTCAGGCGACGTAGCTTGGATGTCGGCCCGAGGCCGCGCCGACCTGGTGACCACCATCTCACCGGCTGGCAACCACCTGGCCCGTGTCGGTTCCGGAGCCACGGAAGTGCGTCAGACAAGGGCCTCGCTCGCGGTTCCCGCGAGAATTCCGGATCTCGCGAGAACCTCTTCCCTACCTCCGCCGGCCGGCGGAGTTCCGGCGATTCCCTGGGATCCCCGAGGGCGCGGGGTTTAGCGTTCACTCCGGGCACCATCCTTTGGCCCCACGTTGTGGGGCGGTGACACTCGCAGTGACGGAGGCCTGCGTTCCCGTTTCCCCTCCTCCATCCATTCTTTCACTGGTTCGGCAAATTCTAAAGGTTTTAATGTAGCCTGGGGTGTGGCCGAAAGAGACGTTTGCGTTACGTATACTTTTTTTTAATTTTGCTTACGTGTTTGTTTTTTATTGTTTAAGGTATTACAAGTAGTAGTACATATGTCTCTTTACGTATACTTTCTTAAAAAACAATCACTCTTGTATTATTTGTGAAGTTAAATATAAATAAAATAACATTTAAAGAATTGGTTGGGGTGAAGATGTTTATGTTACATTTCCCAGGAACCCAGACTAGTTAGGCAGGTATATGACCTAAAGGTGAGATGGTGACTAGGGATTGGGAATAAGCAGAAAAGAAGAAATGTTAAAGAAATTGTGAGGAGAGTGATAAAAAATTTCTTGCAGTGAAGGGAAGAGAAAGACAATAGAAGCTTTTGGATTTATTTTAGGATGAAGGGTGGAGAGCTAGAATGTTTGAGGGGAATGGAAAGGGATTGAAGAAGAAGATGGATATTGTTGGAAGTGAGAAAGGATGAGTGCCTCACTAAATGTATTCTTTTATAACAGAAAACCTTCCCCTTCCCCGTTTACAAAACACAGATTTTTCAGTGGCACACTGCCACTCAGCTAAATAGCTCCTTTCATTGTTTCCCTTGCAGCCAGATGTGGCTAAATTTTGGGCAATTACATATAAATTGAGTGTTGTGTAGTTCTTAAGGGACATCTTTTTTTTTAGATTATCTTTTTTATTATGTATTTTTTATTATTATTATGTATTTTTTTATTGATTAAGGTATTACAAATGTATCCTTATCCCCCCCATTATCCCCTCGTCCCTCCAGTCCTGCCCTCACCCTCACCCCCTGTTGTCTGCATCCATCACTTAAGGGACATCTTAAAAGAGAGGATGTCTTCCTTTCCTTTTTTCTTTCTTTCTTTCTTTCTTTCTTTCTTTCTTTCTTTCTTTCTTTCTTTCTTTCGTGTTTTTTTTGTTTATTTTGTTAATCCTCACCTGAGGATATTCTTCCATTGATTTTTAGAGAGAGTGGAAGGGAGAGGGAGAGACAGAAACATCAATGTGAGAGAAACACAAAAACACATCAGCTGGTTGCCTCCTGCTTGCACCCTGACCAGGGCAGGAGAACCTGGAACCAAGGTACTTGCCCTTGACCAGAATGGAACCCGGGACGCTTCAGTCTGTGGGCTGACGCTCTATCCACTGAGCTAAACTGGCGAGGTCTTCCCTTGCCTTCTTTAACTTCATTTTACACCCTGAAAAGTAATGTGTGCTATCTGGTTTGCAAGCAGCAGGTTTGTGCCACTTTAGTGATGGCAGAGGCGCGAGAAAGAAAAAAGCATGGGTCCCAGACAATGGGTGGAGCTGCCATGTCAGTCTTAAACAGACTACTTCTAGATTTGTTTCACCTGAGAAAAACACTTGTCTTTTTTGAAGCCAGTGTTATTTGGTGATTTTCTGTTATTTTATGACAAGCCTAATCCCAAATGAAGTATGGAATAAAAAAATAGAGATGGAGGGCGTAGAAGCCACAGAAGAATACTCCTTCCTTTGATGCAGGAGGGGAGAACTAATATTTGAAGCAGAGAGGAGAATGTGAATGCAGGGAAATTAAAGTGTTGAGAAGAAAAGAGAAGGGGATTTTGGATTGATAACTCCAATTTTCTATATAAGAACATTCATCTGCTCAAGAATGGGAAAAGTTTAGATTGGTTCTTGTGGGGAATGTGGTGAGGAGCAAAAAGAAGGAATTTTGGTTGAGCCAAGTAGCAGTGAGACTATGTAAGCAGTAAAAACAGAAGAGGAAATAGGCTAGACTGAAGAGAAGGTAGAGGAAGGAAAGTGAACATATTGAAGGTCAAAGCAGCAGAAGATAACAGCATCAATCATAGTAATAGTATTGAGCACTTACTATATCCTGGGTATTCAGTGCTTTACATGTGTTAACTCATTTAATCTTTACAAAAACTTTAACATGAGTGTGGATGAAAAAAGGGCCACATGCTAAACTGACAAGCTCAGGGAAGGCCTTCTTGGCAGTCTTGCAAACTCAAAGACCTAAAGTAACCACAAAAGATGGTCTGAAATAAAACTTTAACTAAAAGCAGTTTATAGTTTATGTCCTAGGCCAGTATCTTCCCTGACAAAAGTCAATCTGTACCTTAACTGAGCCTATTGTCTTTTTGTATCTAAGATAACATACCTGTGAAATGTCAGGGTAACTTATAACTTCCCTTTTTCAGGACCCCCTCAGGGCATAACCAAATATGCCTGGGCACCAGGACTTGAGACTATAAATTTCTTCATTATTGTTGTTAATTGTTGACTGTTAACTATCCTATACCCATCTAAGTAAAAGAAGTATGTGTCTATCATTTTACTTTTTATCCAATCCTAGAGGTCCCTGCCCCCGCCTTTGCTTTTTCCCACCTCCCTAATCTATCACCAAGGGATTTCATGTAATCCACTTACATCTCTTCCTTTGATTGTAATGTATAAAACAAGGTGTAAAACTACCATTCTCCAGAGCATTTTCCCGATCCATTGAGATTCTGCTTCCCAGCCATTGTCGACAGATTGATTTAAAACACAGAAATTCTTTACAGGTTTGAATGTTTTTATGTTAACATGAGCAAATACATAAAAATAGAAATTAAGATCACAGGAGTAGGTTTAGAAAATTAGGAGAGTATTTGAAAATTAATTTGTAATATTCACTTGCAAGCATGGCCCCTTAAAGTAAAACAGACAAAATCCCAAATATTATAATCTAAAAAGGTCAAAAAGCAAATACCAAAATTAAAATGTCAGTACATATTCGTAATCTGAGGAAATTGAGCTAGCCTACCATCAATAGGTTCTGTGTTTGTTTTATGTGTACTTACCAGGTGTGTCCTGTTTCCCTATTTCTACTTTCTCTGGTTTGCAAGCAGCCTACCCTCTTTACCCAAAGTCAATTTGGAGCAAATACAGTATTCTCACTTTTAGATAAGTATAAAAATACAGTAGTTATGCCCTAACGGGTTTGGCTCAGTGGATAGAGCATCGGCCTGCAGACTGAAGGGTCCCAGGTTCGATTCTGGTCAAGGGCATGTACCTTGGTTATGGGCACATCCCCAGTAGGGGGTGTGCAAGAGGCAGCTGATAGATGTTTCTAACTTTTTATCCCTCTCCCTTCCTCCCTCTCCCTTCCTCTCTGTAAAAAAATCAATAAAATATATTTTAAAAAATATAGTAGTTATTTCTCAGTCCCAAAGAGAAACTCTACCTTGATAGTCTGATAGTCTATATTTTACAAATTAAACCCTTAAATCAAGGATTGGCTCTCTGGAATTTTAGGCATTAACCAAAAGATGAGAGTTTTAGTGCATGAGCCGTCTTTCTTTCTTTCTTTTTTAAATGCAGAAATATTTTTGTTTCCTTCATTGTTTTTGGAAATTCTGTTTTGGCTTATAAAACATAGAAATAGCCAACACTTACGTAAAGCAAACACTCAAAAACCCCAATGTGACAAGTTATTGACTTTTTGTGCAGTGAAGAACACACACACACGGATTAGGCTATGATGACGACTTGAGTGCAACCCCCTGTGCTGTGCGGCATGTGTACTCACACCCATAACGACAACTTACTCCAGTCACACGTGGCAAAGGCTTTCTGGTAAGTGAAATTAGCAAATTAACTTAAAGAAATCCTGGGAGGAGTGACTCCCAGGAAATGAGTGTTCGGACTTCCGTCCCTGAGAATTTGGCTTGCGGAAACATTTCACAGGAGCCAGGAAGCATGATGGTAGGAGAGCAAGTTTATTATCATCCATTTCCATTAGTACCCACGTCTATGCACTCCTTAAAGCCTCGTAGACATGCCTTGCCTGAGAGTTTATTCCGGGGAAAAGCCAGTTAATCACAATGTGAACTTCTGATATGAAAACCACATTAAAAGCCCATTGGCCATCACAAACAGAAGGATGTTCAGTGGAGATAAAGTGGACAGTTACTTAGGCTCCACAGTTGAGCATGGTCTTGCCAGGTGATTCTTTCTTTCTTGAAATGCTTGGTTGATTTTCTCATAACCCCGGGGACAGAGGGAGGGAGAGTCTGGAGAGGAGGCCCTGAGAGCACTCTGCTTCGTGGGTACCAGAATCCATTCACCCTGGGAGTGGCCCCGTGTCTGGGACTCAGTATCTTTACTGTCCTGAGTCGGTCTGTTCTGCACTTTCCTGGGAAACTTCGGCTCCAAAAGGAACAATAAGGGAATGGGGGGGGGGGGGGGAAGAGCAGGCGTTTCAGAAGCCTTCATCCAAGGGGACATGAGCATGTGTAAGATGTGGGGAAGGGAAGCTGACAGGAATAAAAAAAAAATGTCTAGTCCACTTGTGACATTCTCTAGCCGGGTCGGTTGTTCATAAGGAACAGTTTCCTTCCAGTGCAGGTATTCTTCCGAGCAGCCAACGACTACAGAGTTTGCAGCAAGTAGCAGACATTCAGAAATAGCAAGTCCTAGTCCCTTGGTTAGAAAAACAGGGAGACAGAAGTTCCACATCCGCCTTCTGAACGAAGGAAGTCACGAATAACTTAGCACATGTATAGTTTCCCTTGACTATTGTGAAGGCTCGTTTTGGAAATGGTATATCACCGCATGGGGACATGATCTGCCACGCGAGGTGACTGCAAGGCAGAGTCCCGCTTCCTCTAATATTCCTATGACAAGAGCCCAATGCCCAAGTCAAACAAGGGGTGCCCTTCCCTATGCTCTTGTAGTCAAATCGCCAACATGAAAGCCACCAGGAGAAGATGATCGTGGAGGTGTGTGGTTTCTTCTGACCGTTCCTCCTCCCTTAAACTTTGGTGGTGGAATAAAGTTCCTCTATCTGTGACTTGAAATAATTCTGAAGTTGTGGCCTTTTTGCCTTCATTGTCGGGGTCAGAAGGCCGTTTTCGATAGAGAACAGTTCAGGGTGGAGAGCGATGCCTTTGACCTGCTCGAATGGCTTCAGGCCAGAGTCCTTCCCCAGCCTCACCAAATCCTCTAGGATGGCTTTCTTGACATCCTTGCTGCGGCACAGCTCCTCGAAGGATCCCACCAGGCCTCGATTCCCCGCCCAGAGGCCCAGCGTCTCCACGTCGGGGACCACGATCGCTATGAGAAATGCCTGCAAGCTGTCTCCATGGACGAACACCTGAGCAACGGGTTCGCTCTGTACGTAGATAGTCTCGATCTTTTCGGGTGCTATGTATTCTCCTTGTGCCAGTTTAAATATGTGCTTCTTCCTGTCGATGATCTTCAAGGCCCCATTGGGTAACCATTTCCCAATGTCCCCTGTGTGCAACCAGCCACCTTTGTCCAGAGCTTCCGCTGTCTTCACCGGGTCCTTCAGGTAGCCTTGAAATACATTTGAGCCTTTCACACACACCTCGCCCTCGCCGTTGGCAGCCAGGTAGTTCATCTCTTTCACATCGATGAGTTTTATCAGATTGCAAGGCACGGGGGCACCGACATGGCCTGCGGTCCACTCTCTGGGAACGGTCATCGAGCAGCAGGCTGTGCCCTCAGTCTGCCCATAGCCTTCGTAGAAATGACAGCCCAGCGCCGCTCGCATAAACGTCAGCACCGTGTCTGACACGGGCGCAGCCCCCGTGATCATCAGCCGGACCTTCCCTCCCAGGTTGGACTGTATTTTGCGGAAGATCAGTTTGTCCCACAGGCTGTCGTTTCTAATGATGCCACTGCGAAGTTCTGTTTGTTTCCTCTTGGAGGCGAAGTCCAGTAGCAACCGCTTCAGGGTGGTGTTGGCCTGCCCCCAAATTCTGTCGAACATCCGGTTCAGCAGCCTCGGGACCACAGGAAAGATGGTGGGCTGAAGCACTTTGAGGTCATCCATAAGCAGCTTGAGGTCTCCTTGGAAAAAGCCTATTTTCGCTCCGTGGCACAGGATCGCACACTGCAAGAGCTGCTCGTACATGTGTGCAAGCGGTAAAAACGAAATGTGTGTGTCACTGACATCCAGGTGAATGACCTTCTCGGTCACTTTCAGAAACGCCGAGAAGTCGCTCACCATGTTGCGATGGGTGATCATGGCCCCCTTGGGGTTGCCGGTGGTGCCACTTGTGAAACAAATGACTGCAAGGTCTTCAGGCACGGGCGGCTGGGGCGTCTTTCTGTGGGCTCTTCCCAGGTCCCCCACGGCCTTCATGCTGACGATCTCCACCCCGCACCTCTCGCCGCGTGCCGTCAGGTCGCTGCCGTAGGAGTCCATGACCACGACGGTTCTGAGGCCCGGGGTCGACTTGTTTTCTACCCCTTCCAGCAGCAGGCTGGCCTTCTCGGGCTTGTCCACGAACACCAGGGCGAGTTCCGCAGTGTTGACGATGTGAGTGACGGCTTCGGTTCCCAGGGTGTCATAGAGGGGGACGGCCACCATGGAGTAAGCAAAGCATCCGAACTCGATGACCACCCACTCGGGTCTGTTCTGGGAGAAGATGCCGATGTTCTGGTCCGGTGCCGCCCCGAAGCCCATCTGGATCATGGCCGAGCCCACGCACTCGGACATCTCCGCCACCTGCTGGTAGGAGAGCCATTCATAGGGCCCGTCCGGCATCCGGAAGCCCAGACAAGGGCCGTTATTGGACAGGCGGACGCCCCTCTGGAAAGCTTGGTGCACGGTCCTGACGTCCTCGTACAGGTACACCAGGAGCTCGTCGCTGTCCAGGAGCGCGGACCGCCGCGCGCCGCCGCTGCCCGCCACCTCCACCGACTGCATGGCGAGGGCGCTCGGGGGCGTGGGCGCCCTGGGCCTCATGGCAAACCACAGAATGGTGAAAGCGGTGAGCGCGTCGAAGCCCGTGAGCGAGTTGGCTGGGAGCGCGCGGACGTACTGTCGGAAGTCGGCCAGCTCCGGTATCCGAAAATACCGGAGCAGCTCGTGGGCTGGCATGGTCCCTAGCCGGGGGTGCCCTACGCGGACTTACTGAGCCACGGGTTTTGAAATCTTAGACGCTGGAGAGAAGACGGGTGCCTCCAGCCCAATGTCTTCGTGGAGGCAGGGAGCTGAGTCCTCACTCCACCCAAGTCTCCGTCCCCAGAACGCGCCATCCATCCCTCCATGCCAGCCACGTCACAGGGAACGCGCCATCGTACTTCTCCCCTCTCGGCTCCACGAAGGCCACCCCAACCGGGATACCGTGCGTCTCCGACACACTCACAACTTCTCTCGGGGTCAACTCCTTGCGTCTGAAGCTCAAGGAGACGGCCGGCCCCGCCACCGCACAAACGAGGAGCGGGACCCGCGGCGCACGTCACCGGACCCCAAGGTGGACCAGCGCCCTGGCCGTGCGGGCACCCCCGCCTCGGGCGCAGGAGGCGGGTGGCACCGAGGCCTCCGCAGCCGCCGGGCAGAGGCCCGGAGAAGCGGAACGTCCCAACGAAGCGAGCGGCTGCCCACGCGCCTCGGCTGCGGCCGGCCGCGGGCACTGGAGCTCGGGCGGCGGGGCAGCCTGAGCCCGGCACCTCCGCGGAGCCCACGGGCGCCGCAGCGGGAACGTCTTCTAAGAACAGATACTATACATGGTCATTCCGTATTATTACATATAAAACATTACTTTTAAATTAAGTTTGACTTGTAAGAATTTCCCGAATAATCCCATCTCCTGGTTTCAAACCCTTGAGTGTGGGCTGGACCTAGTGACTTACTTATTAGTATAATGAAAAGAATGACACATGTGATGGGTTACCTGACCCACGCGCGGTGGCCTCCGGCTCCCTGCAAACACTCCCCCCTCCCCAACTGTGGTGCCAGGGAGCACCTACTCCTTAAGGACAACCCGATGCCTTCAGCGGCTGCACAACCTCCCCAGGCTCAACCTGGGTGGTACCTCGTGGCGCCTATCTGGTTTGCTGCTCTACCTGGATTGCAACAGTATCGCCTTCGTGGAGGAGGGCGTCTTCCAGACCTCTTGAACCCCCTCGTGCTGCACCTCAATGGCAACCACCTCACTGTGCTCACCTGGGCCACCGTCCAGCCGCCCCCCCCCCGCCCCCCCCTCCCCCGCGCTTCTTTTGGGACGCTCTTTCTCATGCTGCCTGGACTGGATGGAGAGCTCTGAGCTTGTCGCCAACGTGCCCCCCTGGGCTCTGTGGCAGGAATCTGCCAGGTGGCCTTTGCGCTCTCACCCATCCAGCCAGGCCTGTCCTCAGAGCCAGCAGTCACCACTGTGAGCGGGTTCAGCTGTCTCTTCTCCAAGCTGCTGGCCCAAGTCCCCGGTGGAGGAGGCGGCCAACACCACCTCGGGGCCAGTCAATACCTCCACAGCCTTCCCTCGGCAGCAACAACACCGGTTCCCCTTGACTCTAGTCTCCTGTTCAGCGTGGCCCAGCACATGGTGTTTGTCCTGTGCCCAAACTGCCTTGGCCAGCTGGGAAATTTTACTTAATTGGGCTTGAAAGTGTTTGTGGTCCGGGGAGAGGGGAACAGGATGGGAGCAGGTGGAAGGTGGAAGGAACATTTTGCCTCCAGAGATGGTCCTAGGAAGAGGACAACCCTGCGAAGTGTCATGGGGGTGGGGGTGGGGGTGAGGTATGAATTTCTGTTCTTGTCACATGGGCATCAGCTGGAAAAGAACGCATCAGCTGGAAAAGAAAGGAGAATGAACATGATGACCCTCTGATAAGAAGGTTGGGAATTCCTAGAGTCTCAGGGCTCCACCTCCCCCCATGGACTCACTGCAATGCCTGAATGAGTCAGTTCTTGGCCAGGTACTGAGGACTGTGCCAATTCTCCTGGTGGGGCAACCCATTGACCCAGTCCTTTTGTTTTCCATCTCAATCCTCTTCCCCCTGGGCCTGAAGACACTAGGGTCCAGGAAGATGGGCCGGGGATGGGAGAGGGGCTTAGACCTAAGGGGATGGTGGTGGTTCCTGGAGTCTGAGATGTGTTACTAGATGTGTTACAAAGACCCATTTCATTTACTCCACAATTATTCCCAGGGGTGGCCTTAGGTGTAAAGGAACTTTAGGGGAGGGCAGGGGAAAAACAGGGAGGAAGTGTCTGTGGACAAATAAATTTGTAAAATCCTAAGATTAAAAATAAAAAGGTAACAGGTTTGTCTACTGCAGGACCTTTCAGTCTCTCACAGGCAAACATGCTCCGTGAATCTCTGGGGAGGCCACAAAATATTTTCTTAGTGTTTTGTGGGAAGTGTCCAGAAGACACAGAAATGCTTTGTTAACGGGATAGGAAGTCCCCAGCTTGGGTTCTATTAGCTGTGAAAATTATTATGGGATGCACCCTTAGGGGCTAATAGCCAAGAGGAAAGGAAGCAATCAGTGTGTGTGTGTGGGGGGGGGGGGGGAGGTGTGAGATATTCCCCAGATAGGAAGTTGCCAACTGTAAATTCCCAGATCCGAGTGTCAGAGCAAAGGCTGTCTTTCTGCAAAATCCTTGCTTAAGCTGTCCTCCATAACTGCATTTGTCAACACTTTGAAAATCCCTAATCTGAATACCCTGAGTTCCTCTCTCTGTTTGAAGAGGTAGGTTTTCAAAGTCCACAGATTCAGGGTGCACTGAGCTGTCATTTCTTTATGGTGACAGTACTTCTTTTGTGTTTCTAGGTGATATTAAATACTACAAATGTTGCAAAAGCACCTCCGAGGGTATGTTCAAATAGGATGTGACCATTAGTGGTCAACACAATTTAATGAGTCATAACTGGCATTTTAAAAAACAAGAGCCCTAGCTGGTTTGGCTCAGTGGATAGAGCATTGGCCTGAGGACCGAAAGGTCCCGGGTTGATTCTGGTCAAGGGCACGTACCTTGGTTGCAGGTTCCCCGGTCCTGGTCAGGGTGCAGGCAGGAGGCAACCAATTGATGTGTCTCTCTCACACAGATTTTTCTGTCTCTCCCTCTCCCTTCCAATCTCTAAAAATCAATGGAAAAATTACCTCGGGTGAGGATTAACCACCCCCCCCCACAAAAAAAAAACAAAAAACAAGATAGAACACAGTCACAGAGCATTACATGTAATACAAAAGTATTGTTTTATGAAACTTACAAAAGTATTGTTTTATGTTTTATTTAATGTGTATGCATTCAGATTATATATGCATGTATATGTCAGTCTGGATTGTGTCATACAATCTGTATTTTATTGTGGGTTAGCATTTAAAAAGTTTGAAAGTCACTAAGAAAAAAAGATTAGGTTACAAAAATGGCTGACTTCTACCTTGTACTCTCTCACTTGTCTGTTCTGTGGGAAGCTAGCTGCATGTTATGAGCTCCCCCATGGAGAGGGCCTATACCTATCGAGAAAATGAGCAAGGTTAGAAGCAGACCAACCTCAAGCAAGCATACAGGCCAGACCAATTTCAGCTGACACTTTGCAACTGTTTGAGACATATTTTTTGTGTTCTAAAATTTTATGTAAAGGAATTAACACAAAATGTACTTTTTCATGTCTAGCTTCTTTCACTCAGCATGTTTCTAAGATTCATCTATGTTACTGTGCATTGTGTACTTCATTCTTTTTAATGGCTGAATAGTATTCCATTGTTTGATTATAATACAACTCATCCATGCAACTGTTGATAGCATTTGGGTTTCCAGTTTTCAGATATTATGAATAAAGTACTGTAAACATATATTTTGGGACACATGTTTTTATTTCTCTTGAGTGAACAGGTTGCTAGTCATAGGGTAAGTATACATTAATTTTGTAAGAAATACAAAATTTTCCAGAGTGATCATAACATTTTACATTCTTATCAGCAATATGAGAGTTCTGTTTGCTCCATATCCTCACCAACACTTGGTATTCTCGGTCTTTTAAAGTTTTAGTGGTATTTTATTGTAGTTTTAAAGTAATTATTCCTGATGACTAAGATGTTGAGCATCTTTCAATGTTCTTACTAGCTATTCATGTTATCTTTGGAGAAAAATGTTTTAATCTTTTGTTATTTTCATTTTATTTTTAAAAATTGTTTTTATTGATTTTAGAGAGGAAGGGAGGATAGAGAGAAAGAAACATCAATTGGCTGTTCCCTGCACACCCCTTACTGGGGATGAAGCCCACAACCTGGGTATGTGCCCTGACCAGGAATCAAACAGGTGACCTCTTGGTTCATGGGTTGATGCTCAACCACTGAGCCATACCGGCAGGGCATCTTTTGCTATTTTTGTGTGTGTGTGTTGTTGTTTTTTTTTTAAATATATTTTATTGATTTTCTACAGAGAGGAAGGGAGAGGGATAGAGAGCCAGAAACATCGATGAGAGAGAAACATCAATCAGCTGCTTCCTGCATATCCCCCACTGGGGATATGCCCGCAACCAAGGCACATGCCCTTGATTGGAATCGAACCCGGGACCCTTCAGTCCCTAGGCCGATGCTCTATCCACTGAGCCAAACCGGTCAGGGCTTTAATTGGGTTTTATTACACATTCTAGATACAAGATCCTTATCTGATATATGATTTGTAAATATTTTCTACCATTCTGTGAATAGTCTTTTCACTTTCATGATGGTGTCATTTGAAATACAATTTAAAAAAAATTTGATTTGTCTAATTTATTTTTCATCAGAAATATGTATCGGATATATTCCCCCAGTTGATGCTTCAATTTTCAGTCTTTTTTGGGGGGGTGGGGGGTGGGGAGGTGAGGTTAATACTCACCTGAGGATATGTTTTTCCATTGATTTTTAGAGAAAGTTGAAGGGAGGGAGGGGGTTGCCTCCTGGAGACTCCCCAACTGGAGGCCAGGATCAAATCTGCAACCCAGGTACATGCCATTGACCGGGAGTTGAACCCAAGATCCTTTGGTGCTCGGGCACACTCCAACCACTGAACCACACCAGCCAGGGCACATTTTCATTTTCTTAACAGTGTCTTTTGAAGAACAGAAGATTCAACTTTTGATTAAATCTAATTATCAATGTCTTATTTTATGATTACACTTTTTTGTTATAAAAAAACTTTACAGCCAATTTTAATCATTTTGCTTTATTTTAATTTTATACACATCAAAATAAGTTGAAATTCTCAACTAAAAATAAAAAAAGCAACTAGAGAAAAAGACATTATTTCTAGGGAAGGAAATCCAGATTTTCATTAGCAAGAGTATACATACTGTCAGTGGAATATTTAAGTTGCTGAGGGAAAGTATGTGGAAAATTAGAATTGTCTAGTGTCCAATGACCATTAAGGTTGAGAACAAAATAAAGACATTTTCAGACAAACAGGGCCTAAAAATTTATTGCCCAAAGACGTTTGCTAATTATTAAGGACATACTTAAGCAAGGAAAAAGGGAACATAAATGGAGTAGGATGCAAGAATCAACAGTGAGTAAAGAAACAAGGAAAATAGTGCTCAGTCAAAATAAGTAATGCATATTGTAAAATATGAATCTTCTTAAAATAACGGACCAACACAGAAAAATCTTATATAACATTTTGTACATTTATTCATTATTGAGGGATACATATTAAGGTTTTGACTTTTTTGGTAGTGAAACTACATAAGACTATATCCTGATATGTTCAGGGGATTTGAGCAAGTTTTAGTCTCTCTTTTATATAACATGACTTTTCCAAACTTACCTACTCTTATCTCATCAGAAGTCATTCCTTTCTCTTTGGTAAGCACAAAATCTTAAAGTGTTTCCACTAAATTCCTAAAGTTTACATTATAAACTGTCATTCAATAAAAGCACATCTATGAACCAGGCAAAAAGGGCCTCTGGGTAGAATGCCCGCCCACACCTCCTCCTCTGATCCTGTCCTAAAGCTAATTTCTTCAGAGGAGTCTTCTAAAAATAATACTTCCAAGCCCCATTTCCTTCCACGTATCCCCCAATCCCTTTTCACCATAGCTATCATTAATAGATGCAGGTTTTTATTGGTCTGGTTCATGTACAGATCTCTATATTTGTGTCTACCTGTCAAATACCTTGCACAGTGTGTTACATACTAGGCATTTGACATAGCTGCTGAATGAATGCATGAATAGCTTTATGGCTTGAATATTTAAAAATTATTCATCATTTATTTTCAAATTATACTCAGTTTGAGTTCAAAATCAGTATAACGTTTCAGGATGTTTTCAACTGTTAAAACCACTCAATTAAAATATACTCACACTTTAAATTCGTAAGTAAAATTAAAAACTATTATAAATATTAACTAGGGGACCAGTGCATGAATTCATGCACCTTGAAAGGAACTGTGGGCTGCAAGGCTGTGGTGGGTATAGGGGCGGGTCTCGGCCCATCCTCCGTGCCCCTGCCCGGCCCCTCCCGCCGCAGCCCCAGTCCCCAGTCTGCCAGCAGCCCCGCTCCCACCACCGCTGTTCCCACGCGCTGATGGCGCATTATATTTTTGTTCCGGCCAGGTAGCTCAGTTGATTGGAGGGTCGTCCTGTATGCCAGAAAGTTGTGGGTTTGATTCCTGGTCAGGGTGCGTACAGGAGGCAACCGATAGATGTTTCTCTCTCTGTCTCTCTCTCTCATCAATGAAAACATATCCTCGAGTGAGGATTAAAAAAAAAAATAATGCTTTATATTTTGTCTGTATTTTATAGTACATCACTATAGACACATAACAGTAGAATTATCTGGTAGGGAAAAGTTATGTTACATATTTTCAAAAATAAAACTGACATCCCACTAACATTATGGGAAAACAACAGGTATAAGTTCTGATACATTAGGAAGTTAAGTTTAAAAAAAATAGGTTCAGCCCTGGCTGGTGTTTTCAATGATTAGAGCATTGTCCCATGCACTGAAGGGTATCGGTGCTCTCAGCCAGGGCACATACCCAGGTTTCAGGTTTGATCCTCAGTAGAGGCGTGCGCAGAAGGCAGCCAATTGATGTTTCTCTCTTACATCTATGTTTCTTTCTCTTTCTCCCTTTTCCTTCCTCTATTTCTAGAATCAATGAAAAAATATCAAACATATCCCTGGGTGAGGATAAAAAAACAAAATAAATAAGTTCTCATTAAAACAACTTCAAATTTCTCTAAATGTACAATTGGCAGAAAAATTAACTGTCAGCCAATATACAATAAATATATCAGTCACTTACATTCCCAAATATTGAAAATGATGGGTGGAAATATTAGAATGAAAATCTTTTCTGAAAAGAGATATAATTAAATGAACCTTAGATCTTTTATCACTGAAAATGGAGATTCTGTTTCAGTTTCTAATTGGCTCTGGTAGAGAAAAGTCTGAACTATTCATTCAAAATAGAATGACTTTATTTTCCATTTCACACATAGCTGTCTAATCTTTTTTGAGAATGGAAATATTATTGGCTGTTATTTGTGATTCAAGTTGTAGCATGGGTTATCCCTAAATGAATACTCTACCAGTGTACTGGCACAAGTGGTCTTCAGAATTTACACTATGTAGACATATTTTATAAGACACCTTGGTCCTTCTGGTGACTACAGTTTCTTGGATGGGAATTCAAGATGAACTTATCACAAAACAAACTCCCAAGTTACAGTACATTGTGCTAAAGTAAGGCTCTAGTGTATTTTGGAAATGTAACAATAAGCTGCAGTGTTTTTTTTTATGTTTACTGAAAAAAATTAGATGAATTCTTTCTGTCTTGGTCCCTGGATACTCATCTCCCCAGAAAACACATCTGGTATAGACACTATTGATAACTTAGCTTTCAGCTTTAAGCAATATTTGGTAGTACCACTTCTTTATTTTATGGCTTTTTAAACATTAAGTTCTTAAATATTTGAAAAGTATTCACTATTTTCTGATAGTTCACACACAAAAAAAAGATGTGAACATCAGCCTGAAAAATTATATAGTCTTAAAAAATCAGTTTTTTCTTAAAAAAGTTTATTCAGCCTGGCCGGTGTTGCTCAGTGGTTGAGCATCAACCTATGAGCCAGGAGGTCACAGTTCGATTCACGGTCAGGACACATGCCAGGGTTTTGGGCTCAATCAGTAGGGGGCATGTGCAAGAGGCAGCTGATCAATGATTCTCTCTCATCATTGATGTTTCTAGCTCTCTCTCTCCCTCTTCCTTACTCTCTGAAATCAAAATAGATTTTTTAAAAAGTTATTCAGTAACTAATTAAAGATAGAGAAATGAAACAAACACTCATTTAAAAATTCCAAACATGATCCCTTTCACAAAATGAATCTATAATCTTGTCAGGAGTGGGGGGAAAAGAACACAAAAAGGCTCCTCTTAAGTTTGGATACATTAGCAACATACATTTTTTTCCCATTTTCAAAATAACCCTTTAAACAATCCATTATTTGTAAGACTAGGGTTAAAAGAAAACAATAAATGTGATATTAAAATTTCCTCTTAAAATATCTTGACCAACTCATTGTATATAGGCTTAAATTAAAACGAGCATTTGTTTAAAGACTTACATTATATGAAAAATGTTGTATATTTCCAAATAAAAAAGTTAACTATATACATTTAATAACATTACATACAATTAATATAAAGGCTATATAAGGCGTTAGGAAGCTCAAAGTCTAAACAAGTCTTATCAGATAAATCAATCGATTTAACATTATAATTTGGATCATCAAATTATCTAACCACTACACCCAAAACCTTATTTATGATTGGTAAAGAGTCTAGTGTATTTATTTTGAATACAGAACCACAGTTTTTTTCCCTATGTTGAAAAAAGTCGGGCAAATTAGTTTTATATATTAGTTTATATATATATTTATAAATCATATATTAAAATACATGGTTTAAAAGTACTGATTGAGAGAAAAGAGATTTTTATAGAACTTCCCAAATTTATAGAATTAAGGAGATCTATAGGTCAAAGATGATTTATTTGCTATTTTCTGGCTCTTTAATGAGGAATTATACTAAGTGATCTAAAGTCTCTTTTAGCTCTAAAGTTTTGATTATATTGTTTTGCTTTTAAATAATTAAGGCTTTTTATACCCTTCTCCTTGCTTTTAGTCCCTCACAAGTCAGTTATTAGTGGGGAATAAATATCATATTTAGCAACTTACTCTTAATCCCTGTGCCCCCTCCTCTTTCCAGAGCCCACAGTGCCCAGCACATGGTAATTGCTCAATATTTATTGGATATTCTTGAATGAATAGCAAAATATTAAGGATAAATCAAGAATTAAAAAGAGTCTGAAGGTAATAATAATTGCTTTTATAAAACTCCCAAACAATAATTTCAAAGTTTCTAGTCTCCTTTTTATTTTTATTTTTTCTGTTGTTTTTTTCTTTAAGTTGAATTTATTGGGGGTGATTCTAGTCTCCTTTCTAGATTTACTTTGGTTTGTCTTTGTAAATAACAGCAAGAGAAAATATGGCACAGGAATACAAGGTTAAGTCATTATAGGTAAACTACAAGCAAGGTTATTAAGTAAACTTAAATAAAAAATTGTTTCTATCCATGTATTGAAGATATGAATTTTATTTACACTACTAGTAGATCCCAGCTACTCCAGTTACTCTGAGATATAATCATCTTATCAACAGGAAAAATATCTTCCAGTATTTAGCAGTTTTAACAATTGTTACCAAATTGCTTAGTTATACTATAGAGTAAGAAGCAATTAATGAGTTTTTTGGAAATAAAAAATATGTATACTAGTATACATTATCCTGATGCCTAGGCCAAAATATATCTAACAACAAACATTCTTGATTTCTATTAGTCATAAAAATAAAGGCAAAATATATTGCAAATATTTTCTTTGTAAATGATTTCAATTAGAAAACAATAGTTTAATGAAAACAATACGGAGGTTCATGTGAGTTCAAAACTTGACAGATAACATGTCAAATATAACTAAAGAATATTTGCCTCAATGATGCCACAGTAAATAGATTTTTACATATCTCAATTTTATCTTATAGTCAAGGAAAATACAAGTCAGTAGGTTATGATCCTAAGTCATAGTTAAGGGCCCCTTCTTTTAGCTTGTAAGATGTAGCCTTTTGATTTGATAATTCCTCTACTTTTAACAATGACTGAATATCGCAGTAGCCACAGTGGCACCCACTCATGTGCTGGAATGTCAGGGATGCTTTCCCGAAGAGCTTCTTGGAAACTTGCTTCAGAAAGCAGTTCTTAAAACAAACAAACAACAAATAAAAACCCAGAGTTAAATTTGAAAACAAAGGCACTTTACTATATAGGTAAGCATCTATCTATATATATAAAAGCCTAAGTGACCTTTACAACTGACGACCGAAAACAACTGAAACGACCAGTCGCTATGACATGCAACGACAACCAGAGGGCAGATGCTCAATGCAGGAGTGATGGTCAGTGCGCTCCCACACAGCTGACCGACCCTTCCCGGTGGCCCACCAGCCCGGTGGTAGGACTACTTCCTCAGTAGTCCTGCAGATCCAATCTCTGGAGAACGGGCCTGGCACCAATGGACCAGCACCCCTGGCATGATCTTGACAGTGCCACCACAGGCCTTCTGGAAGTCAGCCTCGGGCACCGCGGCCGCCCCTCCCTAGACGCTCCACCAGGAAGAAAGGATATAAAAGTAGCTGCCAGGTGGCTCCTGACAACCAGTACTAATGTCAGTAGGATGGATCCGGATCCTGGGTTGGCAAGGTCGTCCCACTGCCCACTGGGAGGGCCGATCGCATCCCAGTACGCCCCTCCCCCCGGGGACCCCACCCATTCACAAATTCGTGCACCGGGCCTCTAGTTTAAATATAACACAAGGCACACCTCAAAATTGAATACAAAATATGATTATCCTTAATGGGTGCTATGAAACTGAACCAGGATGTCAGATGGTCTGAGACAGTTCTTCAGAAAGTATCTATACCTGTAATGCAGCCTATTTAATTCATAACGTCTAGTGAATGGAGCCTGAATATTGATACTTTTTTGAAGATCTCCAGGTGATTCTAATGTACTACAGGAAAGTAGGGAAAAAATGTTACCATTATTCTATCAACCAGAGACAGACCATTTCTATTGCCATGTATTTTTTCCCCAATGTTTTCCCCATACCTACCTATCTATCTCAATATCTTAAAAACTAGAACTCATACTGTAGTTACAGCCTAATTTACTTATTTTTTCCACGTATGTGATAATGAATATTTCCCATATAATTAAATGTTCCATGAAAGCATCATTTTTAATAATTTTCCAATATTAGATTATATAGATATCAAAATTTATATATTTCTTTATTGTTGGCCAAAAATGTAGTTTTTTCCTAATATTTTGCTAATAAAAATGCTATAATAAACACCCTTAAAATGCATGCATGGCTATGGAATGACAAGCTCAAAGTCCAAGTATACTTTGAAGACTAGATATATAACACATTGCCAACTGCTTTCCAGAAAGGCCATCCAACAGCAGCTGATAACGCTAGAGTGCCAATCTTATTCTAGCCTCAGGAGCACCAGCAGTCATTTAAGGTTATCTTTTAATTTGCATCTCTTTGATGAAATCATTATTTTCTCTTCCACATTCATGTCTAAACCCTCTACTACTGCTCTGATGTACCATTCCCCTCCTTACTTCCTCTTCTCCAGGGACACTGGCCTCATAGCTGTATCCTGGAATCCTCTAGCACATTCACACCTTGGGGGCTTTTGCATCAGATGCTCACATAGCTGACTCCCTTCTTGCAGGTCTCTGATTAACGTTGCCTTAGCAGGGAGGCCCCCCTGACCAATACTACAAAACAGTAATCCCTAACCTGAGCACACTTCTCCCTTAGCCAACTTTTCTCTATACCATATACCACCATTTATCATGTACATTATTGTTTGTCTCCTCCCATTAGAAAATCAATTCGGTGAGAGCTGAAATTTGTCTGACTTGGTTATCAGACAAATTTGACTTGGTTGAAATTTGTCTAACTAGTACTTAGAAACAATGCCTAGAACACAGTAGGTGTCTGCTGAATCAATCAATCAATCAATCAATCAATATGGAAAGATTCCACTGGGTCAAAAGCAACCATACAGTTAAATATTAAGTATCATCTATACAATATGATTTGGGAGCACTAGAGGACCAGTTTGCCCCAATGAACTGCTGTGATATTTGAATAGCATCAATAGTAAACTCCCAGTAAATGTTATCTATTATTATTCGCCAGGCACTTTTCTGAGTATTTTAGATTTATTAACTCATTGAATCCACACGTTAACCCTATGAGATAGGTAATATTATCCCCCTTTACAAGGGGACACTAAAGCAGACAGGTTAGATAACCTGCCCAAGATCATACAGCTAGTAAACAGCTAGTTTTCATAAACAGAAAGCAAATGTCTCATTGGGAAAAGTAACATTAACATGGATTTGTTTATCAGAGAGTCTAAAGGAGAAGAGACTATCTCGAGGGAAGAAAGATAAAATTGGGACGACGCTCCAATCAACTGAGCCACTTGGCCAGGGCTTAATTACATACTTTTGATTCAACTATGTTAACTCCTTAGAATCAGTAAACATGACAAATCTTTTAAGAGAAGAATTGCTTCATTTATAGATCAAAGTGTATGAAGATTCGTTAATGGCATATGCAGAATCAGTCTATATATTCTAATCAAAGGGTTTAGAATTAAAATTAAAAAGACATCTAGGGTGGGGGTGGGCTAGAAGGGGTCAATGGGGGAAAAAGGGACATATGTAGTACTTTCAACAGTAAAGATTAAAAAATAAGACATCCAATTGTCAAATTATGTCAGAAAAACATACAAAAAAGGATTACATTTCTCTTCTGAGATACATATGCACTATATTTTGCCATAACAATTATGTATTAGCACATAATCCACATGCCAACATTTAGATAACATGGAAATAAAATACTAGACACCTTAGTCTTTTCCTATTTCCTTTCCTACTAGAAAAAGGATAGCATTTTTTCCAAGTGGAGCTAGATCAGGGTACAGGCTCATCTATGAGCAGCTGGTAACAACTGCTACTGGTAATAATTACTGTTGAAAGAGCCCCCAACCCAAAGTAAAAACGTAAGTTGATATAATATTACCAACCTATGAAAAGTTAAAATTTTAATGGTTAATATTACAGAATGAATCAGCAATAGCAATTCTTTGTTAGATTTTCACTAAAATGACTTTTAAAAAAATGAATCTGGACGCCATGCTGTACGCTACGTTATACTGGCCGATTTGAAACGTTTCAGATCAGAGAGATAGTACAGCATAGTGAGGAAAAGCTCCAAATTCAGCCAGGACCTAGGTCCACGTTCAAACTTTACCCTGTGCCAGTGGAGTGACCTTGGCTAGTTTTGTAAACTCGAGGCTTCCGTTCTCATCAACAGAATGCCTAGTTTCAGTTGTTATGAAGATTACAGATCATCTCTCTGAGGCAGTTAGCAGGATGTCTGGCATTTGAGGAACAAAGCTATTAAAACTTCTCTTTGGCCGGCTCATTGGTTGAGCATCAATCTGTGAGCCAGAAGGTCATGGTTTGATTCCCGGTCAGGGCACACATGCTTGGATTGCGGGCCCCATCCCTGGTGTGGGGCATGAGGGAGGCAGTCGATCAATGATTCTCTCTCATCATTGATGTTTCTCTCTCTCCCCCCTCCCCTCTCTCTCTCTCTTCCTCTTCCTCTCTGAAATCAATAAAAATATGTTTAACAAAAAACAAAACAAAAACTCCTCCTCCGCTTCCCCCAGAATGTGAAAAATGAGAATGGGACAGATGGCTGACAAAAATAGTGTAAAGTCTTAAGAGATTATCCATAAGCATCCTAAAAATTAACTGAATCAAAACACTAATATAATGCCATCTTTTTAGATATGGAAATAAAAACCCAATTTAAAAAAAATAATTTTATTGATTTCAGAGAGGAAGGGAGAGGGAGAGATAGATAGAAACATCAATGATGAGAATCATCGATCGGCTGCCTCCCGCACACCCCACACTGGGGATTGAGACCGCAACCCAGATATGTGCCCTTGACTGGAACCAAACCTGGGACCCTTCAGTCCACAGGCTGACGCTCTATCCACTGAGCCAAACCAGCTAGGGCTAAAATCCAATGTTTTTTCTCCAGGAATGATCATCTATAAAATGTAATTTCCTCCAATATGGAGATTTAAAATTCACAAGACAGTTGTCACTTAAAACTACACCAAAAAATGCCCCGGCTGGTTTGCTCAGTGGTTAGAGCGTTGCCCTCAGACTGAAGGGTTGTGGATTCAATTCCCCATCAAGGGCACATACCTCAGTTGCAGGTTCCCTAACCCCAGTAGCAGGAGCCAACCAGTAGATTTTTTTTTCTCTCTCTCTCTTCCTCCCTCCCTTCCACTCTCTCTAGAAAGCAATGGAAAAAATATCCTTGGTGAGGATTAAAAAACAAAAAGAAACCCCAAAACTACACCAAAATACTATTTCACAGAGCCTATAGATCTACTAAGTAAAATGCTTCCTCCTCTCCCTACAAAACAGTGAAAAATGAGAGTAGGACAGAATAAACAACAGTATCAAGTGTAAAACATTCTCTTCCCAGCTTTCCTAGTTCTCATGTAAAAGTTGACAAAAAAATTATTCTATAGAAGGCAGACAAGCCATTCTCATTAATCAAATAATGTTTCTATTAGCACCAAATATATATGTTTTAATAAAATACCTACTCAATCACCAATCCTAAAATGCTTACGTTTCAAATTAAGTTATCTGCCTCTTTTTCCAGATATTTATCCTTTTTAATTAAGTGACTCTTTGGTACCTTAAAAGATCTTTTCTGTGTAGCTTAATAGTTATAAACCTAAACAGGCCAATATTCAGGAAACAATCCTTCACTTTTTCCCCCATTGGTACAAAGACAAAACTAAAGCTCTCTGAAACAAAAATAAAAGGCATACATGGTTTTGAACTAACCATTACCAAAAGTTCTAGGCAATAGCACTGTGCACCTATCACTGTACACAATTAGAAATTCAATTTTTACAAGTAGTTTCTTGTAAGATCAAAGCTCATGATCAAAGTCTATAAATGAAAATCTGTCTTACCTTTTGGATCATTATGAGTCAATAGCTGTATGTCAAATTGTTTAGCGAATGCAGTCAAATCAGGTGGCATCACACAGCAGGAGGCAAGATTAACTTGGTTACTATTTGGTTTGACCTAGAAGTGAAAAAATAAAATAAAATCATGATATCTCCACTAAAATAAGTACTAGTAAAAGTAGATGATGATACAAGGACTGAATTTTAGAAAATATGAAATATCACATTCTATAGCACTTAAAGTTTATAAATTACTTTTACATCAATATATTTATTAATGTATGTTTTCTAACTCACATTAGCAGTAACAGGGAAAGGAAAAATAGCTCTAGGCGGGGTGGGGGGGTGGGGGGGAAGCCAATATAGTACTACAATATTAAAACGTCTCTTGCTAGAACCTGCAATCTAATACATCTGCCTCAGAAACAGACTTGATTCTAAGTGTGATGGTTCCAACAACAGAGGGAATATGTCTTTAAGGCAGAGGATCAAACACAAATGGTAAGTACATTTAATGTTAAAGTATAAAATGGTTATTAATCAGAGACATTTTGAAAAAGAGAAGAATTAGGTCATTTCTAATAGCTCCTCTGGTTAATTTATAGATACATTCTGGATCACCCACGGCTCTCTAGCAGGGTCTTAGTTACATTCCAGCTACCACCAAGTCAAAGGAAGAAGGGGCAACACTTCCTTTAGACCAGCAGTTCTCAACCTGTGGGTCTCGACCCCTTTGGGGGTCGAACGACCCTTTCACAGGGGTCGCCTAAGACCATCGGAAAACACGTATATAATTACATATTGTTTTTGTGATTAATAACTATGCTTTAATTATGTTCAATTTGTAACAATGAAATTGGGGGTCACCACAACATGAGGAACTGTATTAAAGGGTCGTGGCATTAGGAAGGTTGAGAACCACTGTTCTAGGGTCTTCTTGTCTATAAGAAACTGAAAGGTCTGAAAAGGACAAGGCTAGGATGAAGTAAAAGGAATAAAGAGAGATACAGAGAGTAAAGGTAAAATTCCAGTAAGCAACTTCACTAATAATTTGTATGTTATTAGGCCAGATAGTTGGGGGGGGGGGGGATTAATTTGTGACTCCATTATCAAGTGTATAAACTAAGCCTCATGTAACTTTAAATAATAGTCAGCAAAATATTTGTTATATATAATAGCCCCTTTCTTTTAGGAAATCAGAACCATGTTCTAATAATAGCTAATGAAAAATGTAATATTTTTATCACATAAGTAAAACAGAAGAAAACTGACTTAATTCATTTGGCTATGAATGCTTCAATACACATTTTCTAGTGTTTTTGTCACTCATTTTAAATGAGACTAATATTAAGTTCAATTAGACATACAGGGTGTCCCAAAAATGTATACACACTTCAATTTCAATTTTGAAACTGAAATGTATTTTAATAAACACTGTGCATACATTTTTTTGAGAAACCCTATATATTTGAGGGGGAAAAAAAATCCAATTCTGTATATAAAATCAGCCTCAAGACTTCCACATTTGGAATAGTTACTCCACAGTGAGTGCCCACTATATGCACGATACTCAACAGGATACAGCAAGGACTGTAAGAGAAAGCCCCCTCTGGGACCCCCCTCCCCCAGTGCTCGTGATCTGGCTGTCCTTTACCTTGGCCCACTGATACAGCTGTTCCAACTGTGTTTTGTCCAGATCAGAGGTACCTATGGCAACAATTTTTTTATTCTGAACTAAGTTTTGTAATTCCTCCCAGTAAGGCTGCAAATGCTCCAAGGAAAGATTAACTCCATCTTCAGTAGGAGGTGAAGCAATGATCACAGAATCCAGCTGTGCAACTCCAAGGACTGAACAGGCTGATGTGAAGGAAAACACAGAGGATAAATGTTTGTTACATAATAAAACAAGTATTTCTAATGCTTCAAACATCCCCCTGAATTCTGTCCATATATTCATTAGTTTTCTATATAACAGGTTGCTCCATTTCACAATTTATCTGTTCCTTAAAATATTTCCATTTTCTAAAAAAGTTTAAGTGGACAGCCCTGGCCAGGTGGCCCAGTTGGTTGGAGCATTGTCCCATACACCAAAAAGTTTTGAGTTTTGTGGGAAGCCGCCTATTGTCTTCTTTAGCAGAGAGGTGTGAACAAGGAGCCCGGGATGCTGGTGACCCTTGAAGCCCTGGCAAAGGTCAGGGCTGTGCACCCACTGTTTAGTCCAGACAATGGTAGCTGAAGCAACTTCCCCATCAGTAGTCATGTAAATCCTTACTGATAAGATAGTCTGGCCGAAACCGGTTTGGCTCAGTGGATAGAGCGTCGGCCTGCGGACTGAAGGGTCCCAGGTTCGATTCCGGTCAAGGGCATGTGCCTTGGTTGCGGGCACATCCCCAGTGGGAGATGTGCAGGAGGCAGCTGATCGATGTTTCTCTCTCATCGATGTTTCTGACTCTCTATCTCTCTCCCTTCCTCTCTGTAAAAAATCAATAAAATATATTTAAAAAAAAAAAAAAAAAAAGATAGTCTGTCTGTTATTGGAACTTGCCTGCCTAAGGGCTATGGGTGTTTCCCACACTCAATAAAAAAATGGCAAGGCCTGAGCACAAGCGGAGTCCATCCTCTTGGGATGGGCTCTCGCCTGGCCCCCCAATTTCCAAATTATCTCTTGTCTCGTCTCTTTCATTTGTGTGCGGCCCCTCTTCCAGATCCTGAACCCTGAACCATACGGGACGTGGGGGAACATTAAACAGAGTTCAATTCCCGGACAGGGAACATACCTAGGTTGCAGATTTGATCCCCAGTCGGGACTCAAATGGGAGGCAACCAATTGATGTTTCTCTCACATTGATGTTTCTCTCTCTCTCTCAAAATCAATAAAAACATATCCTCAGGTGAGGATTAAAAAAGAAAAGTGTAAGTGTTCATTCATCTACTTGGTCTATGTAGGAGGTAAGTGGATTTCTTTGACCTGTCTCTTCTTGGGGAACCCACAGCTACTTTAGGCTCCTCTCTCTGGGAGAACAAACCTCCTTGTTTCCTAGGTGCCAGGATTTTTTGGTGCCTTCCTTAGCTTCATAACATTTTCTTCTCTAGTTCTACTAGTATCTCACATAGATGATCATGAGAATTCTGACCTAATATTCTGCAACTGGTGGTCATAGCAAAAAATAAATTTGAGACTGAAAAACTGAATGTATGGTCTTAATCTATATTTATAGAGGTAAATACTAGTAATTTCTTAGTTTCTATAAAAATAATTTGAGTTTATTTTTAATGATTATTGTGCACTCCACAGTTATATTAAAGAGCTAATTATTTAAGTGTTCAACATATGTAAATACTGGAAGATGTTTTAAAAGAAAAAATACTAGCAACTACAGTCATGTTCTCAGACTTCCCACGTCTCTGCCAGTGCTGTCCGGATGGCCTCCCAGAACCGCAACCCAGCTGCCACCAGCGGCGCTGCAGCTTATAAAGGAGCCGAGCCCAGTGCGGGCCCTGCCCTGCCCAGGCCCAGTGAGCAAGAGCTGATGACCCTCATGATGTGTGGTGACAAAGGAACTTCTGACTTCCCTGAATGAGACAACCTTTTCTAATGGGTGGGAACAGCTAGCACAGTTTAGGAAGACTTGAGGCATAAGCTCTCCCTTGAGTTCCTCAGTGACTACCAGTAAAAGGTGCGCACGGTGAAATTCCTCATCCCAACGTAGATATCCAGGGTAACATCTGCCTGGACACCCTAAAGGACAAGTGGTCTGCTCTATATTTTATCAGGACCATCCTGCTCTCCATCCAAGCCTGCTAGGAGAGCCCAACATTGATAGCCCATTGAACATGCATGCTGCGGAGCTCTGGAAAACCCCACAGCCTTCAAGAAGTACCTACAAGAAACCTACACAAAAAGCAGGTCTCCGGCCAAGAGCCCTGTCCAGCCTCTCTTCTTTGCTGTCTTTTTCCTTAAATGGTCTGTCCTTGCCTTGATTTCTGTATAGGACCCTGTATCTTTAGCTGAGGTGTCGTATTTGTTTTGTGTCTGTTTTTTTAAATTAAGTCTCTGGTTGAGCCCCTGTGATGAATATATTAAATAAACACATTTGTATGTGTGTGGGGGGGAATACTGAATAACTGTAATAATACCACAATAACCTAAACCAAGTACTGAAAATAGGTAAAAATGCTTTGTTTGTTTGTTGTTGTTTTGATTTCATCTATAGTATTAAAAGGGCAAAGAATATGATTAAGGAGAATTTCTATCTCCAAACACATAGTTAACAGTTAATTGTTACATCTTTTATATTCCTCTTATATATCAAAATATGACCCTCCATAATTTAATATGATTCTACAGAAGCCTTAGAAAATTAGGTTAGAACTTTCCGGTCAGGGCACATGCCTGGGTTTTGAACTGGTTCCCCAGGAAGGGGCGTGCAGGGGGCAGCTGATTCACGTTTCACTTTCACATTGATGTTTCTCTCTCCCTCTCCCTTCCCCGCTCTCTAAAATTCAATTTAAAAAAATCTTTAAAAAAAGGTAAAATTGGAATGAGTTCATTTTCTATTTTATGTGAATCTGAACATGGCGGGGGTATGGGTGTGGGAGGGGAGTGATTAACCGGGGATCTTATATGCACATATGCATAACCCATGAACACAGACAATAGAGTGGTGAAGGCCTGGGAGGGGTGGGACAGGATGGAGGGGGTCAACGGGAAAAAACACCCACACACACAAAGGGCACACCTGTAATACTTTCAACAATAAAGATAAATTTTAAAAAAGATGTAAGTAATGTAACACCTACACTAAGTCCACTATAAAGATAAAATGTTAATATTTTGCTTACCCATGTCAACTGCATTTTTAGTTGATGATGAAGAATTCGATCCTACCATGAACAGTTTTGCTGGGTAATAAAGAAAACAAAACTGATTACTACATTTGGGTAACATTGTACGATAAAGTATTAACACTGCTAACAGTACTAAGATGACAGATAATCCTGAACAGATTGTTTTTTCTTTTTTAGTAACATTATTTTATAGTTTTCATTTTAAGACATAAAAGTATACTTTCACTGTAATTTTTAAATTATATGCTAGTTGCCCACAAATATCTGTCAAAACAAAAAAGCAAATATTAATTAACCATTGGTTAGAAGCTAGTTCAAATAAACAGAAATTTATTACTCAAAATGTATATTTAATGAATTAAACATTAATGGAGCATATTATTTATGCTCTCCAGTAAACTATAATATATAGAGAAACTAAAATTGCTTGGAATGAGAAGAAAATGGAAAACAAACAAACAATCCTCCTTGTGACCTCCTGGTTCATAGGTCTCGATGCTCAACTACTGAGCCACACTGGCTGAGCTCAACTCTACATGTCTATATTTACTTGATGTAAATTCACTGTTCAAAAAAATCTAAATTCACTCAAATAGATAAGTGGATTAGTAGGAGAGAAGGAAAAGGGAAAATCCAAAAGGAGAATGGATAGAAAACCGGCTAATAAAATACCCTATATAAAATGCCTGGGATGCAACATATACAAAAATATTCCTTATACATTTCTTTTCCTTCTCCTTTCCTTTTTACTACTAGACAATCTTCCTAAAACACTGCTTTCCTCATGTTCTCTATTTAAAAGCCAGCACAGCTCCTCTGCCAGGTGAGTCAATCTTCACTTTAGTCCAACCTTAGCTCCCATAATCATACTCTAAGCAAACCCTCCCCACCACAGTCCCTCTGACCATGAATGTATGACATTTGAAATAGTCATTTCAAATCAAAGAGACAGTTTTAGATGAGTAGAGAGAGGAAAGCTATTCATATGGGGAGAATTTGGGTACTGAAGCTCTCCGGGAACTGAGGACAACTTGCAAGAGATCCAGGATGAATCTAAACCAGTGATGGCGAACCTTTTGAGCTTGGTGTGTCAGCATTTTGAAAAACCCTAACTTAACTCTGGTGCCGTGTCACATATAGAAATTTTTTGATATTTGCAACCATAGTAAAACAAAAACTTATATTTTTGATATTTATTTTATATATTTAAATGCCATTTAACAAAGAAAAACCAAAAAAAAATGAGTTCGCGTGTCACCTCTGACACGCGTGTCATAGGTTCGCCATCACTGATCTAAACCATAATGAACTGCAATTAACCACAGGGAAAATGTTGCTTTCACTTCCTTTTCAAGACAAACAGCAATGTGAAACTAATAGAAAGAAATGGGTTTTGGAGTCTGGATGGATTCCTGGTTCAACCACTTACTGGGTTGGTTGTATGACAACTTTCAAGTTATTTAATGTCACCAGTGCAATGAGGATAATAGCCCTACCTTGTATACTGTTTTGAGAATTGGACAAGCACAATGCCTGGTACAAAGTACGACTCAACAAATGGTAGTTATTGTTAGTCGAAAGTCAATGCCCTATCTCATTTTATATGTCCATCCCCCGCCCCAAGAAAAAACAACCACAACACAAACACAAATGGTAATAAATAATAGCTACCTAGCACTTAACTTTATGCCAAGCACTGTGGCAAATGCTTCTTTTGCCTGTGAAGCAGATGCATCCCCATTTTATAGATGAAGAAACTGAGACTCAGAGAGATTAAATAATTTGTTAACCCAAGATGATACGAGCCAGTAATCTGCACCTCCAGAAATTTCAATTTAGTCAAGTTCAAGCTTTTCCTCGTTGTGCTATGCTGACTATAAGATGAGTGCAAGAACAGGGCATCTTTTCATTTGTTGAGCTTCACAGTCTCTGGAAAGTAGTCACTTGATACATTTGTTGAATGGGTATAATGTGTATTTTATTTCTCTCCATGCAACTTGTTGCCCAGACTTCTTTCTATACTCCCAGGCCATCCCAGCCACTGTTTGGCAGTGTCCCACCAGGAAGGGAGGGCTTATGCCTGCTTTGGGTAGACAATGTTAAGACTCCCCTTTATTCTTTCCATTTCCTCCAGCTTAATCGTCCCACTGCTCTGAAGTCCAAATAGAAATTAATAAATGACTGAAGAACAGCAAGGTAAAGTTATATTGTGACTCCAACACTGACCTCCTGTAACTCGGAGAGCTGACATTAACATTTCTATGTCTCACACTTAGTAACCAAGTCACTCATTACCAGAAGCAAAGAAAGGCTTGTTCCCATGCCCAATAAAAACTATCACTTCTGCTGTATGACACAATGAATTGGAAAGGCTAGACTTTACCAGAAACTTTCATTTCGTCTCTTTCATCGGGGCTTATCTTTTCAACTGCATGAGATACAGTACATTCCAAGACATCTGGAAACTCCTATAATAAACACATGATGTTTACAATAAATATAAAATGTTTTAGATTAGCTATATATTTTCTACTATTCATAAAGCTCTCTAGCAGCAGGGAACCCAAAAGATAGCAGGGTTCTTTACCTGAGGTCTGAATGGGCTTCATAATCTTTGTGAAGCCCTGAAATACAGGTAAAACACTGTGTGTGTGAGTTCATTTTCTGGGGAAAAGTGTCTCATTTTGATCAGGTACTCAGATTACAACACACACACAAATAAATGGGGGTGGAGGGCAGGAGGCCTGTAGGAGTTAGAACCACTAGTACCGTAAATAATTTTACTTAGAAAAGAAATCAATGAAAAATACTATTATCCATTCTGGATAATGACATGCTACAAACTTTCAACATTAATCACAAACATTTTAAACAAAGTAAAACAGTGAGGTCTTTCTCACAAGTCTTGAGCGTATTACAATGCCTGGCCAGTAAGTGTTTATTAATCATGCATAAATAAGGTAAATGGTCATTTTAGAGAAACAGAGACTGATAATAGACATTAATCAATGCATGTCTAGCAGCTATCAAGTTATAAAACTTGCAGTACAAGTATATCCAGCATACAACTTGCTCCATTCTTTTAAAGCAGTCTATGTAATTTGTTATATACCTTTGGCTGATTTGGATCCCAAAGACTGGTTTACAGACAAGTGTTCTGTATATTGTCATATATTGACATTTAATGAAACACAGTTCCTTACTGTTTCAGCAGAAAATGACATTTAAAAAATTATTTCTAGTTACTATATTATTGGGGTGATATTCTACCAAAACAATTTACCAACCAAAACTATTTAATAATAGTTATTCCTTTATCAGGCCAAATACAAATTGGAGCAAAATATATTATGAGAAAACTCTGGTGGGAATTAAGTACAGAGAATCCTAGTATGTTGTCTAGTTGAAGAGTTGACTACACAGTCTAAATTTTCTGTTTAAGCTCAAGCTTATTGAGTCAGACTGCCATCTCAACATATTAGCCATAGGGAGTTTTATGCTAACTGTCTATTTGTCTTCCCTATCAAAACTAAGGAAATTAATTTCCTGCTTACTTCACTTCCCTTTTGGACTACATGATTTCTTGACCCACATTTTACTCACCCTGACCAAATCAGGGCTGATTTGGGAACTCCACTCATTCAAGGTCTTTTGGATACAATCTCGAAGCTGCAAAAAGAATGCATTTTGAAACTGTTAATCAAACTCTATACACTTTTCTGTACTTATATGATAAGAATGTATTAGCTTGATAAGTAGAAAAGGACGTCACTAGGAAATACTATACAAACCAAAATTTTAGTTCTACAAGGTTGTTTGTTCTCTACAACAAAGATAAATTTATATCTATTTTATTCTACTCTTAATTCTCAAATGTTGATGACCTAAAGTAGTAACCAAATTATTTTATTTTATTTATTTATTTATTTAAAACATATTTTATTGATTTTTTACAGAGAGGAAGAGAGAGGGATAGAGAGTTAGAAACATCGATCAGCTGCCTCCTGCACACCTCCCACCGGGAATGTGCCCGCAACCAAGGTACATGCCCTTAACCGGAATCGAACCTGGGACCTTTCAGTCCGCAGGCCGACACTCCATCCACTGAGCCAAACCGGCTAGGGCAACCAAATTATTTGCAAAGTAATTTTTGTACCAATAAAAATTAAAGTAAACTTCTGAGACATAAAAACATAACTAAAGAAACAAATAAAAAAATCAATAATAACGTTTATAATGGAGAAACATGGGTTTAAGCCCAGGCAGCCTGACTAGAACTAATATTAACTACTATGTTATATTCCTCAAAGACAAACACGCGATTCTCTAAATGTGGCCAGGGGAACTCCTACATCAGACTCATCTGTGGTGTTTATTAAAAATTCAAATTCCTAAGCCTCATAATAGACCTGCGTAACCACTCTATAAGGGCAGAACTTTTACTTAACAAGCATCCCAAGCAATCAATATGTCCTCTGAAGTCTGAGAACCACCATAGTCATATGTTACAGAAGTCAATGTGCATGTCAGTGCACATTTCCTAACACTTAGGTACATTGTCTACAGACTGTCCAACCTGTCTTCAGTGTTTTCTTACCTAAGCAAATAAAATTTTTACACTAACATTGTAGTATGTTATAAACTCATTCAAATGTTCATATTCTTTTATCTCTTATGTCAGTATATTTCAAACTTATTTGATAGTGGTAAAGCAAGACATAATTCACCTAGTGAGGACCTACATACAAATAATACAAAATTTATAAAACAATATTTATGTTCACTACATGCCAGGTGCACTGTTTTTTTTTCTTAATTAGAAAAAAATATGCTACTCCATAACTCACTAAATTGATCTATGACTACTAATGGGCATCACTAGCAGTTTGAAATCACTGCCTTATAATTATCCAAGGGCACAGTGCTTTGCAGAAAAAATAAATGTGTAACTAGAAGCAAGTCCCTGAATTGCAAAAGCACTTTCCTAATAGCATTAAGAGAGACTATCTGATCTATGACTGCTTATGATAAAAACTGGTATACACACTTTGTTGCTTATATATAAGTACAGATAATTACAAGGAACAACTAGTTTATCAATTGAAGAGCTCAGAGTCACTTATGTTAAGATTTACAATCCACAACAATACTATAATCCACATAGATTCAGTTTACAAGGTCTATATCTTTACAGAAAGTATATTTATAATCAAATTTAAGTCAGTACATAAAAATTAGTTGATAATTATTCCAGATAATTACAAGTCAATATTCTTTTTTTAAAAAATATATTTTATTGATTTTTCACAGAGAGGAAGAGAGAGGGATAGAGAGTTAGAAACATCGATGAGAGAGAAACATCGATCAGCTGCCTCTTGCACACCTCCTACTGGGGATGTGCCCGCAACCAAGGTACATGCCCTTGGCCGGAATCGAACCTGGGACCTTTCAGTCCGCAGGCCGATGCTCTATCCACTGAGCCAAACCGGTCAGGGCAACAAGTCAATATTCTTTTTAAAAATTAGTAAAAGCTGAGGCAGCAGGACAAACTGTAAGTTAACAATTCTATCAGGAGTGCTTTGGCTCAAATCACGGGAGAATTTGATGAAATTTTCCTTTGGAAGAATGGCTCATTTG
The DNA here is from genome assembly GCF_000147115.1 of Myotis lucifugus. Lineage (NCBI taxonomy): Eukaryota > Metazoa > Chordata > Mammalia > Chiroptera > Vespertilionidae > Myotis > Myotis lucifugus. Next base: position 1,953,375 of record NW_005871268.1, on the reverse strand, counting down.
CATACTTAAGGCTTTTTTACCTTCCTGATTCAGGAAGGTAAATATATTTTCTGGATATTCGTTCCCTTCTTGAAACCATTTCTTTTTTTAAAAAAATGTATTTTTCTTGATTTTAGAGAGACAGGAAGGAAGAGGGATCAAGATAGAAACATCGATTAGCTGTGTCCTGCACGCCCCCTACTGGGAACCAAGCCCACAACCCGGGCATTTGCTCTGACCAGGAATCGAAAGGTTCATGGGTCGACATTCAACCACTGAGCCACAATGGCCAGGCATTGAAACCATTTCTTTAATAAATCTTGGATTCTGAAAAATGTCAGGATAAACCATAGAACAGTCCAATGTTATAATAGGAGAAATTCATTGACTATATCACAAACATAGTGATTTTTAATCTTCTACATGTTATCTGTATCAATTGAACATTAACCTGGTACTGTTTGTTCTTCACTTTCTACATTCTTACCACCCCCCCACCAACACATACCCCTACATAGTATCACTGAAGATAAGTATCATTACAATGTAGTGTATCAGTAAATCTGCAGTTGTATAAGCGTTTAAAAAATAGCACATAATTCAACTGGTCAACTACCCTTAAAGTATGGTAGCAACCATCTCAGGTAGAAATTATAGTTTAACTTTAACCCTGCTGTTTGGCTTATGTACCTATTTGCTTTGTTTAACAATGGACAGGTTATTTTGATTTTCTGAATTATATAAATCATCCCATTCGATTAAATGCCTTACTAATTGTAATGTGAATATCCCATGGGTTGTGGTCATACTGGTCTTAGAAAACACATTTTCCTTTACCTGGGAAGGACAGCACAGTTATCCCAAGGTCAGAGGGCTCTAGACCCAAAACTGTAATTTAGATAACATGCCTAAGTTTAACCCAGGTTACCCAAGGGCTCTAGACCCAAAATTGTAACTTAGATAACATGCTGTTTCTGCTTCTGTAAACTGCTTTTTTACGAACCAGGTTCCTCATTCCAAACCCTGGGATGTAATCAATACCTTTGTGATTTTTTGCCTATATAACCTTGGAGCTACGACCATCTTGTTACTATGAGATTTGGGAAAGCGAAATGGCCCCTCATAGTCCCAGATTGCAATAAATGTGACTCTTTAATTCGACTTCTTGAGGCGTCCTTCTGTGATTCGCGGGGTACATTACAACACCCTTACAACAAATAACTGGGCAAAACAGTCCTATAATGGCCCATTTAAAACACAAGATCTGCCCGGCCAGTGTGGTTCATTTGGTTGAGCGTTGTCCTGTGCACTAAGAGGTCACCGGTTTGATTCCTGGTCAGGACACATGCCCAGGTTGCCGGCTCAATCCCCAAGAGGGGGTGTGCAGGAGGGGGCTAATGCTTCTCTCTATAAATTGATATTTATATATTTCTCTCTCTAAAATCAATAAAAATATATCAATAAAAATCTAATTTCTCTCTGGTAGGCATGCTCAGCAGTTAGAGCCCACAATGAAGGGTCGCAGGACACGGACCCCTATAGGGCGCATTCGGGAGGCTACCAATTGATGTCTCTCTCTCTCACATTCGTGTTTCTCCCCCCCCCCCCTTTCCATTTTCTCTAAAAATCAATGGAAAAAATATCCTCTGGTGAGGATTAACAACAAAAAAATCTGCTTTCATAAAATTCTAGTGTAACAAAACATCTGGGCAGAGATCACAGAATAAAAACAAAGCAAATATCAACACTAGAAGAGAACTTTTAGAAATTTTAATTAAACTCTCTATTCAATGTGTAAATGTTCTCAGTCATGAGTGATTTATTTAGTTTCTTTATTCAATGAGGTTAAACTGTTTAAGTAATATATCCCAATTTGAAGCCCTAGTTGTCATGAAGTTATTTTTTACATGGAAACAAAACATGTATATTTTCCCTACAATATGCTGCCATATCTCAGGTGTTCCTCAAATATTTTCTAGTTTCTTTACTTTTTCCCTCTTATGCTGCACCCAAAATAAAACACATGAACCAGAATTAATCTTTTGAACGATGTTTTTAAAACTGTGGGGTGTGACTCAACTGCATTAAGAAAGTAAGTTTTAAAAAACAAATTAGGATAAGAAAAAAATCAGAATACACAGTATATAATAAGGGTATCTTCATGAAACCATATATACATACACTATATACTAGTATTTTTAACTGTGTTGCAAGAAAAATGCATTTCTTACTGCGTTCACAGTAAAAGACTTTGAAAGCCACTACTCTAGAGTGTGTTGTAGTGAGATAAGAGAAAATTTCACTTAATATTATCAATATACATGCAAAATGGTATACTGAACCAGCAGCACTGGAGGAAATTAAAGGCCTAGAACTAAATATAGAAATATTTACCTTTGGGAGAAATAGTCCAATTGGGGAGGTTTGAACAAAACAAGACATGCAAACTGAGCTGGAACCTGGACACAATATGGTACAGGATTCTGATTCCTTTTTTTTTTTTTTAAATATGGAACGCTTCACCAATTTGCGTGTCATCCTTGTGCAGAAGCCATGCTAATCTTCTCTGTATCGTTCCAATTTTAGTATACGTGCAGCCGAAGCGAGCACTCTGATTCCTTTTAAGTTACAATCAAACTCACTCCAAATACGACCTGTGCACAGGCCCAGCACATACTTAGATGGCTGTCATGTGCTGCTGTAGAGTATATCACCAAACATCTTATATTAAAGAGCAGAAACTGCCTAGGAACACAGCTGATAACGTCACATTCTGATACAGTTTAGGGCATTTTTTTTCTTTTAATCAAGATTTGTTTTATCGGTGTCAGATGGGTACCAGACTGATCCGCGTGATCACTTCCTAAGTGACATAATGTCTAAACACTATGTGGTACACCTGAAACTAATATAATATTGTGTGTCAATTGTAATTGAAAAATAAACAATTATTAAAAAATATTTATCTTTCCGATTGAACCAGAAAATAAGGGAGATAAAATGCCTGTATGGTGAGCGTTTTCACATATATTTTCATCCTCACAGCAGCTTGCTGAAGACGCTATTATCCAACTTTAAGGCTACAGTCAGAGAGAGTAACTTTCTCAAAGTTATAAGAGCTCCTAAATCGAAGTTTTATTTTGTTTGTTTGTTTTAAAACTGTCCCATGCCACCAAGGTGCCTCCGCAATTATTCGTGCAGAGTCAATGATTTACTGTCCGCCCTGAAATGTAACGAGTGTAGGATTCCACATTAACCTCCGCCACTTCAAACCAGTGATTAGTCTCTGGGCAAAGAAACCCAGATTACTCCTCGGCAAGAAAAACATACACTTTGTTTCAAAGCCGAATTTGAGTGTGTACTCACTTGTCTCACGGCAACAGAGAAACTATTGTCAACATCCTACAAGCTCAGCGGATTGCTACTACTTCATCTGAATCCTCCAAAAACGAATCTCTGGACTATTTTTCACCTGAACGCGCCGTGGGAAGAGAGCGGGGCAGAGCGACGGACTGGCCTCCCCTGACCCCACAGCCGGGAGAGGGATCCGATACCTCTGAGGGCTGGGAGAGCAGCCAGAAGCGCGCATGGAGGCACCACTCGCCGTAAAGATGCACCTGCCAAGTTTTTTAAAGACCCGCTGCCCCCAACAGCAGCT
>NW_005871268.1:1899177-1948992 GCF_000147115.1 Myotis lucifugus | reverse complement strand
ATGCAAAAGGAAAAGTGCACAGTCCAGGCCCAGCCGGGCGGCCGAACCGGCACGCCAAGGCTTCCCCTGTCGGTCAGAGGCCGGCTCGCACGCCAGCGCCCCTCCGCCCGGGCCCCGAGGCCACTGCGGTCTCGCCTCGCAGCCAATGGGCGGCCGCGCTGGCGCTGTCCTCCCGCCCCTCAAAAAAACAGCGGCGGGTGTACCCGGACTGAACGGTAGCAGCTCTTAGCTCCCAGAAGCAGGTGTTCACGCACAAGCGCCCCTTCTCCTTGGTTGTGCTCCTCTCTTGGTTCATTTTCTTCCTCAAGGGCTTTCCTCCAAACTGCTCCTTTTTCATGCCATTAATGAAAGGTCTGTTGACTTTAAGCCATTTGCCGGGCAGTGTGTGAAGTCAAATAAGCATCTTTGCCGTTGAGAAGCTTAAACTGTAGTTCCGGAGACAAGGCCTCTAGCATATCATATGAAACTGTAAGTAATAATATAAGGCAGTTTCCAGGTGAGTTCAGATGAAAGAGAACACTTAACCCGGCGAGACCAGGGAAGACTTTATCATCCATTTCCTTAGATTATTTATTCCTAATACATTTCATTTGCGGTAAACTTAGTATGCACCTCAAATTGAACATTTATTGAGCTTTCTTCAAGAAACTTTTACTTTTGTTGAGAGTAATCAGATATATTAAAAGGCAAACTGCTATTAAAAAGAAAGATGAGCCCAGCCCTTGTGGCTCAGCTACTAATGAACCAGGAGGTCAGGGCTCCATTCTGGTCAGGGCACATTCCCGGGTTGTGGGCTCGATCCCCGGTAAGGGGAGTGCAGAAGGCAGCCGACCAATGATTCCCTCTCCTCATTGATGTTTCTCTCTCCTTCTCCCTCTCCCTCTCCCTCTCTCCCTTTCTCTCTGAAATCAATAAAAAAAATTCTTTAAAAAAAAGTTGAATTCCAGTTGGTAAGAATGAGGGGAGGGGTAGAAAAGAAGCTCCTCTTGCCAAAACCGGTTTGGCTCAGTGGATAGAGCGTCGGCCTGCGGACTGAAGGGTCCCAGGTTCGATTCCGGTCAAGGGCATGTACCTGGGTTGCGGGCACATCCCCAGTGGGAGATGTGCAGGAGGCAGCTGGTCGGTGTTTCTCTCTCATCGATGTTTCTAACTCTCTCTCTCTCTCTCCCTTCCTCTCTGTAAAAAAATCAATAAAATATATTAAAAAAAAAAAGAAGAAAAGAAAAGAAGCTCCTCCATCCAGGTGGACATTAGAAATTGAGTCAGACCTTGAATAAATATTTATTGAATAAGAATTCATTGAGGAGAAGGGTCATCCCAGAAGCAGAAATAAACATGAGCTATTTTAATTGATATAAGCATTTAATTTTTTTTGCTGAATTTGCTTTGGCATCATTTCTTGACTTTGTATATTCTCTAATACCATGCAAATCATTCTTGATTGAAGCTTAGAGGTTACACCTCCTTACTCTTAGACCAGCCATCTTGCCGGGAATTTATAGCATGTTAGTCACTGACATAAACCTGTATGGCTTGTAAACCTGACTTTACTAGGCTATTTTAACTTAAGTCACTTAGTCTCTCTGTGTTTTACACTCTCCAATCTGGGCAGATGATCGTTTAAACCATATGAAATTGCTGATAAGTGATCATTTTTGATGTACAGAAATGGCTACTTCCCATGGTTTCATCTAATATAGCTTTGACCACATTGGGTAGGTATGAGGAATTAATGACAGAACTTAGGAAAAGCCCTTAGTACAGTGCTTGGCTGATTGTAAACGCTCGGTAACTGAGAACTCCTATTATTATTTTTAAATATATTTTTATTGATTTCAAAGAGGAAAGGAGAGGGAGAGAGAGATCAGCCGCCTCCTGCACGCCTCACACTAGGGATTGAGCCTGCAACCCAGGCATGTACCTTGACTGGGAATTGAACTGTGACCTCCTGGTTCATAGGTTCATAGGTCGGCACTCAACCAGTGAGCCACCGCAGCTGGGCAAGAACGCCTATTATTAATGCCCCTGCTCTTTCCCCCTTACAGTTCAGTTTTCACAACATTGATAAATTTATGACATGAATTTACAGCAGCACTGTTATTTTTTTTTTAAAAATATTACATATGTAAAATCATTTACTCTTCACAGCAACTCAGGTAGATAAATTTTCAAGTTTTGTTAAAAATCTCACTATTAACTGTTGGGGCCCCAATCAAAACCTAGATTATTCACCTTCAAACTCCTCACTCTTCCCTACTGCAATTTACTCTTTGACACAAAAGTGCGCTTGTTGTGGTGATTTTAATTTTTGAAAGTGTGTGTGCATGATTTGTATGCTTTTTATGCCTGTATAGCTTTTTTTTTTCTATATATTATATTTAATTATACCCTTGTCATGGCACCATAGTTTTGGGAGAGGGAAACTTAATCTCGTATTTTCCATGCTCCCCTTTAAAAACCACTCTCCTCACTTGGCTTGTAAGACACTACATTAATTTTCTCAAAATAGTTGTTCCCAGAACATTAAAAAAAAAATTACAATGTACTCTTGGAAGCCCAACAGGGGCTAATGAGCTGTAAGTGTTTCTATTACAGCAGACAGTGAAAAGGTCTTATGGTCTAATTGTCATAGGAAGGTCTCATTGTTGCAGGAAGTGATCACATTTTCATTCATTGTTTTACTTTATACCAGAACAAACAACATTTGAGAATAAATAGTCATTTTACCTTATTAAGGGACCACCTGGTATATTTTATTCTTAAGGTAAAATGGATTTAAATTCTCAAATTTTCCTGAAATTAGTGTAATTGCTATGTTTGTGTTACCATATTCAGGAACCACTAATTGGGTCATGGCCACTCTAGAAATGAGGGTTTTTAAAAGACCTCTTTAGGATTTTTCTAAAAACTCAAGTTCTTTGGAAATAGTGCAATTGCCACTGTATTTGTCATAAGATTTGGAGAAACAGAACTTGGTTTGGAATATATCATGAACAAGTGCTGAGGAGTGGAAATAACCACAGTGTTTTCTGGAGACAAGAAAGGGAGTTGCCTACCTTGAGCAGGGATCCCCCCTGACGGTGAAGGGGATGTGGATGTGATTAATGGAGGACCATTACCATCTAGCTGAGGCTTTTGGGCTTGATTTAAGAAACCTCTTGACCTTGACTAGAGCAAAGTCTTGACCCCCAAGGAAAACACAAGAAAAAATATATACTTAAAAATAATATTTATTTATTCAATAGAAATTTCTCAAGTGTCCAATACTTGTCAGGTGCTGGATGAGGCACAACAAATTCTCAGAGACCAAAGTGAGACTTTATCCCTGTTTTCATGTAATTTATAGTTGAGTGGAGGCAGCTGCTTTTGATACTAAATTACAAGTAAATGTAAAATTATATTGTGGTTGACATTATGAAAAAAGGGTACAAATGTAATATGTCTGTAAGTGGTATGTAAAACTATAGTGGGGAATGACTCAGTACTGAGACCAGCGAGAAGACTCTAATAGCCCTACGTGTAGATGAGTGGGAACCTGGCCCACGGTGAATGAAGGCTGTGAAGATGCATCAGAACAGGATACATGTGCCTTCATTTTGCCCTAGTTAGTAGAAAGGAGAGAAATCAGGTTTCTGGTTGGAGCATTACCCCATGCACCAGAAGGTCTCAGGTTCTATCCCTGGTTAGGGCTAGTGTGAAAGGCGACCTGTCTCACATCATTGTTTCTCTCTCTCTTTCCCTTCCTCCCTCTCAAAAAATTAATTTAAAAAAATTTTTTAAAATTATTTCAATGATTATTTAAGGCTATGAAGGAAAGACAAGAATATTGTGATGACATGTACGGGAGAGTGGCAATCTTGATAACACCGATAATCTGTTCATTGCTATGCCCAGGTATTGTGCACTTGAGTTGCACCGTTAATAGCCTCAACTGTTATGATTTTCTGTTACTGGGAAGAGAAGAGGTAGGATTGAGTTACTTCTACCAAGGAAAGTGAGCATATTTTTAATGAGACTGTGTGGAGTTCTTTTTCAGAAGGCAGCACTTCTCTGAGAGTCCCTCTGGTTCTCGGATAGGCCTGGCTCACAATCACAAAGCAGATCGGATCCATTCTTATAACACCAGATGACTTGACAAAAATTCTGGGCCTCAGGCTCCTGAAATTCCAATATTTCACCCTGAGTAGGACATGGTACCCACAGACCACCCAGGTAAAATGACCATCTGCTAGACACTCCAACCATGATGTTATGTGAAAATGAGAATAAAATGAAATTCTGGGCTTTGGAGTTATTCAAAACTTGGTTTGATTTCCAGCTATATCGCTTCCCTGGGAGCCAGACTGCTGAGAATTAAATGAGTTAAAAATCATAAATCTTTTAGAACAATGCCTGGGACATAGCAAATGTCCCACAAGTGTTATGTATGCATTTGTGTGTGTGTGTGTGTTTGACATAAATGTGAATATGCTGTTATTTCATGCAATTTAATAGTTATTATTTTCCCATAACCATATATAGTACATAGATGTCTATCTCATCCATATTTCAAAAAACCTAGTATTTTATTATATGAATATACTTTATTTATTCTCTGTATTGATGGCCAGGTAGTTTGTTTGCAGGTTTTTGCTAGAATAAACATCGGCCATAAATATTTTAGTACTTGCCTCTTTGTACGTGGGGGAGCATATTTTCCTAATTGATAACTAAATGTAAGTATCACTGTCTTGGTGTGCACATTTTCTATTTTAATAGCTACCTCTGAATCAATTTACACTCAAACCTAAATTGCATTTCCTCCCATAGTCACCAACACTAGGTATTATCTGTCTTTTCAGTTTTTGCCAATCTGATGGGCAGTAAGTGGTATTTCATTATTGCTGGATTATTAAGAAGATTTATTGTTTTATGATATATTGCAATCATATTCCATATAATTTTGCATCCATTTAAAATTAATATTGTACAAATGCACTTTTCTCATGTTATTAGACAAAATTATTTTCTAGTCTCGATAAACACAGACAAGGACATTGCTAATTCTTGTCATATTCTTTGGGCCTTAAAACATGTTTAATCAGGGTAGCTATCACATATCTATTGACAGCATGTAACCCCTGAAGACAAATTTAGCAAAGTAATTTGACACATTTTACAAAATTCACAGGCCAAGTTTTTTCTCCCTTGGTTACTGTTTTAGTAGCAATTTCAATGAAACATGTTAGACAACAATGCATGAAGCACTGGAGACTGCTGTCCAATTGAGGTGTTGGTTAGCAGTGGGACACAGACCGCAGTGTCTCACAGCCATAGGAATTCCATGCTAAATTACTTAATAATGTGCTTTGTGGTGGAAACCTTAAATTGGCACTCAATCCCCAAATTCCTTCTAAGAGTGCCTTTCCTGTATGACGGAACCTGGAAGCTAAACACTGTAACTCTCAGAATCCCTTGCAGCTCTCATTCTAGTACACATTAGATTATATCAATTCCAGTTACTAGTTTTAAACTTCAAAGGTAGGAATGCAATGAAGAGCATCTTCCTGGGTCTTCAGCTGTTGAGTTTTGTTGCAGCCATGTTCCAATGTCCTATCCCCAGCTTTGCAGGTATCAGGGAGCAGTTATGGCCACTTTCTGATCCCTGGATCACAGTGACAGCAATAAGCTCTGAAACTCAGCAGGTTCAATGGCAACCTCCTGATTGCCCACCCTTCTTATTGTGGCACAAGAGCAGCTCTCCTGGAAGGACAGTTGAGCAGTGTCATTCTGGGAGTTATTTCTGGAGGCCCAGTCCAGAGCTTGTTTTTCCAACCTTCAATTTTGTGAGCACTTAACTCCCTATATTAAATACCCTCTGCTTAAAATAGAGTGGTGGCTGTTTTCTGCAGTTGAACCCAGACGAATGCCATTTCTGTTCTTATAACCACATTTGAAAGGTACTACTATACTGAAAATGTAATATAATTTTTTTCATCTCTGACAAACATCACTCTATAATTTTTAAATATACATGGATATAAGTGTTCATACATTTGGGCAAAGTGTTAATTAAGGTTTGCAATTACATACATAAAAGAGTACCCATAATTATGATACACATTTAAAACTGATTTTTATATAAAAATATTAAGTTCTAGGAAGATTAAAAATAGGGGAAAACTCATAATTCTGATATGCATTTTTGAGAATCATAGTCATAGATAGATAAATGATAGGTGACAGCTAGCCACAGAAGCATTGTAGTAGAATGGTTGGGAAAGCAAGACCATTGCATCAGACACTTTAGTCCGTGTTCATCTTGGGATGGGGTCATCATCAGGGACAGTTAAGACAGAATCTAGGTTACCACGTTCCACTGTGCACTGAAGTTTAGACTTGGTCCTAAAGTCCACGGGTACCCAAACAACATCCAACAAGTTCATGAAAACCCAAAGTTGGCTCAACACTAGTCAGATTTAAAACACAACTTGTACAGAATAGCAAGTATGAGCAAGCTCGGAATACATTTGAAGGTAATTTCTTTCATCATTGAGTATTTCCTCAGGGATTTTGGATGAATCTCTGAAGAAAGCAGCCAACATACCATAAATTATATAAAACTAGCAGCATGTTTTTGGGTAATTTTTTATTCTTTCTAAACCTGGGTTTTCTTATCTATTAAATGAGGGCAATCCTAGCACTCAGCTCATAGTTATTAGGTAAACGAGATAACATATGTAAAATTCTTAGCATAATATATGACACATTTATGACACAGTAGTATGTCTACTGACATTGGTCACATAGCTCAATAAATGTTAGCTGTCATAGGAACAGATATATACAGATATATTACAATTTTTTTTCATGATTTACTCTAAAAATACAAGACTTTTAGGTCTATTAAAACTTTCTGGCAAGGAGATTATACTTACTGGTTTCTAGTTTTAGCTAGTTCTGTATATTATCCTATATAATAAAAGGCTAATATGCAAAGCGACCGAATGGCAGAATGACCGGTCGCTATGACATGCACTGACCACTAGGGGGCAGATGCTCAACGCAGGAGCTGCCCCCTGGTGGTCAGTGTGCTCCCACAGGGGGACCACTGCTCAGCCACAAGCCGTGAGCCGGGCTCACGGCTGGTGAGCGCAGTGGCGGTGGCAGGAGCCTCTCTCACCTTCATGGCAGTCAGACATCCCTCGAGGGCTCCTGGATTGCAAGAGGGTGCAGGCTAGGCTGAGGGACCCCACCCTCCAGTGCACAAATTTCATGCACCAGGCCTCTAGTTTTATATAATTTATGGTATGTTGGCTGCTTTCTTCAAAGGTTCATCCAAAATCCCTGAGGAAATACTCAATGATGAAAGAAATTACCTTCAAATGTATTCCGAGCTTGCTCATACTTGCTATTCTGTACAAGTTGTGTTTTAAATCTGACTAGTGTTGAGCCAACTTTGGGTCTTCATGAACTTGTTGGATGTTGTTTGGGTACCCGTGGACTTTAGGACCAAGTCTAAACTTCAGTGCACAGTGGAACATGGTAACCTAGATTCTGTCTTAACTGTCCCTGATGATGACCCCATCCCAAGATGAACACGGACTAAAGTCAGGATAGTGTGTTTGCTGTTAAATGAAGAATTACCATTAAAAAAACAGAAGGGGTTGGAAATCCCTCACCCTCACTGCTGAGAAATCAGGAGCCCAGGGGCAGGGGCTCAAGTGATAAGCAATGAAGGGAACTCGGGCGAGCTGGTAACTTTCTCTCATGTCAGAATCTCATTTGTGAAGTGAAGGAACTGAATTGGATGATGTTATTTCCCAATGACTGACCCATTTGCCAAAAAAAGAGGGATTTTCTGAATAACTGGCAACGGAGAAAGCAAAGGTTTATGATCATAAAGATTGAGATTCAGAGACAAACAAAGGAACAGCATTATAATATTTAAAGATATAATGAGAAATGTGTTCTTATTAGAAGATATTGAGTTGATGGAGGAGTGATATGTTGGTTTTCTGCCATCACTGTGAGATACACATGCCCTGGCATCCTGCTGGCTTAAAGGAAGAGAAACATGAAACAGACCTGGACCCAACTTCCAGCTTGTGACTTCCAGCTGAGCCCAATGCCCAAAATACCTTAGTTCCTTAGGTGATCTGCATGTCATAAGTGAGCATTAATGTTGCTTTACACTATTAAATTCTGGGGCTGTTTATTATTAATCATTTGTGAACATAGCAAACTGATATAATCCCCTAGCCACTTTTCTACTTCAGTGTTTTTTTTCCTTGCTAATTTGTAAGAACTAAAGATATAATTGCCTTGTTAGTCTTTTTTATCTTTTTCATTTTTCACCTGAGGACATATGCTTTTTGTTGTTGTTTGTGGGTTTTTGTTTGTTTGTTTGTTTTTTGAGAGAGATCTATTGGTTACCTCCCACACATGCCTAGACCAGGAATTGAACCTGCAACCAGGTATGTGCCCTGATCAGGAACTAAACCTTCTGGTGTATGGGACAATGCTCAAACCAACGGAGCTGCTTGTTGGTCTTATGTCACATATAACTTCTCCAGGTTAGCATTTTATTTTTGGTTACTGTGTTTATTGATTTACAGAAGCTTTTTATTTCTTTATGGACAAATCTGACACTTGTCCTCATGGCTTCAGCCTTTGGTGTTATGCTTAGAAATGCCCGTCCACCTAACAATAACATATGTCTATTTCTTTTAGTACTTTTATTATTTCAATTTTTTCACTAAAATGACTCCATTTGGAATTTATTTTTATAAAGGATATGAAATAGGTATCTAATTTGTATGAATACTTGGGTCTGTTTCTAGTCTTTCAATTCTCTTACATTGTTCTGTCTTCTATCCAGTTGCACACTATCGTGCTGTTTTATTTCATGTATTTTAATCTCATAGTATGATTTTATTTGCATTGATAAAATGATGCTGTACCATTTGAGGATGCATATGCAGGTATTAAAAGTAGAAAGTAAAGGAAGAAAATGGCAGTCACAAAATTCAGGAGAGTGTCACTTCTGAGAGTGAGGGTGGGGTTGTGAATTGGGAGGTGCACACAGTTGGCTTCCGGGGTGCTGCCAACATTTTATTTCCTGACCTGAGGGAGGTCACACAGGGGTTCATCTTTATAATAATTCTTTTAACAGCACCAATATGTTTTACTTACTTTCTCTATAAAGACAATTTCTCACAATTTAAGAATGTTTTTAGAAGTTCTTACTATACTCAGAGTCTGTAAAGAGGATTTTAAAAATAGCCAGAGGGGTGGATCCTTACACTTGGAAAGGTTCCGTGCTGTCAATATAGACGTTACACTGGAATGGTTCACAGTTCATGAAAGTGGAAGAGCTCTGAGGGTGGCTGCTCACAACCTCCACACCTCCTCTTCCATTAGACATTCAGACTTCCAAGTCAGGCTCCTTCCTGCTCATTCCTTCTTGCCGCTTTGCTAAATGCCCACATCCAATTTATGTAGGCAGTGCCTGTGCCTGGCTCCTTCCCCCCTTTGCCCAGCCTTCTTTGGTCTTTCTCGACCATCCTTACTACCTGTTTGAAACGCTGTGAAGATCACCAAGTCTCGACAGTGGAGCTATCATTGCCAAGTGTTCCTCACACACTTCTGATCTGTGAGTCCTCTTATCACCCACTTTCAGGGCGTCCCACAGCCTGTTGGGTAAAGTCCAAATTCTCTGCAGGCCAGCACTCCTGGCTCCAGTCTGCCTTTGGCCTCATGCCTTTGACTTTGTACACAACCCCTACATTCAGGGCAACTGAACTTTGTGCCTTTCCTCTCTGAACAACCTTCCAGCTTTCCTTTGTTCTCCCACCTCAACATCCCAAACAGCCCTCTCTTCAAGGCCTCACATGCTCTCTTCACGGAGCTACCTTCACCTCGGTTCTGCCCCGCTCCTCACATGCCCCCATTCTTTTCTCCCGTGGATATGACCAGTTAGCAGACTTGTCTGGGTATCTGCCCCCCCTCCTCTGCTCCCACCCCTCCAGTGCCTTGTGTCATTTTTTTGCTCAGAGCCCCTTCTGGGATTGACCGTGAACCCTCTGCTCCAAGCAGAATCTCCTCTTCTCTGTGTCTGAAACACTCGGCGGTACCCAGGCCCCACCTCCCGTCCATTCTCTCCCTCCACCCTACCTGCTCTCTCCTTTATTTGCGTGTTGAAACCCAGCTCCTCCTTTTGTGCTGTGTTTAGATGGCACCTCTTCTCCATGGAACCTTTCCTCATTACTCTGGTTAAACTTTCTATTTCCTACCTCTGAGCTTTTGTGACACTTAATTTCTACTGACACTGGTCATAAATGTCCTTAAATTCTCCCTTTTGTATTTAGTGCTCTAGCCAATTGAATGACCAGTTCTTGGAGCTGGTGTGCTGTTTCTTAGACTTCTATTTTACCATCTCCCAGGGCTTTGAGTGTTGTGTCTCAGTGCCATAGGCTACTTAGTGAAGACAGGTTGATCGAATGACTACCCATGTATCTAATTCAATTCTGAGTAAGTACGGGGTTCCCTGGCTTAGGCAACTGCTCCTTTACCTTCTTCATCCCTTACTTTTCTCGGTTGCAGGATGGTAATGATTTCATTCCATAAAAGAATGGAACAAAGCTAAATGGACATATGCTCTATACTTTTTAATGTCGTATATTTTTTAAAAAAATATATTTTATTGATGTTTTACAGAGAGGAAGGGAGAGAGAAACATTGGTCAGCTGCCTCCTGCACACACCCTACTGGGTATGTGTCTGCAACCAAGGTGCATGCCCTTGACAGGAATGGAACCTGGGACTCTTGAGCCCGCAGGCCAAGGCTCTATCCACTGAGCCAAACCGGTTAAGGCTCAATGTCGTATATTTTTATTATCAATAAAAATAAATTTGCTTCTTAATTGAGAGGAAGCCAGTTTCTCTGGGGTGTGGCTGCATTCCCCAGCTAACTTGTGGTAAAAGTTGATAGGGTTTGGATTCTATTAGATAACTTAGGGAAAAGAAGACATCCAATGCACAATTTCAGTAAACTCTACTTATTAAAGGCCCTCAAGCTCTGTACCTACAGGGGAAACAGGCGGTGCCTTTCCCCGTAAGTAAGCTGAGGCCTGACCCAGCCCTGTGCTGTGTACACCATCAGACCCCTACTCCCAGCTCCCTGCTGGACATCTCCATTTGGAGGACCCACCAGCATCTTGAACTCTTGACAGCTAATGCTGGCTCCTTGTTTCCCCTGCTCACATGTTCTTTATCTCACTCGGCGGCACCACCTCCAGCAGTTCCCCAGGAGCCGCGGGAGCCAGCAGAGCCCTCCTGCCCTCCTTTATTGCTCCCACTTCCCACACCGGTTTTCCTAATGAAAACCACCATTGCTTTCATCCCTACCTTTAGCCCCCTCTGTTCAACCATTGTGGAATGCTCTTCCTGCTGTGGATTTTCACAGCGCCATCCGGTGGTCTTTCTAAACTGCAAATGAGCACGTTTGCCTCTGTTTCTGCTGTCTCCCAAGGAAACCATACTCCTCTCCTGTTTGCCTGGTGACAAACTCATCCTTGGAAACCCTGCGTGGGTGTCAGTACTGGCCTGCGAGCACCGTGGCTCACTCACTTTTGCTGGACCCAGCACGCTGCCCAGCACTGAATAGCAGATGCTCCGTTCGTGTCTGTTGACTTGACTGTGCAAATCAACCATCGCAGGCTGGCGATCCAGCAGAGAGATGAAATACACTCTCTTCTCTTTTAAGTAGGCATCTTTAAGCTCCCCAGCAGCTAGTAGCCGCCGCATGACTTTGTCCTGCCCTGTCCCTCTGTGCATTTGACAGGACAATCCTCCTCCTCTTGAGCGGCATCTGCTTCTCATCAGCCACAGTATTCGGGTTGGTGTGACCTTTGTGGGTCACGGAGTTTGGAGTGAGTAGACCTAGGAACTCATTTACCTCTGCTACCAACTAGCTGTGTGGCCCTGGACAAGATAAGTATTTTTTTTTTCTTCTCAACCTCAGGTTTTCCTTTTGTAACATGGCAGTGGCAGTGGGTTAGACTGAAAGGAGTGGTTTTAGAAATCCTCAGGGGTAGAGGTGCAGCAGGTGGGGCCCGGACCTGGCCTCAGCCAGAGCAGCTGTCTCGGTGCATTTTGTTTACACACCTTGGTAATATTTCATTGAGCAATTGAAAACCCCCGGCTAGATGAATTTTAAAACCCCTCCTCCCCTTTTATTATCTCAAGAATCACAATTAACAATCTTATTAATCAATCTTAATCAGAATAGGCTTAGCTGGTCTTCTGAAAAGGATTTTTTTAACTCCTGGGGCAATTTCTCCCTTTAGTCTTCTTAAAACTGAAATCTAATCCTAGGTTCACTGGTTCTCTGGACTGACTTGTACAGTCTTGGCCTGCTTGTATTTTTATTGTCTTTCCAACGTTTGCTCTTAGTTCATGCTGAGGTTTGCTGGCCGATTATAAAACAGCTCCGCAGTGAGGTCATCCGGAGATTAGCGTGCCACTCGAAGCGCTCAGAGGCAGGCTCAGACTTGCTTTCTATAAGCTGAGTGGATAGAGAGCCAGTGGGCATTGCAGCGTTCATTTTAACACTCACCATTGAAAAAAGCATTTGTTAAAAAAAATTAAGATGCAAACTAAAATGCAGTGTATTCGAATATAAAAGGAAAAAAACAACACAGGCCTTTGTTGGGTACCTACCATGTGCAAGGTTCTGTGCTGGGGGTGGGAGGTGGGGTAGTAAAAGCCAAGACTGCACCGTGTTATGTCTTAGGGCTTCTAGAGATCAGAAATCTTCCAAGAATGATTCCATTAACCTAAAATTTGAGGTTCATAAATGTTTGTTCCCTATTGAAAGTAAAAAGAGTCCTTGTGAGCCATTTTGACTTTGTTGGTCTAACCTTTGCAGATGGATGTAGTTCAGACTTGCTCTTTGCGATATGACTCCGAATTCTTTGCAGTTTGGACATGAATGGTTCAATGGACAGAAGGCACACTACAAATTCTGTAATAACTGTTACTTAGTGACTGAGTTACTGTTTTTTAAAATAAAGCAAACTTGCCAAAGCAAGAATGGACTTTTGCCTCCATGCCTTTTCACGTGCTGTTTCGTCACCCTAGAACATTCTTCTTCCTGTCCTTACATCTTATTACTATGACTAACTGATACTGTAAGTCTCTGTTTAGAACATGATGTCCTTTGGGAAGCTCTCCTCAGTCTGGGTTATGCACCCATCTGTGTCCTCCTAAAACATCTTGTGCTTATGCTTGCTATAGAGAGCACTTGTGTTTTATTGTCTGTTTCATCATAACTCATATATACGACTTACTGGGCACTAACCATAAACATACAACATACATATGAATTCACTTAATCTCCATGCTGTGAGGTAGATACTGTTATCTTCACCATTGTATACATGGGGAAACTAAGATATACAAGGTCAAGTGACTTGCCTGGGTCACATAGCTAACTGAGATTCTAATCCAGGCAGTCTAGCTCCAGAGACTATACTCTTAAGCATGATGCTTTCCACTACCAGGATCATTGTGGAACCCCAGGTGTATCTTGCTCCCAGGTATATCTCAGGGGCCAGCAACTTGCTTGGCCTTTAGAAGGCATTAAGGCGTACTTGTTGGAAGAGTGGATGAAGCATCATCCTCACCTCCAGGAATTTCCTGCCTGGGGCCTAGTCACAGAGCTATAATATGAGGTCAGACCCAGGGCGGAGGAGGGCCTGAGGGGTAGGAGGGCCTGAGGGGTAGGGAGAGACTCATATGTGGGCTCAACATTCTCCCACAGGAACTTGGGTCTCAGCCAGAGAATGACGGGCCTCTCTGGTTGTGTCAGGACAACCTGAAATGTGTCTTGTGAATCTTGAACTGGTTACCCAGATGACCTTAATTTTAAGAGAAATATTATGTGTTTGCTTTGTAGAAGTCTATTGAAAACTAAAACAAAAATTTCTCTCAATGCCAAAGAGTGAAGAAATTAAACTTGCACAGAACCATCTGTACAGTGGAATTTCCAAAGCTCAAAGAAAGAGCAATTTTCTTTTTAAAAGGATTTTGAGTCTAAAGAGCTTGTGTAGAAGAAGCTGTCATGAGCCAGCCCAGTTTGCAATGCCCCAGGTATGGGCAGAGGTGGGCTGAGGACAGTTGTGAGGGAGGACACATCCTGCCTGCCCTGCAGCCCATTCATCCTGAGAGTTAGGGGGCGAGGCATTTACAAGAGCTGCTAAAATTAACAGGTGTTTTTACAGCACTCATTCATGCATGGTCAGGTAGCCTTTAATTTAGAGTTGATACATTTCAGCAGGAATGTGAGAAAATTTTTTGGTAACAAAGTCTGTGCTTGGTCTTGCCCCTGCCTAAGAACATGCCAGATTCTTTCCAAGCATGTGGATTTCTTGCCCCTTCCGCTCCTCTGGGCCCCTCCAAGTCCTTCTTCCCCTTTTCCACTGAGCCCTTCCAAAGAACTCCACTGCTCACTCATACCCCCATTTTGGGGAATACGACAACATTTGTAATTTGTAGGTAAAGGCAGTATAATATGATTCTCTCCCACATCAGGTTGTGGGTTTAAGATTTGCTCTTGCCAATTTCTTTGGCATGCCACTTAACCTCTCTGAGCCTTCACAATAATAACAGTTCCTGTGATGGAATTATTATGGGGATTAACTGAGAAGATTCATGTAAAGTGGCTGGCACAGTGCCAAGCACAGACCACATCCTCATAGGCCAATCTCCTACAACAGGGCCCCAGGAGCCTCCTTTTGTCTCTGGGTCCTCTCTGGTGGTGTCCCAGAAGTGACTTTGGGGTTGGAGATGGTCTTGTCACACACCACATACAGTGGACACAGACACCGGGGAGTGGGACAGGGACTAAAACTACTCATCCAGTGTCTGTGTCCCTCGTGATGGGAAGGAATCCTTCTCGGCTACAGAATAGAATGTGTTAGAGCAGCTTAATTGCTGGCTTATTTGTTAATGCTCCCAATGTTAGCTAGGATCTTCAGCCAAACTCTCCCTGGGGACCCACCCCTCCACGCATCCTACCGGGGCTCCAACTTCCTGGTACTTACTCCCCCACAGAGCAGGCTGCGGGGATTTTTCATGGGATTAAAGAATAACTGTTCTGAAGGTCTCACTATGAGTAAGCAAAAGCTCACCGGGGCAGCGGCGCTTCAGGCTCAAAGTCGGTAACTTGAATTTGGGCGGCCTGATCTCACAGTGTGCTGCCGGGGCAGAGAGAAGCCATAGAGCCGAGTCCTGGATCCCTGGGTTTGGGGTCTGCCACTGTGGACAGGAATAGGCCAGTCTCTGCATGGGGTTTTCCATTTTTGAAATTCTAAGTTCTCAGTTGTTTAATCCAAATTAGCTGGAACTATGGGGTGGTGAGTGGGTGGCCTTGAAAGACCTGAATTCTGGGCTGCGGGTTCAGCATTTGGCCCTGACCATGATTCACGGGGAAATTCTTTTAAAAACATAAACCCTATTGCTCTGTGCCAGACATTTCCAGGCTGTTGACAGTTGCTAACATTTGCTAAGCATTACTACTTTGCTTAGGCAGGCCCTGTGCTGTGTGTTTGACAGGTGTTGTTTCATGTCACCCTCATTAACAGCCCTTCAAGGTAGGCATTATATCTCTACAGATTCAAAACTGAGATGCAGAGGTTGGAAAATGGCATAAAGTCAAATAATTAGAAGGTGGGATAAATGAGACTTGAACCCAAGTCTGATCGATGCCAAAGCCTGTGCATTTAGTAGAACAGTAGAAAAACATCAGCAAATTCTCTGCTTTCCCCCAAACTCGGTGAAATCAGTGGGAATAGAAGTGCTTCCCTTTTCCAGATAACATAGTCGCCTAACTCCAATACCTTGGAAAAGGGGTGTGAATTTGCCTCCAGAGTTGCCTCAGGGAGGGAGGCTTATGCTGGTGACACAGCCAGCACCATGGGGCTGGTACTGCCTGGTGTTGGCAGTAATAAGGTCCCAGCAAAACTTGTTCTGTGGGAAAAGGGGTGTGAGGACTCTCAAAGGAAAGTCTAGATTTACTTGTTTGTATAAAGCGCCAATTGCAACGGCCTTGGTGAGATTTTTGCCCTGTGACCCAGACTGTGAATGTTTGCTGCAGAGTTTGCTTTAGGCAGGAGGACTTGGGTTGGGCCTTCTCCAGGACTGAGGTCAAGGTTGGGTAGAGCCCAACAGATGAGCTTTCCAGATTGGTCAGCTTCTCTCCTATCTGCCGTCCCACATCTGACCCAGCTCTTCACTTCACAGGCCCCAGGACAGACCGGCCTGAGAGCTGAAGGGATTTGCCCAAAGTCAGAGCTCCTCTTTGTCCCTGGTAAATGGACACATTGAGAACATTGTGGGGGAGGTCTGCCCTCCCAGTTACTTTTGTTGGCACTTAACTCTCCTTTTGTGTTAAAGTTTCTCTTCCCCAAACAGACACTTTAGTAAGTGCAGTTATTTGTTGGAGTTTTGCCCTTCTTTTCTTCCCCCAGGGACTGTGACGAGCTTCCAAGTGAGTCAGTGCAGCCTGACTTGAGAATGCCTGAGGGGTCAGGCCAGGCCAACAGGTTATTTATTCAGAAAATGTTTGTGGAGCTCCACTCCCAGAGCTGGAGGTGACTGAGGTAACACCACCACTCTTGCCAGCGAAAGAGCTACCACTTTGGTGGAGGCCACCTACTGATCAGGTGACCTAAGGTACTTGTTTCAGAGGATGACTGGGGTATTCCCGGAGCAGAACTGGTGTTAACTCACCCAGGGAGGACTCTGCAGGGGCAATGAACCAGCTGGGAATGGAAGAATGAGCCAAGGAGCCGGTGAGGGGTTCCAGGTTGCAGAGAAGTGACAGTTTGGGGACTACACCTAGTCCAGTGCCTGGAGCAAGAGCTGGAAGAGGGGAGAGATGAGGCTGGAGAGGAAGGCCGGGCCAGGCCCTGTAAATCTTGATGAAAACACTGGGACATTTTCATGAGAGTAACAGGGTGTGAGGCCTCGGGTCCATCTCTCTCTCTTGCTTAAAATTGATCTCAGAGAGGAAAGGAAGAAGGGAAAGGAGAGAGAGAAAGAGAAAGAAACATCAGTGTCAGAGAGAGACATCGATCGGTTGCCTCCCATACATGCCTTGACCTGGAATTGAACCCGCAACCTAGGTATGTACCCTGACCAGGAAATCGAACCTGTCACCTTTTTGGTGTGCAGGACGATGCTCCAACCAACTGAGTCACACCGGCCAGGGCTCGGGTCCACACCTTGTTTGCAATCTAAGCATGTCTGACTGTTTACAAAAGAATGCATTGTTCTAAGAACTCTGGAGGCAGAATAAGTCAGGGCCTCTAGGCCAGGGATCATAACTAGCCCTGGTGCTTCACACTGGCCAACACACCAGCCTTTGCCCTTGGACATCGTTTGGTACCAGACACCGGGGCCAGGAAAGCTGCTGTGCATCCCACTGCTCTGTGCTTTCTTTCCTGCCACCAGTCACAACACACACTAGATGACATTACTGTGGGCTCAGGCTCTTACCAGCACTGCAGGGAAGGGCTCAGTCCTTAACTGTCAAATATCATATATTTTGTATATATTTTTTCCTAAATGGGACTACCTTCTTGCATGTTACTATTATGAAAGTAATATGTTTCTTAGTGAAAAAATAAAAATCCCAGAAGTGTATACAATAGAAAGTGGAATTTCCTGCCTCACTCATAATCACATTTCCCCAAGAAAACCATTATTCTCCCAGACTTTGAAAGAAGTGCATATATATGTGTGCCCAGACAGTATCCCAAGTAAAAGCAGGCTCTCAGGCCCCTCAAAATGCCCTTCAGCTCTTTCTGGAAGACCCCAAAAGGGTACCCCACCTGTTCCGTAAACCTGTCTGTTGAATTCGGCTCCACAGGACTTCTCCGTCCTGCTTCTCGAAGGCTTCTTTTGTAACAGAAGCTTGGAGAATATCGCAGAAGCCAAACACCAAAGTCCATACCATTGGTGCTGTCTCCAGATGTCACCAAAGTTTCCAGTTCTTGGCTGGCAGAGTTGGGACGTGGGGAAAGGGCCATCTGCTCACAATGTGTCCACCACCCTGTGTCATGGGGGGCTCCAGGCCTGCTCTGCTTAGATCCCAAGCGTTGTGCAGCAAACCCAGGCGCTGCATCGGGCTCCCCACCGTGGTCTGTGGAGCTCATGCAGGCTCTCCTCTGGGCTCCCAAGGTGGTGTGCAGGGCTTTCCCAAACACCGCTGGGGCCCTATTGGGTGTCGGGTGGGGCTATCCTCAGTGCTTCATTGGGCTGCCCAAGGTGTTGCGCTGGAGGCTTCCCCGGGTGTCTAGTGTCTAGGCACTGCTCGGGGCACCTTAGGTGTTGTGCGAAGCTTTCCGCACCGGGCTCCCCGAGGTGTTTCTTTGGCGCTGGCAGGCGCTGCGCGTGCTCCCTAGGTGTGAGGGGGGCCTCACGGGCACTTCTCACGGCTCTCCCACACGCTGAGCGGGGCTTGCCTGGCACTGCATCTACTTCCCAAGGTGTCGCGCTGCGCTCTTCCAGCACTGCTCAGGGCTCTCCTAGGCGTTGTGCGGGGCCTCACGTTCACTGCCCCGGGCTCCCTAACACATTGCGTTGGGCTATGGTAGGCGCTGACCTGGGCTTCACAAGGTTTTACATGGGATTCTGGCAGGCGCGGCAGTGGGGGCTTTTCATGGTGTTGGGCTGGGCTCTTCCATGCATTGCGCTGGGCTCTCCCAGCAGCTCCACAGGCTCCCAAAATGTCGCATGGGGCTCTGGCAGTTGATGCGCGAGGCTTCCCAAGATTTGGCGCAGGGCTCTCCCAGGCATTGTGCCAGGCTCCCCCCAGCGCCCCCGGGCTCTCCAAGCTGTTGGAGTTTCTAGCCAGCACTACGTGGGTCCCCTCCAAGGTGTTGTGCAGGGCTCCTCCCAGGCACTTCCTCGGGGCTCTCCCCTGGCAATTTGCGTGATGCTGTCTCCGGGGCTGCAACTGGGCCTCCCCAGTTGTTGTCTGGGGCGCAGGGCAGGTGCTGCTCGGGGGCTTATCAAGGCGCTGCTGGCGCTCTTTCAGGCTTGTGCGAACCTGTTTCAGGCGCTGCCCTGGGCCCCCCAAGGTGGCGTGCTGGGCTCTGGCCGGTGTGGCTAAGGCTTCTGAAAGTCTCACACAGGGCCAACAGGCACTGCTGCGGACTCTCCCAGATGCTGTGTGGGGCTCTCTTAGGTGCCGCACTGGGCTCCCCAAGGTTTTTGCGGGGATCCCCAGGAGCTGCTCGTTTTACTGTCGGAGAAGTAAAAAGTTGACTGAAAATAAATAATATCCAGAAAATGTGAAAAATAGTATAACCCAGAAATGGACTAATTTATAGTCATATAAATCATGTTTTTCTTTTAACAATGTTCACAACATATAGTTTTAAAAAAGACTTCTAAAGAGTTGTGTAAATGATTATAATTTTATGTTTTAATTATACATTAAAACATTATTCATGCCCTAGCTGGTTTGGCTCAGTGGCTAGAGTGTCGGCCTGCGGACTGATGAGTCTCGGGTTCAATTCCGGTGAAGGGCACATGCCTGGGTTGTGGGCTCGATCCCCCGTGGGGGTGTGCAGGAGGCAGCCTATGAGTGATTCTCTCTCATCATTAATGTTTCTATCCCTCTCCCTCTCCCTTCCTCTCTGAAATCAATAAAAATATATTAAAAATTATTTATGTAATGTACAGACAAAAATACTGCAAAGGAAGACTTGAAAGACATAAAATGCCAGCAGTGGCTGCTGGTGGGTGAATACGCGATGCCCATTTAGTCAATGGGAAATTTTGCAGTATCCCAATTTTCTACAAGGAATATGCACTACTTAGGCAAGTTGGAAAAAAAAAATTAGGTTTTTGTTTGATTTTAAGAGTGTCATTTGACCACCCTGGTGCAGTTAGGCTTTCATCATTCCTGCCAGAAAAGGATAAAAGAATAAAATGTTCCTAGATTTTTTTTAAAGTGCCATAATTAGACAATACTTCAAAAACAATTTAAAAATGACTTAGAGTTCTCTAATAGTATTGCTAACAAGGTTTTTAAGGAATTAAAATTATAAAAAAAAAAGTTGTGGGTTATTTGAAAGGGAACAATCTTTCCACTCTAAACTATGATCCCTGATTATTACACTAAGAGAAAACCTGAAGCAATCTTCAGCCTTTGAGATATTGACTAATGGTGCACTTCTCAAGCTTCCCTGTTCAGATTCATGGAGTCTCTTTGCCAATTGGGCTGCAGGATGGGGAGACATGAAGTCCCCCACCCAAGAACCCTGGCTTAATAGCCCATGCCTGGGAATGCTGGAGCTACCCACGGCAGGGTCTCCATGGAGGGTGAGAGGAACTCCCAGTGCACACCTCTGAAGGGTGTGGCTGACACCGCTGGCCCCTGGATCAGCTGGGGTAGACGGACCTTCTGGGTCATTACTGTGCATAGATGTGAAGCTGTAAGGGTCCCCCCATGTAAAGGTGAATACAGGTATATCTTGGAGATACTCTGGTTCTACTCCAAGGCATCACATTAAAGCAAACATTGCAATAAAGCGAGGCACATATTTTTTTTTTGGTTTCCCAGTGCATATAGAACTTATATTTGAAATATACAGTAGTCTGTTATGTGTGCATTCTATAGACTGTGATTCTGTTTCATAGCATTTTACTCACAGTAGAACTTTTTTCAGTATTAGTCAATCCTTTCAAACCTGGTGCTGCTTTATTAACTAAGTTTATGTAATATTCTAACTTCCTTGCTGTAATTTCAAAAATCTTTACAACATCTTCACCAGGAGTAGATTCCATTTAAAAAATAGAATCTGTCTATCCTCATCTATAAAAAATAGCTCCTCACCCATTAAAGTTTTATCATAAAATTACAACAATTCAGTCACATTTTCAGGCTCTGCTTCTAGTTCTACTTCGCTTGCTATTTCCACCACATCAGCAGTTACTTCTACCACTGAAGTGTTAAACCACTCAAAGTCATTCATGAGGGTTGGAATGAACTTCTTCCAAACACTTGTTAATGTTGATATTTTGACTTCTTCCCATGAACCATAAATGCTCTTAATGGCATCTAAAATGGTGAATCCTTTCCAGAGGTTTTCAACTTACTTTGCCTAGATCCATCAGAGGAATCTCTATGGCAGCCAGAGCTTTATAAAAAGTACTTATTAAATAAAAAGACTTTAAAATTGAAACTACTCCTTGATCCATGAGTCCAGAATGGATGTTGTGTGAGCAGGCATGAAGAAAACATTAATCAGAACTCTTGGCTGACCAGGTGCATTGTCAGTGAGCAGCAATATTTTCAAAGAAATCTTTCTTCTGAGAAGTGGGCTTAAAGTATTCAGTAAACCATGTTGCCAACAGATGTGCTGTGACTCAGGCTTTGTTGTCCAGGAAAAGTACATTTAGCATATTCTTAAGGGCCCTAGGATTTTCAGAATAGTCAATGAGCAATGGCTTCGACTTAAAGTCACTGGCTGCATTAGCCCCTAAGAAGAGAATCAACCTGTCCTTTGATGCTTTGAAGCCAGGCATTGACTTCTCCTCTCCAGCTATATTGCATTTTCTTCCAATATAAAGCCCCTTTTGCCACATTGAAAATCTGCTGTTTAGTGTAGCCACCTTCATTCATTATCATAGCTAGATCTTCTGGATAACTTACTACAGCTTCTAGCTCAGCACTTGCTGCTTCCCCTTGCCCTTTTGTGGTATGGAGATGGCTTCTGTTCTTAGACCTCATGAACCAGCCTCTGCTGGCTTCTGCTTTTCTTCTGAAGCTTCCTCACCTCTCTCAGCCTTCACAGAACTGAAGTTAGGGCTTTGCTCTGGATTCAGCTTTGGCTTAAGAGAATGCTGTGGCTGCCTTGATGCTGTATCCAGACCACTAAAGCTTTCTCTGTATCAGCAATAAGGCTGTTTTGCTTTCTTCTTCTTTTTTTTAAATTAAATCTTTATTGTTCAGATTATTACAGTTGTTCCTCTTTTTTTCCCCC
Organism: Myotis lucifugus; assembly: GCF_000147115.1. NCBI lineage: Eukaryota > Metazoa > Chordata > Mammalia > Chiroptera > Vespertilionidae > Myotis > Myotis lucifugus. The sequence goes on along the minus strand of NW_005871268.1, from coordinate 1,926,953 downwards.
ATAGCTTCCGTCTACTCGGTTCCCACCCCACCCTCTGCCTTTACCCCCCCCCCCTCACTGTCCTCATCCATAGGTGTATGATTTTTGTCTAGTCTCTTCCCACAACCCCCACACCCCTTTCCCCCCGAGAATAGTCAGTCCACTCCCTTTCTATGCCCCTGATTCTATTATATTCACCAGTTTATTCTGTTCATTAGATTATTTATTCACTTGATTTTTAGATTCACTTGTTGATAGATGTGTATTTGTTGTTCATAATTTGTATCTTTACCTTTTTCTTTTTCTTCCTCTTCTTAAAGAATACCTTTCAGCATTTCATATAATACTGGTTTGGTGGTGATGAACTCCTTTAGCTTTTTCTTATCTGTGAAGCTCTTTATCTAACCTTCAATTCTGAATGATAGCTTTGCTGGGTAAAGTAATCTTGGTTGTAGGTTCTTGCTATTCATCACTTTGAATATTTCTTGCCATTCCCTTCTGGCCTGCACAGTTTCTGTTGAGAAATTAGCTGACAGTCGTAGGGGTACTCCCTTGTAGGTAACTGACTGTCTTTCTCTTGCTGCTTTTAAGATTCTCTCTTTGTCTTTTGCTCTTGGCATTTTAATTATGATGTGTCTTGGTGTGGTCCTCTTTGGATTCCTTTTGTTTGGGGTTCTCTGCGCTTCCTGGACTTGTAAGTCTATTTCTTTCATCAGGTAGGGCAAGTTTTCTGTCATTATTTCTTCAAATAGGTTTTCAATATCTTGCTCTCTCTCTTCTTCTGGCACCCCCATAATTTGGATGTTTGTATGCTTGAAGTTGTCCCAGAGGCTCCTTACACTATCTTCATATTTTTGGATTCTTTTTTCTTTTGCTTTTCTGGTTGGGTATTTTTTGCTTCTTTGTATTTCAAATCTTTGACTTGATTCTTGGGATCCTCTAGTCTGCTGTTGGATCTCTGTATAATATTCTTTATTTCAGTCAGTGTATGCTTAATTTCTAGTTGGGCCTTTTTCATATCCTCCAGGGTCTCACTAAGTTTTTTGGTGGTTTTTAGAAAATTCTTGAAAAACCTTATAACCGTGGTTTTGAACTCTATATCCAGTAGTTTGCTTTCCTCCATTTCTGTCATTTGTGATCTGTTTCTTTGTCTCCACATTTTGGCTGCTTCCCAGTGTTGATAGAGTGGCCTCTGTGCTAGGTGTCCTATAGGGCCCAGTGGCTCAGCCTCCCCAATTACCTGAGGTGGACACTCTTTGTGCACCCCTTTGTGGGCTGTGTGCACAGTCTTGTTGTAGTTAAGCCTTGATTGTTGTAGGTATCACTGGGAGGAATTGACCTCCAGGCCAATTGTCTGTGAGAATCAGCTGTGTCTACGGTGGGAGAACTTCTGTGCTGGAGACACTCTTCTGGTGCAAGACTTGCTTCAGTGGGGCTTTGGTGCTCACTGAGTCTGCCCCCTGAGTGTGTCCCTTATGGATCTGAGGAGTTGTAATCTGCATGGTCCCACTCTGACCACTGGGTACACAGGCTCTTGGATCTCTAAGGAGATGCTAATTTAGCCTCTTCCTGAGGCTACCCAGCAGGAGCTATGGAGAGATCTGCAGTTTCCTCTTCCTTGTTTGGGGTTTGGAGGTGCCCAGATGAGGCCCAGCTGTTAAGCAATGCAAGCTGCTGTAGGGCCTTGAGCCTTCTTTTGGATGTTCTGGGTCTCTGACCCAGCTGCACTTTGTTAGTTAATTTTAGATTGCAAAGGGCCAGGCCATTCATATGCAAAAGCTTGGGTGGGGCGTGGTCTCAAGGAATCAACAGGGTGGAGCAAACAGCTATGGCTGATCCTCAGTCCTACCCTAAGAGGCTCCGGGTCTCAGTGTCCCGGTAATCGCTGCAAGCACCTCTGAGAGAAAGTCACCCTCGAGTTCCGACCGATGCCAGACAGTCCAGTCTCTCCCCGTATGAGTCTGGGTCCCCAGAGACTCGCCTGGAACTGGAGTTCAGAGCAGTCGGGAGCTTGAGACTCCCTCCCGATTGAAAAAGACAACCGTGTCCTCAGTTGCCAGCCCTTTCCCATGTTCCGTACCTCTGCACTTTACTTCCGCACCTCCTCTGAGTCTCAGTGTGCTTTTCTCTTTCCTTCTAGTTGTAGAATTTCCACTCAGCTAGCCTTCCTGTGGTTCTGGATGATGTCCGTTTTGTCTTTTAGTTGTATTTAAAATATATATATATATATATATATATATATATATATATATATATATATATATATTTTTTTTTTTCTTTTGCAACACAGTATGATTTATTTATTTATTTTTTTATATTTTTAATTTTTTATTGTTTTATTGGTTAAAGTGTTACAAAGAGTATTACATGTCTCCCTTTTTTTCCCCCGCCCTTGACAATAAAAATATATTTTTATTGATTTTTTACAGAGAAGAAGGGAGAGGGATAGAGAGTTAGAAACATCGATGAGAGAGAAACATTGATCAGCTGCCTCCTGCACACCCCCCACTGGGGATGTGCCCGCAACCAAGGTACATGCCCTTGACCGAAATCGAACCTTGCGACCCTTCAGTCAGCAGGCCGATGCTCTATCCACTGAGCCAAACCGGTTAGGGCTTAGTTGTATTTTTGAAGTGGTTGTGCGAGGCAGCAATTTCATGTGTTTACCTATGCCGCCATCTTGGTTTCTCCTGATCATCTTCTTCAGATCTTTCACTATCATGGACTTTAGGCTCTGGTGAGACAAGCTGCTCTGTACGACCTTTTCCATGGACACATTTGTAATCAAAGTCCCTAAGTGCCCTCGATACAGCCAGAGAGCCATTCACACGCTGAGTCATTACAGAACCACCTGCACTCTGAATCTGTTCTTTTCCCAGCGGATTACTTGACTTGTGATCATGTATGAAGAAATGAACTTTCCTGTTCCTACAAAGGAAACCTCTCGAGTCTCCACAGTTAGTGAAATAAGTCTGGTGAGGAGAAATGAAGACATCCACAGCTGTTGACCCATTTCTATTTGTACCATGTTTCTTCTCTGACATAGCTCTCATGTGTTCATCAATCTCCAGAAAACCTGTTCTGATTCCATTCTTTACATTTTCAACAGAAGGTGCTCCTGTAGACCCTTTAAAGTCCTGGTTATTGGTGATGTGATCTAACAAATGCTCACAGCAGTATTTGGCAGCCTGAGAACCAGCATGCCCATCATACAGAGCAAAGAATGACCACGTTTTAAGTCTGCTTGGCAAACCAATCACAGCTGTATGTGCATCCTCCATTTCAACTCGCCAGCCTCGCATGCTGCTTAGCGCATATCACAACCCATTACCCTACCCATGGGCATTATGTTTTCCATCTTTGGCTTGTCTAACATGCTCCTATTATGTCTTGATCCTTTAGGTCCAGAGCAGCCCCGGGCCAGCAGGTCCCTGGTCGGCTGGCCGAGGTGGCCACGGCCTGAGAGGGGGTGGGATGGGGGTCACCAAGGGGGCTGCGGACCAGGTCAGGCAGGGGATGGGGCAGAGGAGGGGAGGAGCCAGGCTGCCTCCGGGGCCCTGGCTTTCAGCGCCCTCAAGGCTCACATCATCTGGGCATTGGAGCAGCGGGCAGAGAGCCGGTCCCTCACCCACCGGCTCAGCCACCACAGCAGAGCAGTTGGAAGGAGATCTGTCACTGATATTTTCAAGCATGGCTCCGCTGTTGCTCTATTTGCCCTTTGCCACTGTCTTTAGGTTTTTGAAGGCAACGTTTTCTTGGACCTGCTTTTTTTCTGTATATTTTTTACTGGGTTTTCATAGTATTGAGTTTGGCAAGTATTGTAGAGTGTTTTCTGCAAGACAGAAGCTGGGGAAAATGAGGAAAAAAGAAAAAGACACCGACTTTTCTATTTGTGAGCTCAGGTGGAGTGGAGACAGACAGCTAAACTGAACTTTCCTCATGAAGGGTGAGGTACTACCTATGCCTGAGCCTTTCCAGTCCATGAAGTTGCTCTACAACCCTCACAACCCCCACACCAGGCATGATAGCTCGCCCCACTCCCTGCTTTGCCCGTGTCCCTGTGATGTTGCAGTTGCTAATTTTCTTCCCAAACCAGCCAGGATGCCATAGTGTGATGCTGAGTATTCACAGCGCACTCCTGGGCTTTCCTAAACTCTATTCTAACCCCAGTTACATAGTTTATAGTTGTGGCCATTGGTAGATTTTTTTTTAAAGTCAAAACCAGATTAAGCTCTGAGGCTATCAGTGTTGTAAACTCTATAATTATTTGGAAAGTGGCCAGCTGGGAGCTGTGAAGGGTGAAAGTTGTGTCTGCCTCTGGAGAAACAGAGGACTCAGCATCCTCAGGAAACTGTCAGCAGCTGGTGTTCACTGTCCTCCATGTCCCAGCATCCTTCTCTTCCACTTCCGTCTCCTACCCTCAGCCCTGCCCGGATTCTGGAGTGTGGCCACGGGTAACGTGCTTTGAGAGGCACTGCTCCATACATGTTAGAACTAGTAGCCCCTCTGAGGGTGTGCAAAGGAGCCTGCCTTGGCAAGAAGTCCATTTGTTCTTGCCCACAAGTCATTTGAAATGGTTTGGTTCAAAACTAGTATTTCTGAATCTTGGTCAGTTTTTTTATAGGAACATGTGACCACTGCCTCCTATCATCACTGCACTAAGACACACACGTCAGCTCTGTGGAAATGGCCGGGCACTGTGCAAATGAGGCCTTGCCATCTTAAACAGCTACAAAGACATGTGGGATCTCACATCCAACCCAAGATCCACTCTCACCTGCCCTTGTCTCGTCTACTGTCTGAATTGCACCTATGAGGTAGGCTCTCAAATGAGCTGAGCAAACAGATGTGAAACCGAGACTCAAATAATACCCAGGTAACAATGGGTAATGCTCACATGCATTGCCAGTGGGTGTTTCCTTCAAACCCTACAGACCAGACTCGGCATGAACATCAAGAGGAGTCCATTCACTTCCCCCCAGTTTGAGAATCCTGCCATGACTGGCACTCCGGCGGCAATGATTCTCAAAGAAGCTCACGAAACGACAGGAAGCTGCTCGGCCCCAAATTATGCCTAAAACTATACCAGATGGTGCACACCAAGGCTCAGTGTACGTAGAGAGTGTATGATAAATATGTTTGCATTTATTTTCTCCTTAAAAATAAAACAGACGTACATACACATACAGAAAAGCAGATCCACTTGATGTGAGAGTGATGTCGAGCTCAAAGCTACTAGCAGGATGCAGTGGGCTTCTACCTCTGTGGTCTGGTGACAAGGGTCACTTTCAGCATCAGGTGTCCCGGTTTGGCTTCCTTCTGAGAAGCCCTTTGGGGATCTGTGTATGCCCACGTGTTCGTTTCTGCTGCTGAGGCCTTACTGATGCTGGCTGGTCGGCTCGGACGGCCACGTGGCAGAGGCTCCTGCCCTTCCCGCTGCCCAGAGCTCCTGTCCTGCTGCAGAGAATGGCCGTGTGGGAGGAGGTCAGACCTGCGGACAGAGACCAGATAGACTTTTGTCATCTCGCTTTTCTGAAGAGATGGTACAACAGCTTTTAGATTTTAAAAGTTAAATAGCCATCCATTAGTCGTTGGAGGAAGCTCAGCCAAGGGCACTGTGATTCTGACAGATGCCCAAGGTTATGGGTTATGCTGTTTCCGTGTCTGTGAACAGTGTGGGCCAGGTGACCTCTCAGGTCTGTCTGTCTCTAAGGCGCAGACGTCATGAGGCTCACACCCTCTTGGTGGTACATGCTCACATCTCAGAGGAAGTTCCACCCCTAGGTGGTTTCCAAAGGCTGCCATGGTGTCTTAAGATTTGCTTTTTAGTCCAAAAAAGTTACCAGGTTCTTCCTGTCTTAAAAGCCAAGAAGGCAGGTTTGAAATGCTATAGTCATAGACCATCAGCTCCTCTCACCTGGCCCAGAGAAGGTTTGGTAGTAGCCCTTTAAGAGAGAATATGCCTGGTGGGGGGTGGGAAGACATTGATAGTTGTAGGCAACACTTTTGCTACCCAATAATATATTCTGAGCCATAAAATGGATTCATAACTGCAAATGGCTTTCAAAGAATAATTTTTTACGGGTGTAAACAGCAGGTTAAAGACTTTTCTATGAGAAAGAGTGGCTGGAAAATCTTAGCCAAGCTTACTTTCCCTGGACAGGTACCTTTGCTCAGATATTTCTGGGCCCTCTGGGGAGATGGAGGCAAAATCAACCTGCCAAATAGCCATTAGGTCTCTACTAGGCAAAAGGAAGGGGAAAATTCATCCTAAGCATGGCCTTGGAAGGGAGTATGTCCTATATTAGCAGTATTTGGTTTTTCATACAATTAGAAAATGGTGGGAGGAATGAGAATTTTATGGGAAATAAGGTTTTGCGCATCTTTGCTGGTTGAAATAGTGCTTTGATTTTCTTTGATTTACTCTCCAGGTAAGTCTAGAGAGAATAACTGAGATAATTTGTCCCCTTATCATCCCAGGCTTAAACTAAGGCACCTGGGTCTGGGTGCCTTCTCTCTCTCTCTCTCTCTCTCTCTCTCTCTCTCACTGGAAAGGGGTGGAAGTGCTCCCTACATGGGCCTGGGGTGTGATGCCAGAGCAGGAACCTGGACGCACCTATCCCATGAGTTATCACTGGCCAGAGTACATACCTTCTATTGCTTCTTCCTCTTTCGTTGTTTCTTAAATAATTTTATAAAGAAAAAAGAGCCCTCTTCCTAAAACAGACCATACTTGCTTTAACCAAATGTGTTTACCATTGAAATCAAGTGCCACTTAACTCTTTTCCTTTGAAATTCAAACACATGACTAGACATAGATGTCAACTATCCCAACAATCAAGACAATTTATTATTCCTCCTATTTTCCCTGCTTCTAATTTCCAAAAATCTAAATTCTTTTTGCTGTAAGAAAACACATGTGGGAAAATTCTTTTTAAAACTGCTCTCCCACACCATCCAAAGTGTTTCCTGACTATAAAAGGAAACCCCACCACTACCAATGGAAAGTCCTTTGGCACAGAACTGGGAGAGAGAGGTAGGGGGGAACACGTAGTGTGTGTGGTTGAGTAGGAGGCATATCTGAGCCTTGGAGGCTCTCAGGCCCAGTGGACCAAGCAGTGGGCTGGGAAAGAGTGGCGGGTACCTTGGCTTGTCCGCTGGCTCCAGCAGCTCGGGGGTGCAAAGGGGGGTCATGAGTTTCAGTGTGCTGCTTAGCAAAGTTCACAAATACCTGAAGGCAAGAAAAGAGCAAGAATAGGTATATGCTTCCAGAAGAATGGCACCCTCCACTCACCTCCCCCCCGACCCCCACTGGGCTTTCTCTTTTCCAGAGCTCATAGACAGCCCCGCTGGAGCAGCTGTGTGCTGCAGGAGGGGAGGCTGGCCCACCTGAGGGGCCCGGCCACCAGGGCCCTGCACAGGGCTTGTTTCTTAGAATTCCAAACTGAGCCATAGGAGTGCCTCTAGGAGGATTCAAAGGATGTGGGGTATACAAGGCAAAGCAGATCCCAAGTAGCAGCAGCCTTCTAAACCTCTAAAGAAGAAACTAAAAGCAAAAATACAAAACAGGATCTGATCTCATCTCTCCTCTGTCCTTTATTAAATGTGCAGTGTGGCCGTGACTCCCCTCCTACCTTCCTCTGCTGTGGCTGAGAAGGTGCTGGTAACTCAGCTTCTCAAAGACTATTGGAGACTTGCCTATGCACTGCTTTATTGCACAGTCTCTAAGGATGTCTACTTAAACACACAGCAACAACAAAATACCCCAGAAAAAACTCAAATGTCTAAATGGATAAAACATAATATAGACATACAATGGAATATTACTCAGTCTTTAAAAGAGGGATATTCTGACACATGCTACAACATAGATGAACTTTGAGGACATTATGTCAAATGAAATAAGCTAAACAAAAGGGACAGAATACTGCATAATTCCACTTATATGAGGTACGTGGTGTAGTCTGCATTCAGTGGTTATGGTGGCTGTGGGTTGGAGGCTATTATCTAATGAATAGAGAGTTTTAATTTGGGAAGGTGAACAATTTCTGGAGAAAGATAGTAGTGATGATTACACAACAATGTGAATGTACTTAATGCCACTGAATTGTACATTTAAGACAGGTGATAATGTTATATATATTTTACCACAGTAAAAAGTGATCACATTTAGAAACCCTGACACATGGCATAAATATGTATCAAAACTCACCAAATTGTACAGCTTAAAGGGGTGCATTTTATTGTACGTAAGTTAAGCCACAATAAAGTTGATTTGAAAAGAAAAAAAAAGCCACCACCACAAACCAGGAAGGTTGAAATAAAGTCATAGTGTAGTGGGGAAGGATGAAGCAAACTCAATGAAATTTGCTGATGATTAAAATAGTGTTAGATAGCAATTTCTGACAGACTGAGTTTTAGCCTAATGGACAGATGCTCAGAGGTTAAACCTCAGGCATGTCCTGCCTCCCTGTGGTGGGGATTCCAGCCCTGATTGGGCTGTCCAGTCGGGACTTTGCAGAGCCCTGCTCTGCACCCGGCTCCCCTTGGGGGACTTGCCTGGTCCAGCGTGGTCTGTGTGACCGAGTACTCCTCGATGAGCAGGCTGTCCTTGTGGGAGATGAGCAGCCGGAAGATCCTGGCCAGGGAGGAGGAGGGGACCTGGAACTGGAGCATGTTGTGGTGCCTCTCCCTCTGCACGCTGCCCGGGAAGTTCCCCTGGAAGAACTGCTCCACGGGGTTCAGGTCGGGAAGCAAGTCGTCCTTTGGAGATTTGATCTTCATTGTGACGATGTAGCCATCTCCGAACCTATGGACGCCCACCACAGCGTGGTACAGGCCTGTTAGTAGTTGGGTCTAAGGCAGTCTCAAAATCAGGAATAGACTCAAGACTGGCTGCCTCTTCAGCCACCATTTTCCTCTCCTTGATTTAGCATATTCTTAAGGGCCCTAGGATTTTCAGAATAGTCAATGAGCAATGGCTTCAACTTAAACTCACTGGCTGCATTATTATACTGTTTTATAATAAGAAGAGAGTCAGCCTGTTCTTTGAAGTTTTCAAGCCAGGCATTGACTTCTCCTCTCCAGCTATATTGCATTTTCTTCCAATATAGAGCCCCTTTTGCCACATTGAAAATCTGCTGTTTAGTGTAGCCACCTTCATTCATTATCATAGCTAGATCTTCTGGATAACTTACTACAGCTTCTAGCTCAGCACTTGCTGCTTTCCCTTGCCCTTTTGTGGTATGGAGATGGCTTCTGTTCTTAGACCTCATGAACCAGCCTCTGCTGGCTTCTGCTTTTCTTCTGCAGCTTCCTCACCTCTCTCAGCCTTCACAGAACTGAAGTTAGGGCTTTGCTCTGGATTCAGCTTTGGCTTAAGAGAATGCTGTGGCTGCGTTGATGCTGTATCCAGACCACTAAAGCTTTTTCTATATCAGCAATAAGGCTGTTCTGCTTTCTTATCATTTGTTCCCTGGGGGAGCTCTTTGCATTTCCCTCAAGAACTTTTCTTTGCATTCACAACTTGGCTACCTGTGTGGTGCAAGAGGCCTAGCTTTCAGGCTATCTTAGCTTCTTGCTCAGCTTAATTGCTTCTAGCTTTCTATTTAAAGTGAGAGGGCTGAGACTCTTTCACTTAAACACTTAGAAGCCATTGTCAGGTCATCAATAGGCCTACTTTCAACATTGTTGTGTCTTGGGAAATAGGGAGGCTTGAGGAGAGGGAGAAAGATGGTGAGTGGACAGTTGGTGGAACAGTAAGAACACACAACACTTATGGATTGTGTCATCTTACACCAGTGGTGCCCTGAATCAGATCGCACATAAAAATAAAACAGTATAATAATCATGAAAACATTTGAAATGTTATGTGAATTACCAAAATGTGACACAGAGACAAAGTGAGCAAACCCTGTTGGAAAAGCAGTTGCTGATAGACTTGTGAGATGCAAATTTGCAAAAAAACTTAAATTTTTTTTTAAAGCGCATTATCTGTGAAGCATAATAAAGTGAAGTGCAATAAAATGAGGTGTGTCTGTATTTAATGTCAGTCCAGTTAAAATTCCAGGTTTCTGGAAACTCCACAAAATGATTTTAAAGTTGATGTGGAAAATAAATATGTGAAGGAATTGTCAAAGTAATAAAAAATAAAAAATCTCAAGAGGGGATTCACCTACCAGATATTACAAGGTAGCTGAATAACGCGCTGCCATGGAAACAGCTGTGGGACATGGAGCCACGAGCCAGACACAGTGTCTGGAGGCAGATCTGAGCCCGGTGTCCCCAGGAACTGGGGGGTCAGGAAAGGGGCCTTTCATTTTGATAAGGAAAGGCCACATGGCGACACAGAGTTATGTTGTGACAAAGTAAGCTTAGCTTCTATATCAGTGAATGAAACATAAACTCAAAATCACTTGGAGCTTGGCCAGCATGGCTCAGTGGTTAAGTGTTCACCTACAAAGCACAAGTTCCCGTTGCGGGCTTTATCTCCAGTATGGGATGTGTAGGAGGCAGCCAATCAATGATTCTCTCTCATCATTGATGTTTCTATCTCCCTCTCCCTCTCCCTTCCTCTCTGAAATCAATAAAAATATATTTTAAAAAAATATTACTTGGAAAATAAAATATAAAGAAAGCAAATTAAAATTATAAAATTAGCCAAGAATATGGAGGATGTTTGTTTAACTTGCAGTAAAGAAGACTCTTTAAAGCAAGAGAGAAAACAGCTAATTTTCAGGAAAAATCACGCTAGTAAGATTACAACTTACCTCCGTGCAGATGAACCCGGGTTGTGACCTGGTTACTGTGGAGATAAATGAAAATACATAAACTAAAAAAAGTGTCGCTGACACTGAGCTTATCTTACACTAAATTCAAGTCAATTTTGAGTACTGGCAGCTCAGAGGCTCCTGGGTCCAAGGAAAGGGGACAGCACGTGCGCGTCCTCCCAACTCTGGTGACCTGAGTACCTGTGTTTTTTCACTTTCCTTTTGTAAATAACCGGGAGTGGGTGGCTGCTTCATGTGATAAATACTTATTTCAGTTTTTAAGAGAACGGCAAACTGCTTTCCAAAGTGGTGAAGCTTTCCTTTCCCACCAGCAATGTGGAGACTTCCAGTTTCCCTTCAGCGTCACCAACACTGGGTACTGCTGGCCTTTTGATTTTAGCCTCATAGTCTGTAGTGGTACTTTCTGCTATTCATCTGTACCCCCTGGTGCCAAATGAGGCCAACCATCTTTTTTTTATCCTCACCTAAGGATACATTCTTACTGATTTTTGAGAGAGGAAGGGAAAGAGAGAGAGAGAGAGAGAGAGAGAGAGAGAGAGAGAGAGAGAAAGAAATGTGAGAAAAATTGATCTGTCCCCTCCCTTACATGCCCCGACTGGAGATGAAACCCACAACCTTTTCATGCACGGGCTGATGCTCCAACCAAATGAGACACCCGGCAGGGCAAGGTTGGGCATGTTCACATGTGTCCACCTTAGTAAACAGTTGTTTTTCCCATTTAAAAAACTTGGTCATTATTCTCATCATTGAGATTTGAAAGTTCCTTATGTATTCTGGATACAAGTATATCATTTGTAAGTATTTTGTTTGTGTCTGTGGCTTCTATTTTCATTTTCTGAATGGTGACTTTTGAGGGGCAAGTGTTTTAGTGTGTGATGAGCAGCAGCTCAAGACATGGACCTACCAGAGTCAGCCCTGCTGGCGGGATCCCATGCAGAGTGAGTATAGAAATGATGTAACACAAACATGCACACCACACACACACTCACATGCACATCACACACACATCACACACACTTACACACAGGACAATGCCCACACAGAAGCAAAGAACTGTGACTAAGTGGTGCTAGCTACAAGGTGATCTCGGGCCTCGTCCCAGCCCTGACTAAACAGGAATGATGAAACAAGGGCACATCCATACCTCTGGCAAGATTTGTTTACGAAATGATGGAATTTTGTTCCTTGATGAGGCATCTGAGCTATGTCTGCGGCTTCGATTCAAATAATTGTAAGTGCTCATCCCATTTGACACTAAAAAGGAGAAAAGAGGAAAAGGTCAGTTAGGAACCATCATCATCCACTGTAGGCACCTACCCAGCTCCCCTGAGCTGCACCCTGGGGCGTCAGGTCCTCATCCAGTTACTGGGGAGCTGCTGGACAGACGGCTACTGCACAGCCCACCTGGCCTTGGGGCAGCAGCCAGCAGCTCCTCACACTCTCCTGAGCCGCTGTCCCCCTCCCCTGGTCCCTGGAGGGGCCGCCCTGCCTGCCTCACAGCCCATAAAGTAAATATGGCCCTGTGAGTAGTGCCTGCCCAGCACACTAGTTATTAAGCCGAGACTCTGGCTCCAGCTGTGGCAGGAACAGGCCCCCTTGGGTTGCTCGCCCAGGTGCAGGGAGCTCCATGGAGCAGAGCCTCATGCCCTGCCCTGAGCAGTCTGGACAAGTGCTGTTGCTTTTGTTGTGTTTGGACCTGACTTATCTATCCTGATTCACTCCACCTGGCTCCTCCCACATTCTTCTTCCTTCCCTCCCAACCTGGGAAACAGCTGGAGGATATAAACTTGCACTTGGGTATATTCTGGTGGGTTTGCATAAATACCATCAAAATCAGCTTGTGCGCATGTCCTCTGTGTCTCCCAGAGCTCACACTTATTCTGAGTACATTTTACGTAACACAGTGAACTCTGACAGAACGATAAATACGGGAGGCACCGCACAGAACTTGAAACCTCACAGGCGAGGAACTTTGAGGCCTGAGTGCAAAGTACATGCTTTAAAGGACGTCCACCAGTTTCTCCTCCAACATCAGCTCGGGGTGGTTTCTAGAATCCTGCTCTTCCTTAATTTCACCCAGGATGCTCTCTGATCCATGTCCCATGACTGTGGCTTTTCTCCTCCGTCCTCAGTGGGCACTCTCCACGTCCTGCGTCTTCCCAGCAGATCTCACCCTCACAGTGTCTCTCCCACTCCCGTTCTGAGGACTCATCAGGATGCCCCTGTCCCAAGCTTCAAATGGCAGCACCAGCTGCCAACAGCTTCCCGTGTGGCCCCTGCAGTGCCCCTGCAGCGTGTTGGTTCCTGGTGGCCTCCCTCTGGAGTGCGGAGTGCTCCTAGTGACTTGCAGGAAGGCAGGGGACCACCTGCACGCCTGGGTGAGAGAGGCTGGCTTCCGCCTTGCTGCCCCCTCTTGTCCTCTCATTTGCTCAGCAGCCGAGTTATGATTTGCTGGGTCATGTTGAAGATGCATGTGACAAGGAATGGGAGGGACCACCTGCCCAAGACTCCTGAGGACTGACCCTGCAACAGCCTGGTGATGAGCCCGGAGTGGGCCTCCCCGGGGAGGTGAGACCACAGGCCCAGCCAGGACCTTGACTGAAGCCTCAGAAAGACCCCGGGCCAGAGGACCAGCTGAGCTGTGCTGGACTCCTGACCCACAGGCACTGTGAGGTAATACACGTGTGCTTTTAAGTGGCTGCATTTCAGGCTAGTTTTCCTATAAAGAATATCCCAACTTTACCTGGAGATTTATTCTTTGGTGTCCAAATGCCCCAAAGTAGACATGTTCAATCCTGAACTCACTATGCTTCTCCCCTCTCAGGGGTGTCTTCCTGTCCGTCACCACCCCTCCCCTCCTACCCCACCCCCTATCCCCTGCCCCACTCCCGGTTGCCTGAGTTAGAACCCTTTAGGTCCCAGTCCTCAAATCTCCACTTAGTCATTATACCCTATGGATTTGAGTTCTCTAGTGCCTCCCTATCTTGTGCCTGGAAACTCATCATGCATGTCCTGAATGTCTTACTGGCTCCCAGCCTGGTTTGCCTATCCAGCTGCTCGCCTCCATGCTACTGTGCACCCTTGCTCTTTCCCCAGTGTGTCCCTGACGCCATCACCCACTGCTCGAGCACCCCCCACCAGAAGCTTTAGGAAGAGCCTGGGCCGGCCAGGGCTTTGGGCACTGTTCCTGTGCATTGCCATGGCTCAGCTGGGCCTGTACCCGAACTAGGCCAGCTTCTCTCAGAGGCTCCAGGGAGGAACCATTCTGACTTCCCAAGAAAGGCTTCACAGGGCAGGGGCAGCCCCGCCCTCCCCTATTCAAAGACATTGATGCAGCTGCCAGGGGCCCTGTGCCGCCACCTTGTGGACAGGAGGAAACCACCAGTCCCCCTGCAGCTTGTCTGGCTTGTGGACACCCTGTCACTGAGTGGGATGTTTTCCTTGTTAGGATCTTAATGAGCGCTTTTCTCAGTTCCCCGTTCTATCTCCATGGGGTCCGGGTCCTGACTTAGACCCTATTTTTCTCTCTGAACACGTTAATCTATACTTTTTAATCTTTCGTGTTTTCTGCAGTTCTTGGAACAGGATTGGCCCTGCTGCCTCTCAGTTGAGGGCTTGCCCTTTGAGCACGAAGCTTGTTTCTGGCCAGTGGAGCGGCCACCCGCCTCAGGTCACATATGAACATGAGGGGAAAGAACTGGCCAACCTGGACCGGGGCTGGGGCGGGGGGTTCGGGTGGAGCGTACTTAGGTAAAGATGGAAGATGAACAGTTGCCCGATCATCAGGAGGCTGATGAGGTCCAACACCAGCACCAACACCGCGATTGTCACAAACACTGGGGTCTTTGCCTTTAGGTGGAAATATGGCAGGAAAAGAAGCCATGTGTCCTGACTGGTGATGTCTGTGGAGAGAAGACAGACACAGGCATTCAGCGCCTACTGTCATGGCAGCACCTCTCCTCAGGTGAGCACCACGGACAGAGCTTGGCAAGGAGGTGGGGGGGGGGATACCAGCCTAAAGCAGGTGACCACCTTCCTGTCCAGGTGAGTATCTCCCAGCCCAGGAGAACTCTCCCTCCCCAACCAAGTGAGCACCTGCCTAGCCAGGTGAGCCCTTGCTCCTTACTCAGGTGTGTGTCCTGCCTTTACCTAAGTGCCTTTGTAGCCCCCGCTGTCTGCAGTGGCCGTTATGATTCCTCCTTATGGGTCTAGAACAGGGGTGAGCAAACTTTTTGACTCGAGGGCCACAATGGGTTCTTAAACTGGACCGGAGGGCCGGAACAAAAGCATGGATGGAGTGTTTGTGTGAACTAATATAAATTCAAAGTAAACATCATTCCATAAAAGGGTATGGTCTTTTTTTTTTTTAGTTTTATTCATTTCAAATGGGCTGGATCCGGCCCGCGGGCCATAGTTTGCCCATGGCTGGTCTAGAAGGTGAGGCTGAGGGAGGGTAACTATGTCTAGGTCACAGAGCCTGACCCCTGTGCCTGACCCCCACACTCACCCTGTCCTGCAGGCCTGCAGCCTGGCCAGGCCCTGGCCATTCTGTACTAGCCACTCCCACACAGCCCTGGCAGGCTGCAGCCACCACGGGGTGGGGGCATTTCTAGGGCATGGTCCCCAGAGCCGCTCACAGCCACACTGCTCCCAAACATGAAGTGTGAGAAAAGTCTTGAAGGCTAGTGTGGGCGGAGCAGCGAAGACAGATTCCAGGCTGAAGGGTTGACTAAGATAGAGGAGAAACCTGAGGGGAAGCTACCAGAGCAGCAGCACGTACTTTGGTAGTGGGGATCCGTGCGGAGCACACGTGGGTCGACATGATGCTGGATAACAATATATAACAAGATGGAAACAACACAAAGCAGCCAGGCCAATGCGGATGTTAAGGAGCTGAAGAACCACCTGTGGGAAAAGCAGACACGGCTCAGAGCTGGGACAGCTGCCCTGAAGCATAGTGACCAGCATCAGCCCATCCCCATGTGTGGGGGGCTCAGGTGCCCAGGCAGCATAGGGCACATGCCTGATCTTGGCACGAGCAACCCTGACCTTGAACGCTGCTCTGATTGCCTGGTAGAGCTCAACCCTTCGTTCTCATGCTGTCTTGAGCATTTACAGTGCTAGGTGACGTCAGTGATTCGTGACCACTGACCACACTTACAATTTTATGTTGCTTCACAACATACTGATGGCGACCTCATTTAATCTCCATCAGAGATTGCAAAACGGGGGACCACCCTCAGCTCACAAAGGTAAACTGACTCCCCGAAATGGGGTGTTACCTTCCCAAGCGGCCTGGCCCACCTAGAACTTCCGGGCAAGATTCCATGGTGTCTCCAGCCCATGGGCCAGCCTGCTTTTCCCTGCTCCCCCTTATTCAGGCCAGGGCTCCCTCCCAGCCAGGACGCCTTGCAAACATCCTCTGTGCTTGGGGCCTGACAGCTCAATGGACAGAAAGCGAAGGGACCCAGACCAGCAGGTCACAAACTCTCCAGCCTAGTCCGTGCCCTGTGGAAGGGGCTGCTCCTCTCCAATGCTAACAAGGGTCTCCAGCGATAGATGTTGTGAGGATGGACTTCACATGGCATGTTCAGGGTCGGCTCCATCCAAACACGTTTCAGAACCAGACAGGGAGACAGGAGGGACCCTGAGCTCCATTGTACCTAACAATGGCACACAGCCCCCTCTGCCCATGACCCCCCACTCTAACCACGACGCCCCTAGCCCGCAAACCCTACTTCAGGGCCCCCGTTTACCCTCCCCTACCCCCAGCTCCCTCACCAGTAATTCCTGCTCCCAATACAGTTGTTGAGCCATTTGCAGTGATGGTCAAAGCCAGCGATGCATTTGTTGCAGGCCCGGCAATGTTTGGCTTTCTCGCTCCTGAAAGGAAACGTTTGGGAGAAGCAGCTTGTCAGCAACCTGTGCAGGTGAAGAATGGGGTCAGAGGCCCCTCAGCCAATGGAGGGGAGGGGGGCGGGGATCAGGCGGCAGCAGACCCAGTCAGAGTGAACCTGTGTCCAAGTGGTGGGGCTGCTCCGCTCGGCCACGCCTGCCACGTGGTGCCAGGGTTTGAGGCCTGGGGCCAGGGCTAGGATCTGCCCTGAGCCCTGGGCCCCACTACCAGGCTGGCCACTTAAGTTCCCAAGCCACGGGAGACCCAGGTACCTGACCAGCCCTGTGGATCACTGGGGCGGGGGGCTCATCTGAGAAAGCCCAAGAAAGACAGTGCTCCCTGGCTCCTCGATCAGCCAGGGGCCGGGGAGGCGGTGTGTGTCTGAGGTCACAGCACCAGCCTGCTGCATGTAAACAGCCCCTGCTTCTTCGGGGAAGCAGCATGGCACTGCCCTTCATGAGGGGCTATAGCGTTAAACGTGGCAGTCCACCCAGTGGGTGCAGGCCTTGGTGCAGCCTGGCCTTATGCCCCAGCACTCACACGGTGACCCTACATAGGCAGCAATACAGATCTTCTATAACATGGAGGTGTTTGGATCTGTCGAACGTGGGCACTGGTTCACTGTAAATCTTCTTCCTTCTCACATTATCCTCTCCCGGGTCGATGGAGACACAGACGAGGTACACTATAACATGGAACAATAACATCCCGCCGCTCACCTGTGGGAAGAGTGTCAAGGAATAACTGAACCCAGGCCCCGCACAGCACAGCACGAGGTGTCCAGGCCCTGGCGCCTGACCAGAGCTGTGGGCACAGCTAGTGGCAGGGACCGAGGACAGCCTCTCCTGCCCCTCATTTCTCCCTCCAGGAAGGACAAAGCAGACCTGCTGGAAGGAGGCTTTCAAATTGGGACACGGTCCTGCAAGGGGCCAACAGGTGCATTTCTAAGGGTGTGGGTCCCATGAGCTTCACCAAGGGGAAGGCCTGTGTGCCCAGGTGGGCACCAAGCTGCACTCTGAAGGTCGTGGGAGAGGGGCAGCCAGCCTTATTGGGGAACGGACAGGAGGTTGGCCAGGTGGCTGCGGGGCATCTTCTCTGGGAGCAGGTGAGGCTGGGACTGAGCTGTGTGGCCCAAGGCCTTCGCTCCTATGACTATGCTCCGCTCACACACCAGACCACTGCCAGGGAGTGTGAGGGCAGCATTCCCTCCACTCGTACCCTCAGCCTCAAAGTGGAGGTGCCAGGGGCACCGGTCCTGGGCTGCCCAGTCAGCTCTGCAGAGCTGCCAGCGGCCAACTTCCCAAGCCTTTCTCAAACTGCTATGGACAGGCATTCTCCCGGAACCTGTCCCTTGAGAACAAAGAGGTGAGTCCTCCAGGGGAAAGGGACTGTGATTTCTAATCCCTCCCCACCTACACAACAGGCAGGTGATGCCCAGTTAAAGGATACTCCATAGACAATGTTCTTCCACATGCCAGGCAGCATGGGAATAAAAATGCCAAACATGGCTAAGGCCAAGGTCACAAACATGGCCCAGGATACTGCCTGGTATCCGTGGAGAGGCTTCGACCAGCCGTTCACTCTGGACAGGCGAGGCGGCAATGTCTGCTGCGCCCTGCTTGCGGATTCTGGGAGGACTCTTCTCTGGCTCCTGCCACAGCTGTCCATCTGCAAGAGGATAAAGGGGAGCCTGGCAGGCCACGGGCCTCCTTCCCACAGCCAGGCGTGTCAGAGAAACCCCAGGGGTTGGAACCCACCACCCTCCTCTCCTGGGACCACTGGTGGTAGCAGAGGTGGCACGGCTGGAGCTGGGCTGGAGCAGGCAGAGGCGCTGGACAAGGGAATCCAAGGCGGATCCATCCAGGCAGCCACGACGCAGCTTTGGCCAACAGCTCTTGAGGGAATGTGGCCCACAGGGCTCAGGAAACGAAGGGGCACCCTCCCACCAGCACCCCAGGTGTGGGCCCTATCAGGCCCTCATGGCCAGGGAACAGCCTACAGTGATGCAGATAGCTTAGGTCAGGGTCAGGAGCATGGCCCAGGCCATCATATAGGAGTGGCTTTATGAACAAGTCCGGGTCTTGTTCATAGAGGTGCCTGGACTCATCAGGAGACCCATCAGTGTGAGATGAAAACCTGGGTCAACACCAGGCCCTCATCCCCGGGGGCAATGAGGCAATGCAGGAATACAACTGCTGGTGTGATGAGGTGATCTTTTATTCTATAGAAATCCTCCCTCAGAATTCTTCCTGCAAGTTCCCCTCTAAAACACAAACAGACACCAGTTTTGCAGAGTGTTCTGTGTTATTTCTTGTGCAGGGACAGGGAGGGCCTGTGACCTCTGGCCATCTGGTATCGCCCAGGTAGAGAGGGTGGGAGGGAACCGGGGGCCCTTCTGGGCAGTCAGGGGGGCAGGAGCCCCGGGAAAGGAAAGGACTGGGAGTCAGAGGGACCACGGAGCATTTGAGATGTGGGGGAGAGGTGAGTGGTATTTCACAGCTGCTACAAGTGGACTTTCAGAAAAACTCTGCCACATTATGCCCTGTGCAGACGTCATTGTCTGTTCTGAATAATATGTATAGAATATATAGTTGATATTAGGAAATATTCTCAGCATTTTTCTTATTACTTATGAATTCCCTTGGGAATTTTCCCAGAGCACATTTTGGCTGCTGTCCACTGCTTTTGGTCATCCACTGTGGTTCTGAGTGTGACAGCAGGTGGACATGGGGTCGAAGTGG
Organism: Myotis lucifugus; assembly: GCF_000147115.1. Lineage (NCBI taxonomy): Eukaryota > Metazoa > Chordata > Mammalia > Chiroptera > Vespertilionidae > Myotis > Myotis lucifugus. The sequence continues at coordinate 1,907,547 of NW_005871268.1, read as the reverse complement.
CTGCAAGCTTACTTGGGTTTCATGACAATCTCAGGGTGACCTGAGAGGAAATCACTTATAAAACCAGAGCAAGGTACCTATGAGGGGGTGGAGGGTTGGGGAGAACACAGAAGGTAATATTAGTATAAAAACATGATTCCCAAGTTAAAAACACCATGCTGATATAAGAACCAACTAACTGAAAAAAAAAAAAAAAAACAACAGACAAAAACCCCAACATAGCCAAAAATCAAAGTCCAGAGAGGAATAAGAAAAGAAAAGAAATAAGATTACCTACAATAGATGGATACCTCAAAGTTGTAACTGGATTCAGATTTTGTACAATTTAATACAGAGCAAGTCTACAAGTTCTGAGAATCTCTGGAACTTAAAATAGACGCAGCCAAAGTATCACAAAAGTGTGAGAGCAAACTGGAAGCTCCTAACATGTGTGAGAGTGAAAGCACACGGAAAAGGTTCTCACCATGAAATCGGAAAATTACCCACAGTGGTGAGCAAATGAATCTGCAATTACGTCTGAGTCAAATCTACAAGGGAATCAAGTTGGAACAAAGCCTGATGGCAGAGTTATCAGTCTTTGCAACTGTCACAGGCACCCTTGGTCAGAAGGCAGAAGGAGAGCAAGACGGCATCTGCCAAAACTATGAGCACCAGGCATACACTTACCCCCAGCTTCTTAGGACACATAAATGAAAGCAGTGACTGAAGCCCAGAGCGCCCCCTGGCGGTGCTTGGGGCTTTCTCAGGAGCTCCAGCAGGCTCCCTAAGGTGTTGGGCGGAGCTCTGGCTGGCACTGATGGTGGTTTCCCAGGATGTGGTGTGGGACCCCTGCAGGCTCTGCTTGGAGATGTCCTGGGCAATGCTTGGGGCTCCCCCAGTCCCTCTACGAAGCTCTCGAAGGTGTTGGGCCGAGCTCTGGCTGGAACTGATGGTGGTTTCCCACAATGAGGTGTGGGACCCCTGCAGGCTCTGCTTGGGGGTCTTCCAGGCAATGCTTGGGGCTGTCTCAAGTGCCCCAGCAGACTCCCCATGGTGTTGGGTGAGGCTCTGGCGGGTGCTTCTCTGAGCTCCCCATGGTGTTGTCTGGGGCTTCTGCAGGCACAGCTGGGTGTTCTCACAGGTACTGTGCGGGACTCTTCCTGGTGCCGTGCCTGGCTTCCCAGCCGGTTGGGTTGGGCTCTTCTGGGCACTACGTGGTTCCCTCACAGGCTGCATGGAGCTCTCCCAGGTGCTTCGCTGGGCTTCCGCAGCTCTGCACAGGACTAAGGGATGTAAATGGATTCTGTAGGTATAAAGGGTATGGATTGCTATTCCCCACCTTATGGTGCTGCACACCCTCATATCAGCAGGATCTGCACTCATCCCATTAATAAAAGCCACGTGTAATTTTCACACAATTTGAAATATGTGCAAAAGGGAAAATGTGTATTTAGTTCAAATTCTTATCTCTTGGGAGATCAGTTAAAAAAAACTGAGACAAAATATCTGGCTTCCTGTTTATTTCTGGGTTGAAATTGGCACAAGTAAAGTGTGCTCCCCTTGAGTGCTCCCATGGCCTCTCTATGTGGACAAAGTGCCAAATCTGGAACAGCCCCTCCCCCCACCCGAGGGAGTAACTCCAGGGTAATCAGCCTCCCATCCACCCAACCACCCATCCATCCAACTTCTGATGTCCATCTGCTTGGGGCCAGTCCTTGTGGGAAATACCACTTCCTACTGCAGACTCAGCTCTACCCCACCTGCTCCACACGTAGAGAAATGAAACAATAGTGCTGTCCCATCTCCAATGGCACAGACCCATTCCTCTATACTTCTTAAGGGGAGGTGTGCTGGTGAGGACCCCAGGACTGGGAGAGCAACACAGAAGACAATGGCCAGAGCAGGCTCATTCTCTCTCATAAAGCCCACTTCCCACCACCGCCATGCAGCCAAACTGCTCAGGCCCTAGAGCTGAGAGCCAGGGAAAACGCTCTTCCTTCCTGTCCTGCCTAACACACAGCTTTCATATTGCCGCTGGATATGAACACACACTCCACCACACACACACTATCACACACATATACACACCACCACCACCACCACCACCACCACCACCACCACCACCACCACGTACCATGTACCACGCACACACCACCCCAGCCCACACACACCACACAAAACACAACACATACACAAATACACATGCCCACACACTACACAAACTACACACACATACACACCACATAGGCCACTCACTGGCATCTTTATGACACTATGACCTCTGTGTAAACATGTATAAACCCCGTCACTAGACACAGACCCCAACATTTATGAATCGTTAATTTGCTGGGTCTTGGACTATCTTTCTGGACCTCCAGTGGCTAAACCTGCTAGTCCCCTGGTGAGGACAGAGGAAGAAGTGAAGCACGCACCTCCCTTGCAGCCACACACACTCTCCTTTCTCAATTCTCAAAGACGTCCTGACTGAACAAAACAGTGTGCACGATCTTACTCAGGCCAGGCCAGAATGAGGACATGCAACCAGTCCACAGGACCTCCCTGGTTGACATGGCAACAACATAGACCAAGGCACCTCATAAAGCCCAATCTCTGGTTGACATGGCAACAACATAGACCAAGGCACCTCATAAAGCCCAACCCCTGACCATGCCCATTGACAGTTGTGGGGGAGTGGAGGGAGGGTGGGGACAGCCCCTGACCATGTCCATTGCCCATTGCCAGTTGTGGGGGAGTGGAGGGAGGGTGGGGACAGGCCCTGACCATGCCCATTGCCAGTTGTGGGGGAGTGGAAGGGGAACTGGAACAGATCCTGTGGAGACCCTGAGGATAAGAAGCAGGGGGCCTCAGACAAGCTGGGCTGGTGGGCAGCACCACCCTTCATCACCTTCACTTGAGTCCATTTTACATGGTCCTCAGTTCTACCTAGAATGCTTCCTGTCACAGCCCCTCAGTGACAAAGCAGCCAGCTCATGGCCCCCCCGACCTCCTGCTCACCGTGGCCCAGGAGTCAATCCCCACTTTCCTCGTCACACTTGACAAGTCAGCTGTTTTGCTCCAGGAGCTGAGACTCACATACTCTGTCCAGGGTGTTGGTGCCTCTGGGTCAGATCTGGGGACCCTGGCACCAACACAGTCGCCTGAGCCTGATGGCCCTGCCAGATGCCCTCTTAGTGGCCACAGAAGTGCCACAGCAGAAGGAGAAGAGTCAGGAAATGAGGGACATGTGAACACTGTGTGCCGAGTGGGGAGTCATGTGCCGGAGAGGGCTTTTAATGGAAACCAATCCGTCACTGGGAACCAGCTCACCCAGGGACCACAGCTTCCTTTGGCTAGCTTCATTCCTCTACATGAATGGCAAGATCCCAGCGATGGGACCACAAACATTGCTGAGCGCCTCCTGTTGTTCCTGTTTCTCCTGGTTCCCCATATTCCCCCTGCAGGCCTAGGTTGCCACCTTGATACCAGACATGCAAGGGTCTGGCTGCCCACTGCTACCAGAGTCAAATAAGTAGAGACTAGGCTGAATCTTTATGGTGCGTTTTATTAATCAGATAGCCGGCATCTGAGCAGCAGGTGTAACACCCTGAAAAGACTGCTCTGACATTTCATTTCAAACCAGCTTTTATACAGGGATAGTGGGTGGGGAAAAATCTAAAATCGGTGGGTTTCCAGGGTCTGCCTTTCTTCACTGTCCTTGCAGAGACTAGCCCCGGAGAAGATTAGTCGGGAAGGCCGTCTCCATTCAGAGAGGCCCTTCCTTGATCTGGACTCCAGGTTGCCTCCTCTCCAGGGCCTGTTCTTCCCTGCAACACATGCTCCAGTTCCCCAGGGTCTGTAAGAATAGTTCTTCTTTAGAGGGCGTAGCTATTGAACAACCGTGATTCTATTTCTATTACGTGCCCCTCCCCATCAACCTGACTGATTCTAGTTGATCTGGACCGTATCCCGAGCCCTTTTCAAAGTAGCCAGAAGTCTATGAAGAAACTGTTTTTCTTGGATGAACCAAAATCGTTTCAAGTAGAAATAAAAATTCAAATACACATAAAAGAAGGAAAGTCATTGAACTACAAATTAAAAATTCCCCATTTAGAAAATATCAGGCTCTGAAGGCTTTATTGGTGAGTTCTACCTAATGTTTGCGTTTGTCTGTTTACTGTAAATCCTCTCCTGAGGATATTTTTCCATTGATTTTTAGAGAGAGTGGAAGGGAGAAGGAGAGACACACAGAGAGAAACGTCTGTGTGAGAGAAACACATCGATTGGTTGCTTCCTGTATGAGCCCTGACCAGGGCTAGGGATTGATACTGCAACCAAGGTATGTGTCTGATCAGAATTGAACCCAAGACCCTTCAGTCCATGGGCTAATGCTCTATCCACTGAGCCAAACCAGTAAGGCTCTACCTAATGTTTTTAGAACAAATAATTCCAACCATACACAAACTCAGAAAACAGAGAAGGAAGTAATACTTCCCAATTCATTTCATGAGGCCAATATATGATACCAAAACCAGACAATGAATGTCAACATAAAAGAATTTCATAAGCTAATATCATTCATGAATGTGGAGGCAAATATCATTAACAAAAGATTAGCAAAGAAATTCAGTCATACACACACACACACACACACACACACACGCAGGATTATACACTGACTAAGTGAGGGTTATTCCAAGAATACAAGACTATTTTAACATCTGCAAATAAATTAATATAAGAATATTAATGAATTAAAATACATTAAACATATGAGTGCACCATACAGAAAGAGCTCTTGACATAACACATCTGTTGATAAAAAATTTCACAACCTTGAAAAAAAAACCCTCATTCTGATAGAGAGCATTTATGAACCTTAGAACTAATCCACACTTAATTCATACCAAATGCTTTCCCCTTAAGATTGGGGCCAAGGCAAAATGTTCACCTCTAATGTGCACTCCACATGTTACTAAATTTCCAGCCAGTGCAATAAAGCAAGAAATAGAAAGTAAAGGCATATGAATTTGAAAGTAAAACTGTTAATTTGCAGGAAACATGATCCTATCAAATCTGCAATAAAGCTAACAGAAATAATAAGATAGCTTAGCAAGCTGGTACGATAAAACCAATATAAAACAGTCCATTATGTTTTTATATACTAGTAATAAAGAACCTGAAACAGTACTAAGAAATCTATACTATTCACAATAGCATCAAAAATAATAAAATGATAAAACAAGTGCCCAGTCTATCTACTTAAAGCTGCAAACTATTGCTGAGAGAAATGAAACACAGTCCAAGTAAACGGAAATGTTTACAATATTTATGGATTGGAACACTCAGAATTGTCTTGATTGAAAATTTGCCCCAAATTGATCTATAGATGTTCCATGATCTCTACTGAATCCTCACCAAGTTTTTATTTTTAATTTTTAAAAGAAATAACAAGCTTATCTAAGGTGTTTATGAAAATTCAGAGGACTTAGAGTGGCCAACATAATTTAGAAAATAAGAACCAAATTGGTGGACTTAGAGTACCTGACTTCAAGTTTCCCTAAAAAGCTAGAGTAATAAGACTGTGGGACTGGAGTAAAGATAGACATAGAGATCAATGGAACAGAATAGAAACTCCAAAAAGGAAACTTTATGTTTCTGGTCAATGGATTTTAAATAAAGGTGCTAAGGTAACCCAAAGGGGAGAAATGAGAGTGCTTTAGCAAATGGTGCTAGAACATTACTTAATCATAGGAGCCCCCACCCAAAGAATTAACTTTCTGCCCAACTTCACAACCTACATAAAAAATAACTCAAAATTTGTCACAGACCTAAATTTCAGATCTAAACTATAACACTTCAGATGAAAAACAATAGACTAATCTTTGTGATGTTGAGTTAGGCAAAGAAAAAAATGGAAAACTGTACTTCTTCAAAATTAAAATCATTTGCTCTTCAAAAGTCACCATTACAAACATAAAAACATAGGTCACAGACTGGATTAACATATTAGCAAAAAACATTCTTGTATGCAGAATGTTTATAGAACTTCCAAGATTCATTAATAAGGAAAAACAACCTAAGTGTTGAAATAGGGAAAGATTTGAACAAACTGTTCACCAAAAACAGCACATAAATATATGTTCAGATCATTGGACATTAGGTAAATATGAATTAAAACTGCAGTAGTTTACCACTGCATGTCCACTGGAAGAGCTACTACCAAAACAATGACCAACACCAAGTGTTTAAAATATGGAATAATTGGAAGTTTCACATAATCTTAGTGGAAATATAAATTATTCCACATTGGAACAAAGATTGGCAGTTTTTACAAAATGGAAATATATATTTATCAATGAACCAGAATTACAAAAAGTGAAAACACAGGTATGTGAGTTGGGAGGACAGATCCTGTCACCAGAATGAGGTCCACACTAGATTGTATGGATTTAATTGATATTTACAGAACATTTTATCCCCAAACAGCAGAATATACATTCTGCTGAAGTGAACATGGAACATTCCCAAAGATGTTCACATATTAGGATGCAAAATAAGTCTTAACAAATTAAAGATGATTGAACTCATATGAAGCATCTTATTGTATCACAATGGCATGAAACTAGAAATCAACTATAATAAAAAAAAACCCTCAAAACATCAAACACATGGAGGCTAAACAGCATGTCATTAAACCATAAATAGGTTAACAATGAGATCAAGGAAGAAACAAATATTACCTGGAAACAATGAAAATAAATACACAACAACTTGAAATCCATGGGACAGACTGAAAGCAGTCCTGGGAGGGGAGACTCAGCATTACTGGTCTACCTCAAGAAGCAAGAACAATCTCAAATAAACTATCAAACCCTTTGTCTAAAAGAACTAGAAAAAGAACAACAAACAAAGCCTAGAGTAAATAGAAGGAAGGAAATAATAAAGATCAGAGGAGAAATAAATGACATAGAGACTAAAATAACCCCAATACAAATAAGCAACGAAACCAAGAGCTTGTTCTTTGAAAAGATAAACAAGATGAATGAACTTTCAACTACCCTCATTAAGAAAAAAAAAGAGGACCCAAGTAAATAAAATCGGAAATGAAAGAGGTGAAGCAACAACTGACATCACAGAAATACAAACGATTGTAAGGAAATATTATGGACAATTATATGCCAACAAATTGGACAACTGGGGTGAAATGAATAAATTTTTAGAAATATACAATCTTTCAAAACTGAATCAGAAAACCTGAATAGATCAATTACAAGTAACAAAATTGAAGCAGCAATTATAAAAACCTCCCATTACACAAAAGTCCTAAACCGAATGGTTTCACAGGTGAATTTTACCAAACATTCAGAGAAGAACTAAAACCTAGCCTTCTGAAACTATTTCAAAAAATTCAAGAAGAGGGAAGACTTTCACTCTCTTTTTACCAGGCCAGCATTATTCTAATACCAAAATCAGATAAAGACACTACAAAGAAAATAATTATAGGTCAATGTCTCTGATGAACATAGATGCTAAAATCAACAAAATATTAGCAATATGATTTTCTTAATGTATCTAGCAATACATTAAGAAGATCATACGCCGAAACTGGTTTGGCTCAGTGGATAGAGCATCGGTCTGCAGGGGACCCCAAGCTCCCACCATCGGCGACTCTGCCCCTGCTCCCCATGATCGCTGGCACCGCCATGCCCAGGCCTAACGCCTCTGGCCAAGGCGTTAGGCCTGGGCAGGGGACCCCCCCAGCTGCAGCCGCCCGGTGATCGCTGGCACCGCCCCTGCCCAGCTGCAGCTGCCACTCGATCTTGGGCTCCGCCCCTGCCCGGGCCTAACGCCTCTGTCCGAGGTGTTAGGCCCGGGCAGCGGCCACCCGCAGCTGCAGCCACCCCTGCCCAGCTCCCATCGCTGGCTCCACACCTACTTCCTGCTATCACTGGCCAGTTCAGCAAAGGTGCCCGATTCTCCGATCATGGCTGGGCCGCCTTTGCCCTGCCCCCCGGCTCTTAGCTCCCCCCTGGGTTTCCGATCACTGTCAGTGGCAGGGGGCTTCTTCCGTGCTTTCCCTTTCGCCTCCCTGCATTATGCCTTCATATGCAAATTAACCGCCATCTTTGTTGGCAGTTAACCACCATCTTGGCTGGTGATTAATTTGCATATCTCAATGGGAAGGGCAGCGGTCGTACGCTAATTACCATGTTTCTCTTTTATTAGATTAGATAGTACTGGAAGTCTTAGCTACAGCGATCAGAAAAGATGAAGAAATAAAAGGCATCTAAATTGGAAAGGAGGAAGTAAAACAGTCATTATTTGCAGATGACATGATATTGTACATATACATACGAAAACCCTAAAGAAAACCCACTAGATCTAATAAAG
>NW_005871268.1:1868502-1897558 GCF_000147115.1 Myotis lucifugus | reverse complement strand
GGGCAAAGGGAGTGGGGGTTGGGGATCTGTAATAGTGTCAACAATGAAAATGAAGTAAAAAAAACTACATGTGTAACACAAGAGGACTGTTCAATAAATTTGGGTACATATATTCAACGATATGCTATATTGCTATTAAATATAACACTGTAAAAGACTAATTAATGAAAAGAAAAATGTACAAAACTATATGTATTATTTGCAAAGGATATATACCACATTAACAGCAAATGTCTCTATAGAAGGATTACAGTTTATTTGCAGTGTTATTTTTGTGATATTTTCTGAATTTTACATAATGAAAATAAATAATTGTATAAGGGGGGAAGTATGAGAATAAAAACAAATTTTACCCTTTATTACTTGACTGATAAGCTTTTCATGGTTCTCTAATACAAAAATATCTACTTTATTATTTTATTTGAAGTCACTTTAGAGTTCCTTTTTCAAAAAATATGTTTTATTGACTTTTTACAGAGAGGAAGGGAGAGGGATAGAGAGTTAGAAACATCGATGAGAGAGAAACCTCGATCAGCTGCCTCCTGCACACCCCCACTGGTGATGTGCTGGCAACTAAGGTACATGCCCTTGATTAGAATCAAACCTTGGGACCCTTGAGTCCGCAGGCCGATGCTCTATCCGCTGAGCCAAACCAGTTAGGGCTTTAGAGTTCCTTTTTAATGGATATTGAAGGCAACAGTAAGGCCATAATTTAAGAATAATTAAAAAAAAAGAGATGGGGTGAGGAGAAAGAGAGAAAAAAAGGAAAAGTGAAAGGGAGACAGAGAGGGGAAGGGAGAAAGGAGGGAGGGAGGGGAAAGCCCAGCCCCTCTAATTCACATTCCACAGATGCATTTGACAAGGGACCTTTTAGCTAACAGTATGTCTAATACCTGCAGGATACCAGCATTCCTCAGAACGGAAATTTGTAAATCCGAAAAGGTGGGAGACCAGGCAGCGCTGGGCTGCAGGTTGGGGTGGGAGTGCTGGGCCCGGCCCCAGGGGAAGGGCTGTGGGGAGCTGGTGGCCCCAACCCCCGTCTGCAGCCCTGGCTGTGGCAGCCTCACCTCCATGGCTGCCGGTCCACCATGGCCACGCTGGGCGCAGCCAGGCAGCCCAGGGGACCCCAGCAACCCCCAGCCCCGGGGCTTGGCCACAGCATCCTCAGCTCCTCAGACTGCACAGGCCCCTGATGTAGCCTAGATTGCAGGTCAAAGTTCGCACTTTACTGGGCGGCCCCGCCCACGCGTCTCCATGGCTACAGCCCTGAGGCGCTTCCCCATTTGCTCCAGTATCTGCAGGTGGTCCGCCCACACGCGCCTCAATTGGCTGCAACCACGGTCCCCAACCGTCACCAACCTTCCCCAACCGACCCCAACGGTCCCCCAAGGTCCCCAACGGTCACCAACCGTCCCCAACCGTTCCGATGGTCCCCAACAGTTGCCAGACCCCCTTCCCTCCTTGGCAGGCATCGCTGTGGACAGGAGGGGAGAGGAGAGCTCAGTCTGAGGACAGTGAAGCTGGAATCCTTTTCAGGTCCTGGTGAGCCAGTGAGTCCCTCGCTAGTATGTGAGCCCGTTGCCTTAGGATTTGCCTGTTTGTTTGTTTGTTTTTTGTGTTTTTTTTTCTGTTTGAAGCAGTTTTACTCTACCTTCTTCTAGATCATTCTCTTTTAAAAGAATAGAGAACAGAGAGGACGTCTGTTTAACTTTTTATAAATGAACATTAATAAATAATAGAAACAGAGTGGGTCAGCTTTGTAAAAGGATTTCCTTAAGCATAGGAAAAGTATAGGGATAACTGAAATACACTTAATTTGAATTAATTAATTCAAGCTGAATTCTGTTGTTAGTGGTGACATTCATTGTACATAGAAAAAAAGCAGCTGTTTGAACATGGGAAATATGTAAATATGGCCTTACGGTCTATCCTTAGGGAGAATAACATAATTTATTCTGCCTTTTTTCTCTTAGAATATCCTCCTTTTAGCCTTTTCCTTGTCCCTGGCCCAAGAATAAGCCTGCCTTCTTGTGTGTCCTGTGTTGTAAGGGTTGTCTATATGGAGGGCGCCATCTGCCGGCCGTGGGAAGAACCGCTGTGGGAAGACCGCCTTTTACAGTTCAGGGGACTCTTCAGAAAATGTTGTTTTCCTTCTAATTCCACCTCATACCTGGAGTAAAATTCCAGGAGGGAAAACAGATTTTAATAAACATGGGCAGGTTGGGATTCTAGTAGTGGTTTGACTTGTTTCTGTGACTCTGAGCTTGGTGTCACATACTGAATATTTAAAAAAATATCAGCATGGAAAGTGCAGATCCCTGTCTTTATTTCCACACAGATCAGTTAGAAATATGATTATTGCTTCTGTTTGTGCCCTTGATCTTTAATCCAGACAATGCTTTGTTCTTTTCTATCCAGGAAAAGGATTTTAAATATTTTTATTGCTGTCTCTTGCTTAGTTTCATCTTAAGAACATTTATTTACATCTGATAATACCAGAGTGAAGAATGATTTCTCCATTTTTTTTCTTCCTACAGATATTCATACGATTTTTAAAAAATCAAATTTTCCTTTAGGGATCATGTTACTTGAATTTATGCAAAGGTTGTATAAGCTTTATTATTATTATTACGTTTTACATATGTCTCCTTTTTCCCCAATTAACCCTCCCCTCCCCCCCCCAGCCAGGCCCCACCACCCCAGTGTCTGTGTCCATATGTTATGCTAATATGCATGCATATAGGTCTTTTGGTTGCTCTTTAAACCGCCCCCCCCCCCCACACACACCTCCCCTGCCATTTGTCTCTGGATCTATTTTTTTTTAATTTTTGTTGTTCAGATTATTACAGTTGTTTCTCTTTTTTTCCCCTTATAGATCCCCTCCACCCGGTTCCCGCTCCACCCTCTGCCCTTACCCCACCCCACACCCCACTGTCCTCATCCATAGGTGTACGATTTTTGTCCAGTCTCTTCCCGCAGCCCCACACCCCTTTCCCCCCGAGAATTGTCAGTCCACTCCCTTTCTATGCCCCTGATTCTATTATATTCACCAGTTTTTTCTGTTCATCACGATTTTTATTCACTTGATTTTTAGATTCACTTGTTGATATGTGTTTGTTGTTCATAATTTGTATCTTTACCTTTTTCTTCTTCTTTCTCTTCTTAAAGAATACCTTTCAGCATTTTATATAATACTGGTTTGGTGGTGATGAACTCCTTTAGCTTTTTCTTATCTGTGAAGCTCTTTATTTGACCTTCAATTCTGAATGATAGCTTTGCTGGGTAAAGTAATCCTCGTTGTAGGTTCTTGCTATTCATCACTTTGAATATTTCTTCCATTCCCTTCTGGCCTGCATAGTTTCTGTTGAGAAATCAGCTGACAGTCGTCATATGGGTACTCCCTTGTAGGTAACTAACTGTTTTTCTCTTGCTGCTTTTAAGATTCTCTCTTTGTCTTTTGCTCTTGGCATTTTAATTATAATGTGTCTTGGTGTGGTCCTCTTTGGATTCCTTTTGTTTGGGGTTCTCTGTGCTTTCTGGACTTGTAAATCTATTTCTTTCATCAGGTAGGGGAAGTTTTCTGTCATTATTTCTTCAAATAGGTTTCCAATATCTTGCTCTCTCCTTCTGTCACCCCCATAATCCGGATGTTTGTATGCTTGAAGTTGTCCCAGAGGCTCCTTACACTATCTTCATATTTTTGGATTCTTTTTTATTTTTGCTTTTCCGCTTGGGTGTATTTTTCTTCTTCGTATTTCAAATCTTTGACTTGATTCTTGCGATCCTCTAGTCTGCTGTTGGATCTCTGTATAATATTCTTTATTTCAGTCAGTGTATGCTTAATTTCTAGTTGGCCTTTTTCATATCTTCAAGGGTCTCACTAGATTTATTGAGGGTCTCACTAAATTTATCAGCAGTTTCTAGGAAATTCTTGAAAAACCTTATAACCGTGGTTTTGAACTCTATATCCAGTAGTTTACTTTCCTTCATTTCTGTCATTTGTGACCTGTTTTTCTTTGTCTCCGCATTTTGGCTGCTTCCCTGTGTTGATAGAGTGGCTTTGTGTGCTAGGTGTCCTATAGGGCCCAGTGGCTCAGCCTCCCCAATTACTGAGGTGGACACTCTTGATGCACCCCTCTGTGGGCTGTGTGCACAGTCTTGTTGTAGTTAAGCCTTGATTGTAGTTGGTATCACTGGGAGGAATTGACTTCCAGGCCAATTGGCTGTGAGAGTTGGCTGTGTCTATGGTGGGAGAACTTCTGTGCTGGAGACACTCTTCTGGGGCAAGACTTGCTTCAGTGGGGCTTTGGTGCTCACTGAGTCTGTCCCCTGAGTGTGTCCCTTATGGATCTGAGGAGTTGTAATCTGGATGTTCCATCTCTGACCACTGGGTACAGTGGCACTTGGATCTCTAAGGAGATGCTAATTTAGCCTCTTTCTGAGGCTACCCAGCAGGAGCTATGGAGAGATCTGCAGATTCCTCTTCTTTGTTTGGGATTTGGAGGTGCCCAGTTGAGGCCCGGCTATGAAGCAATGCAAGCTGCTGTGGGACCTTGGGCCTTCTTTTGGATGTTCTGGGTCTCTCTGACCCAGCTGCAGTTTGTTAGGTAATTTTAGATTGCAAAGGGCCAGGCCTTTCATATGCAAAAGTCTCTGTGCACAGCTTGGGTGGGGCAGGGTCTCAGGGAATTAACAGGGCAGAGCAAATAGCTATGGCTGATCCTCAGTCCTGCCCTAAGAGGTCCCGGGTCTCAGTGTCCTGTGGTAATCGCTTCAAGCACCTCTGAGAGAAAGCCGCCCTCGAGTTCCACCTGCTGTCAGACAGTCCAGTTTCTCCCTGTATGAGTCTGGGTCCCCAGAGACTCGCCCGGAACTGGAGTTCAGAGCAGTTGGGAGCTTGAGACTCCCTCCCGATTGAAAAAGACAACCGTGTCCTCAGTTGCCAGCCCTTTCCATGTGCGCCTCTGCTATGCTCTTTACTTCTGCACCTGCACCTCCTCTGAGTCTCAGTGTGCTTTTCTCTTTCCTTCTAGTTGTAGAATTTCCACTCAGCCAGCCTTCATGTGGTTCGGGATGATGTCTGATTTGTCTTTTAGTTGTATTTTTAAAGTGGTTGTGTGAGGCAGCAATTTCAGGTGTTTACCTATGCCGCCATCTTGGTTTTCCCTCTGGATCTATCTTTTTTTTATTGCTTAATGTATTACAAAGAGTAGTAAGTACATTTGTCTCCTTTTTCCCCCCCCTTGACCTTCCCCCGGCCTACTCTACTCCCCAGTGTCTTGTGTCCATTGGTTATGCTTGTATGCATGCATACAAGTCCTTCAGTTGATCTCTTACCCCCCTCCGGCCCCCAAACCCTCCCCAGCCTTCCCGCTGTAGTTTGACAGTCTGTTTGATGCTGCTCTGCCTCTGTATCTTTTTTGTTCATCATTTTATAGTGGTCTTTATTATCCATAAATGAGTGAGATCATGTGGTATTTTTCTTTCATTGACTGGCTTATTTCACTTTAGCATAATGCTCTCTAGTTCCATCCATGTTGTTGCAAATGGTAAGAGTTCCTTCTTTTTTACTGTGGCATAGTATTCCATTGTGTAGATGTACCACAGTTTTCTAATACATTCATCTGTTGATGGGCACTTAGGCTGTTTCCAGATCTTAGCTATGGTGAATTGTGCTGCTATGAACATAGGGGTGCATATATCATTTCTGATTGGTGTTTCTGGTTTATTGGGATATATTCCTAGAAGTGAGATCACTGGGTCAAATGGAAGTTCCATTTTTAACTTTTTGAGGAAACTCCATACTGTTCTCCATAGTGGCTGCACCAGTCTGCATTCCCACCAGCAGTGCACGAGTGTTCCTTTTTCTCCGCATCCTCTCCAGCACTTGTCGTTTGTTGATGATAGCCATTCTGACAGGTGTGAGATGGGTACCTCATTGTTGCTTTGATTTGCATCTCTCGGATGATTAGTGACTTTGAGCATGTTTTCATATGTCTCTTGGCTTTCTGAAAAGTGTTCTCTTTTGAAAAGTGTCTATTTAGGTCCTTTGCCCATTTTTTGATTGGGTTGTTTATCTTCCTTTTGTGAAGTTGTATGAGTTCCCTGTAAATGTTGGAGATTAAACCCTTATCGATGATAACATTGGCAAATATGTTCTCCCATGCAGTGGGCTTCCTTGTTGTTTTGTTGATGGTTTCTTTTGCTGTGCAGAAGCTTTTTATTTTGATGTAGTTCCATTTGTTTATTTTCTCTTTAGTTTCCAATGCCCTAGGAGCTGTATTGTTGAAGAAATTGTTTCGGCATATGTTTGAGATTTTGTTGTGTTTGGATTCCTCTAGTATTTTTATGGTTTCCCGTCTTACATTTATGTTCTTTAGCCATTTTGAGTTTATTTTTGTGTATGGTGTAAGTTGGTGATCTAGTTTCATTTTTTGCATGTATCTGTCCAATTTTCCCAGCACCATTTATTGAAGAGACTGTCTTGACTCCATCGTATGTTCTTGTCTCCTTTGTCAAATATTAATTGAGTATATTGGTTTGGGTCGATTTCTGGGTTCTCTATTCTATTTCATTGATCTATATGTCTGTTCTTGTGCCAGTACCAGGCAGTTTTGAGAACAGTGGCTTTGTAATACAGCTTGATATTTGGTATTGAGATCCCACCTACTTTGTTCTTCTTTCTCAGGATTGCTGCAGCTATTCGGGGGTCTTTTTTTATTCCAGATGAATTTTTGGACAGTTTGTTCTAGGTCTGTGAAATATGCCGTTGGTATTTTAATGAGGAGTGCATTTAATTTATAGATTGCTTTGGGTAGAATGGACATTTTAATGATGTTGATTCTACCAATCTATGAACATGGTATGTTCTTCCATCTGTTTATGTCTTCCTCTATCTCTTTTTTCAATGTCCTGTAGTTTTCTGAGTAGAGGTCTTTTACCTCTTTAGTTAAGTTTATTCCTAGGTATCTTAATTTTTTTGGTGTGATGGTAAATGGGATTGCTTTTTTTGTCTCTCTTTCTGTAAGTTCACTATTGGTGTATAGAAATGCCATAGATTCCTTGGCGTTAATTTTCTATCCTGCTACGTTGCCAAATTCATGTATTAAGTCTAATAGTTTTTTGATGGAGTCTTTGGGGTTTTCTATGTACAATATCATGTCATCTGCGGATAAGGACAGTTTACTTCTTCTTTTCCAATTTGGATGCCTTTTATTTCTTCTTCTTGTCTAATCGCAATGGCTAATACTTCCAGTACTATGTCGAATAGGAGTGGTGAGAGTGGGCATCCCTGTCTTGTTCCTGTTCTTAGGGGGAATGGATTTAGTTTTTGTCCATTGAGTATAATGTTGGCTGTGGGTTTGTCATATATGGCTTTTATTATGTTGAGGTATGATCCTTCTATTCCCACCTTGTTGAGAGTTTTTATCAAAAATGGGTGTTGGATTTTGTCAAATGCTTTTTCTGCATCAATTGATATGACTATGTGGTTTTTATCTCTCAATTTGTTTATGTGGTGTATCACTTTTATTGATTTGCGGATATTGAACCATCCTTGCATCCCTGGGATAAATCCAACTTGGTCATGGTGTATGATCTTTCTGATGTACTGCTGGATCCGATTTGCTAAGATTTTGTTGAGGATTTTGGCATCTATGTTCATGAGGGATATTGGCCTGTAATTCTCTTTCATTGTGTTGTCTTTATCTGGTTTTGGTATGAGGGTGATGCTGGCTTTGTAGAATGAGCTTGGAAGTGTTCCTTCCTCTTGAATTTTTTGGAATAGCCTGAGGAGGATAGGTTTTAGTTCTTCCTTGAATGTTTGGTAAAACTCCCCTGTGAAGCCATCTGGTCCTGGGCTTTTGTTTGCTGGAAGCTTTTTGATGACTGCTTCAATTTCTTCCATAGTTATTGGCCTATTGAGATTTTTAGATTCTTCCTGATTGAGTTTTGGAAGGTTGTATTTTTCTAGGAATTTGTCCATTTCCTCCAGGTTATCCAGTTTGTTGGAATAGAATTGTTCATAGTATATTTTAACAATCCTTTGTATTTCTGTGGGGTCTGTTGTTATTTCTCCTCTTTCATTTCTGATTTTGTTTATTTGGATCCCCTCTCTTGCTTCTTTGTGAGCCTGGCTAGCGGTTCATCAATCTTCTTTATCCTTTCAAAGAACCAGCTCTTGGTTTTGTTGATCATTTGCATTGTTTTTTCTGGTCTCTATGTCGTTTATCTCTGCTCTGATGTTTATTATTTCTTTCCTTCTGCTTACACTGGGCTTTACTTGTTGCTCTCTTTCTAACTCTTTGAGTTGGAGGGTTAGGTAATTTATTACCATTGTTTCTTCTGTTTTGCAGTAGACTTGTAGAACTATGAACTTCCCTCTCAAGACTGCTTTTGCTGTGTCCCATAGGTTTTGAATTGTTGTGTTTTCTTTTTTTAAATATATTTTATTGATTTTTTACAGAGAGGAAGGGAGAGGGATAGAGAGTTAGAAACATGGATGAGAGAGAAACATCAATCAGCTGCCTCCTGCACGCCTCCTACTGGGGATGTGCCCGCAACCAAGGTACATGCCCTTGACTAGAATTGAACCTGGAACCATTCAGTCCCCAGGCCGACGCTCTATCCACTGAGCCTAACCGATTAGGGCGGATTGTTGTGTTTTCATTGTCGTTTGTTGCCATGATGTTTTTTATTTCTTCTTTGATCTCTCTGGTAACCCAGTCATTGTTTAATAGTATGCTATTTAGTCTCCATGTGTTTGATTTTTTTGGATTGTTTTTATTGTAGTTGATTTCCAGTTTTATGCTGTTGTGATCTTAGAAGATGCTTGATATGATTTCTATCTTCTTGAATTTGAAGAGACTTTGCCTGTCACACAATGTATGGTCTATCTTTGAAAATGACCCATGTGCACTTGAGAAGAGTATATTCTGTGGCTTTGGGGTCAAATGTTATGAAGATGTCAATTAATTCCATCTGATCTAGTGAGTCATTTAGGATTGATGTTTCTTTGCTGATTTTTTGTTCAGAGGATTTGTCCAATGGTGATAGTGGGGTATTAAAGTTCCCTATCATGATTGTATTACTGTCACTCTCTCCCTTGATATCCTCCAGAAGTTTTTTTTTTTTTTTTTTTTATCTATCTGGGTGCTCCTGTATTGGGTTTGTATATGTTTACCAGAGTTATTTCTTCTTGTTGGATTGCTCCCTTTAGTATTATGAAGTGGCCTTCCTTATCTCTTTTTATGTCCTTCACTTTGAGATCTAATTTGTCAGATATAAGTATTGCTACCCCAGCTTTTTTTTTCATTTCCATTCGCCTGAAAAACCTTTTTTCCATCCCTTCACCATCAGTCTGTGTGCGTCTTTTTTTCTGAGGTGGGTTTCCTGTAGACAGCAGATATATGGGTCATGTTTTCTTATCCACTTAGTTACCCTATGTCTTTTGATTGGGGCATTTAATCCATTTACATTTAAAGTTATTATTGATAGGTACTTGTTTGTCGCCATTTTCATTCTTTATCTCTGTGTTCCTTCTTCGTTTCCTATATTTTTCTTTTTATAGCAGACCCTTTAGCATTTCTTGCATTGCTGGTTTGGTGGTGATAAACTTCCTTAGTCCTTTTTTGTCTGTGAAGCTCCTGATTTCACCCTCAATTTTGATTGATAGCCTTGCTGGGTACAGTATTCTTGGATTCAGACCCTTGCTTTGCATGACTTTGTATATTTCATTCCATTCCCTTCTTGCCTGATGTATTTCTGTTGAGAAATCAGTCACTAGTTTGATTGGGGATCCTTTGTAGGTAACTTTCTGTCTCTCTCTGGCCGCTTTTAAACACCAACTTTGTCGTTGGTGTTTGCCAGTTTAATTATAATGTGCCTTGGCATCGGTCTTTTAAGGTTCATTTTGTTTGGGACTCTGTGAGCTTCTTGGATTTGTGTGACTATTTTTGTTCATCAAATTATGTTGATTATTATATCCCACATATGAGTGAGATCATGTGATATTTATCTTTCTCCAACTGGCTTATTTTGCTTTAGCATAGTGCTCTCCAGTTCCATCCATGCTGTTGCAAATGGTAAGAACTTCTTTTTTACAGCAGCATAGTATTCCATTGTGTAGATTACCACTGTTTTCTAATCCACTCATCTGCTGATGGGCACTTAGGCTGTTTCCAAATCTTAGCTATTGTAAATTGTGCTTCTATGAACATAGGGGTGCATATATCCTTTCTGATTGGTGTTTCTAGTTTCTTGGGATATATTTCTAGAAGTGGGATCACTGGGTCAAATGGGAGTTCCATTTTTAACTTTTTGAGGAAACTCCATACTGTTCTCCACAGTGGCTGCACCAGTCTGCATTCCCACCAGCAGTGCACGAGTGTTCCTTTTTCTCCGCATCCTCACCGGCACTTGTTGTCAATTTGTTGATGATAGCCATTCTGACAGGTGTGAAATGGTACCTCATTGTTGTTTTGATTTGCATCTCTCGGATGATTAGTGACTTTGAGCATGTCTTCATATGTCTCCTGGCCTTCTATATGTCCTCTTTTGAAAAGTGTCTATTTAGGTCCTTTGCCACTGGATCAGGGCTAAATTGTGTATTTTTTTTTTATTTTTTATTTTTCGCTAAAAGTATTACAAAGGGTTTTACATAAGTGTCCTTTCCCCCCCCCCCCCCCACCCTTGACAAGCCCCTGCCCTCCCTTACCCCCCAGTGTCTTATGTCCATTAGTTATGGTTATATGGATGCATACAAGTCGAAATTGTGTATTTTTTAAATGGAAAAAGAAATTGATTGGCATGCTGTTCTATAATATATACAGTATGTAAAATGGATTCTATCAAAGGTTATTTTTTATATACATTTTTTCTTAAGTACAGTTAGTTTTCTCATTGTCATTGTATATGTCCTACCTTAAACGTGAGTAATTGAATTGCACAGAGGAAATTAGGTTAATTTCTTTGACACACGTTTAACCTGAGGAGCAGCTATATATCCGTATCTTTCCCCGTTGATTTCCAATAACAATTGAAGATCCTATTTCTTTCTCCTGCCCCTCCTTTCTCTCTTGCATTGCTCCTTCCTTCTCCCTCCTTCTTCTTTCCACCTTTTTCTCTTGCCTTGTAATTTGGTGTTCATGTTTATTCTCTGGAAACTTCTTTCCAAGATCACATTTCCAAGGCCAAGAGATATTTGCTGAGGTCATTTTGTATGTTTTAGTGATATGTGTTTCTGAAGTAATTAGCACTATGTACTATCCCTCCATCTTTAAACATTTTTTATTTAATTTTTAAAAAATATTTTATTCTTATTGTTTTAACCTTTCTTGACTCTGTTCTGTTTTCCTTTCTGATTTTCCCCACCTCCATAGCCATATAGATATTTACTCAAGGTTCAATCTTGGCATCCCAGCTCACCTTACACAGTTTCTTATTGATCTTATAAACCCACAAAGCATAAACTGTAGGTGGGCCTAAAATATTCCCTGGCCTTGACTTTATTCTAGAATTTCAGAACATCTCCAGTTGCCTTCTAGACCAAAGTTAATTTTCCCCCAAATTTTATAACTCTCTGATTTTCCCCTGTCTCTATTGCTGAGGGCCTGGGATGGAGTGGGAACTGGGTAGAGGGGAGCTATGGGGGGAAAAAGCGGGACATCTGTAATAATCTGAACAAATTAACATTTATAGAACATTTCACTCCAAGGCTGCAGAATATACATTCTTCTCAAGTGTATATGGATCATTCACAAAGATGGACCACATGTTAGGACACAAAATAAGTCTCTACAAGTTCAAGAAGACTGAAATCATATCAAGCATCTTATCAGATCACAGTGGAATGAAATTAGAAACTACAGTAAAAACACACCAAAACATTCAAACACGTGGAGGCTAAATAGCATGTTACTAAACAATGAATGGGTTACCAATGAAATCAAGAAAGAAATCAAAAGCTTCCTAGAAACAAACAAAAATGAACTCTGTATCAGATAAATTTCTTATCTCTTTTTCTGGAGAATTCTCTTGTTCTTTCATTTAGGGGTTGTTTCTTTGTCCCCTTATTTTGGCTGCCAGTTTGGATTTGTGATATGTATTAGGTAGATCTGCTCTACCTCTCAATCTCTAGTGCAGCACAGTGTCAAACACTGACTCTGACTAATTAGATCAGGCAAAGATTCAAAGCCTCCAGAGACCACCTCTGTCTACAGACTGATAGGATTTTATCTTGACTTGCCCTCAGGAAATTGTCCACAGGTGTAGCAAGAGTTTTTTTCAAAAGGGTGGGGCAATTGCTTATGCCTGGAGGCTCACTGTTATTCTCAGCCCCATAATAGGTTTGAGCAACTCTGCACCCTGGGTCAAGGTGTTTTCCAGTAGGGTGGATCAACTGTCGTCCCCCCAGGCAAGGTCACCTGTATAGCAAATGTCTGCATGAGAATGATGACCTCAGCAGCTTGAGGGAATGACTCAACACAGGAAACAGGGGTGTCTGCCTTCTGAGCTCTAACCCCAGAGCCCCTGATCTGGCTTCTGCTCACACAGCTCCAATACACTCTGCACTCCCTCTGCTGAAGCACAAGGTGGGTGACTCAACAGGGAATTTTTTGCATTGGCCCTTTAAGAGTGTGCCTGAATTTCCAGCAGTCTCTCCCTGGTAGACAGCAACCTGCTGCTTTTCACAGCCAGAGGTTCTGTGGGAACCCTTCTCAGTTCTGGTGCTCTCTGCTGGGGAGTAGACCCCAGATTTCTCAGTGGCAACACCCCCCCCAACCCCCCCACCCCAGCTGAGATATCTCTCTGGGACTTCAGTTGCTATCTGTGGGAGCCCGGCTATTCTTTTTGTGCCTCTGCCCCTCCAATCTCTATGTGGTCTCCACTTTTTTCAGGGTTATCAGGGTTTATTCAGGAAGTTTTTCTGTATTTTAGTTGTAATTCCAGTTTGGTCCTGGAAGCATGCCCGTGCAGCATCTACTTAGTATGCTGCAATATGTAATGTCTGCCAGCTTAGCTGCTTTTTGTTCAGATGGTGGCTTATCTTTGGCTAACTGAAATGTGTTGAACCCATTTCACCCAGTTTTTTTTTTTGTTGTTGTTGTTGTTTTTTTTTATCCCCATTGGATAAAGCAGGGTGTTCACTTTTAATCTTTGGGTGATGTTCAGAGAAAAACAGGAAAAAAGCAGATGGAGGCATTTTTGGAGCATTGGGATCTTTTTTCTGTCCTTAACTTTGGGAGAAGTGTAATTTTTTATCTCCCTATAATAGTGAGCTTTGTCACTCTCTGTCATATCTTTGAACTTTGACTTTTCTTTTGCAGATATGGTCATCCATCTCTTTGAACAATTCTTGGAGAATTTGGCGAAATTGAGGGAAAGACTCTATTGGGTGTTGTTTCTTCCTGTGCTCTTCCTGCCAGGTTTGCATGTCTAAGGAATATTCCATTGGCCACTTCTTTCTTTCTTTTTTCCTCTCTCCCTTTTATTTCAGCACATGGGGGAAAGTATTTATTTCCCAGAGGGTGCCTGAAAATATCTACTTTTATTTTTGTCAGTTTTATTGAAGTATAACTAATATACAAAACTAGACATATTTAATATACATAATTTGTGTATATGTATACACAAATGATAACATTCCCACAGCCAAGGTTATAAACACAGCCATTACTTCTAGAAGTTCCCTTATATCCCTTTGCTTTTCCTTTTGTAAGAATACTTAACCTGTGATCTTCCCTCTTAACAAATGTTTAAGTGCACAACATTTTATTTTTATGTATAGGTGTTATATTGTCCAGCAGATCTCTAGAAGTTAATCATCTTGTAACTAACTTCATACCCATTGAATAACAACTCCCCATTTTTTCCTGCTTCCATTCCCTGGCAACCACTGTTTTATTTTCTGCTTCCGTAAGTTTGACTAATTAGATACCTGTAAATGGATTCATGCAATATTTGTCCTTCTATGACTGATTTTGCTCAGCATGTATTCCAGGTTCATCCATGTTATTGCAAATGTTAGGAATTCCTTCCTTTTTCAGGCAGAATGATATTTCATTGTGTGGGTATGCAACTTTTTATTTATCCATTTATCTACTGATGAACAATTGGGATGTTTCCATATCTTGGTTATTGTGAATAATGCTGCAACTCACCTGGGTGTGCAGCTATCTTTTCACATTCTGATTTTGATTCTTTTGCATAAAATATCCAGCATTAGGATTGCTGGACTATATGGTAGAATTATTTTTAATTTTTTAAATATATTTTTATTAATTTAAGAGAGGAAGAGAGAGGGAGAGAGATAGAAACATCAGTGTTGAGAGAGAATCATTGATTGGCTGTTTCCTGCATGCCACCTACTGGGGATCAAGCCCACAGCCTGGGCATGTGCCCTTGACGAGAATCAAACATGGGACCCTTCAGTCCGAAGGCTGATGCTCTATCCACTGAGCCAAACCAGCTAGGGCTATTTTTAATTTTTTAAAGAATCTCCATACTATTTTCCATAGAACCTACATCATTTTACATTCCCACAAGACTGAAATTTTTTAAAGAATCTCCATACTATTTTCCATAGAACCTACATCATTTTACATTCCCACAAGACTGAACAAGAGTTCCAATTTCTCCCCATCTATGCCAACTCTTAATATTATTACTATTTTATAATTACCATCCTAATGGGTGTGAATACCTCACTATAGTTTTGATTTGTGTTTACCAATGGTGAAAGATAAAAAGCTTCCCCTCTAAGACCAGGATTCCCACTCTTGCCACTTAAGAAAGGAAGAAGTAAAATGATCTATTTGCAGATGACATGATGTTATTTGTAGACAGCCCTAAAGACCTTGACAAAAAAACCCCACACCTCTTCAAACTAATAAATAAATTCTCTGAAGTTACAGTTTATAAAATCAACATGCAAAAATGAGTTATATATTTATATACTAACAATGACCTACCTGAAAAGGAAATTTTTAAAACAATGCCTTCACAATAGCATAAAAAAGTAACTTAGGAATAAATATTATCAAGGAGGTGGAACACTTGTATACTGAAAACTACAAGCATTGATGAAAGAAATAAAAAAATACACACATATATAAGCATAACCAATGGACATAAGACACTGGGGGGTAGGGGAGGCCAGGGGATTGTCAAGGGCGGGGAAAATAAGGACACATATGTAATACCCTTTGTAATACTTTAAGCAATAAAAAAATTAAAAAAAAAAAAAAGAAAATGGAGGAGGTGGAGACTGTGTTAAATTACAGAGTATTTAATGGGGCAGAGGCTTGTTCCTGCAGGGATTTTGGTCTTCTAATTTGTAAAGGTAAACCATAACCCTACAGTTTTATGGGAAATTGTCCAATTTTTAAATATTGGGCCAACACCGTAGGCTACAAAAACTTCTCCGTGTCTCTCAACCACATCTATCCCTCAGAATGCCACTCTGTGGAGTTTGGGTTAACCCGAGGTGTTCCAAGTTATTCTAGCAACATTTACTGATTAAACCTTTTCTTCTCCAATCATTTGAAATTCTCTCCTTTTCAAATATTAAATTTTTACATAGAACTGGCAATGGTTCTAGGCCATTTTCTTTCATTAGCCTGCTTGACTCCTATTCTCTTGTATTATAGATTTATAGTATGTTAATATCTTTAAAGATGAGTACCGTTTCATTATTCTTTTTGCAATTTTTTCTATACTTTCATCTGTTTATTATTCCAGTTGAGGTCTTAAACTATTCAACCAAATCGCCTAAATTCCCTTTAGGATTCTGTCTGGCATTCCATTAACCTATAAACTGACATATTTAGAGTATTTCACCTTCTCATTAAAAAAAATAAAAAAATACACACATAAATGGAAAGATATCTAGTGTTCATTGATTGAAAGATTTACTATTGTTAAAATATTAAATGATATTCAGAATTTTTAATTTGTTCTCCCTGTCCTTTTCTTACTGATGTGCCCTGCTACTGTTTTCATAAAGTCTCATATATCATGTTATGTGTGTGTTTCTGGGATGCCTAATATTTCCCATTGATCTGGCTTTTGCTAAACCAGTACCACACCATCTAAATTACTTTAGCTTTATAATGGTTCTAAATATCAGGTAGAATACTTTTGTTCACTGTGTTTAGCTTTGTCTAGCTATTTTTGACCTTTGATATTTACATATAATTTTACAAAAATTGTCATATTTCTTTAAAATTCAAAACCTAGTCTTGATTAGAATTGTATTAACTCCATAATCAGTGTGGTAAGATTTGCTATGTGTACATTGAGGACTCTAAATGTTAATTAATATGGTATCTCTTCATTTTTGTAGGTTTTCTTATTTCTGCCAAAGTTTTATGATTTTCTCTGATTAAAGTACATCTTTGGTTAATTTGTTGGTAGTCTATGCTTTTCAATATAAAATGTATTTTTAAACTTCTTAGTTGCTATTCAGATGAGTATAATCATTTGTTTTTTAAAACACTTTTTGGGAAATAATTATAGACACAAAGTTACAAAAATAGTACATAGAGTTCTGTGAGCCCTTCATCTTCAACCAATGGTGACATCTTATGTAACTGTAGTACAATGTCAACACAGGAAATTGATACTGCAATTATATTGTCAATTAGATTACAGGCCTTATTCAGTTTTCTCATTTTTGAATGACACATTCTCTCTCGCTCTCTCTCCCCCATCCCCACTCTCTAGGGCTTGAGCCCAGGTCCCTTATGTGGCACTCAAAGGTGATGGCCACGAATGGTATGTTGCCGGGCTTGAGCAGCTTCCGGGACAGAGTCTAAGCAGAAAGCTGTGCTGATACCACGGACATTGCAGTCACGCATCACCCCAGGCCCTGCCCACAGAGAGCGCTGCCCTCCTGCCCCATCCTGCTCCCATCCATGACCAGATATGGAGAATGGAGTGTGGACCTCCGGCTCTGATTCCTAATGCCTCAGACCCAAACCTGCCCCCTTGGTGCTTGGACGCTGCTGGGCTGAAGCGTGGACCCTGGGCCCTAGGCCCTGCGAGGAGTGCCACGGCCACTCCAGCTCCAGCACCTCAGCGCCAGCATCTCACTTCCCGCATCCAGTTTAGGGAGATCTGGGCGACCATCCTGAAATGAAGACTTTGATCCAGAAGATGACTGGAGGGTGAGACGCAGACACAGGAGAAACCCAAGGGGGAGCCACCAGAAAGCAGCAGCAGGGACTTTCATAGTGGGTATCTGTGCAGACACACGTGGGCTGACGTGGTGCTGGATGAAATTATATGATAGGATTGACACCATTCACAGCAGCCAGGCTGACGCAGAGGCCACAGAGCTGAAGAACCACCCATGGGGAAAGCAGACATGGCTCAGAGCTGCGACAGCTGCCCTGAGAGCACAGTGACCAGCACCAGTCCGGCCCCCCATGTGTGGGGCTCAGGCGGCCCAGCAGCCCTGGTCAACATGGGCAACGCTGAACCCTGAATTCTGCTCTGGATGCCGCGTAGAGCGCAGCCCTTCGTTCTCATGCTGTCTCGAGCATTTACAGAGCTCTAGGAGACGTCGCTGATCGGTGACCACTGATCACATCTAGCGTTTTATGTTGCCTCACAACATACAGACGGTGACCTCCTTTAATCCCCACAAGAGGCTGCAAGAAGGGGGACACCCCCAGATCACAATGGTCAACTGACTCTTCATAGAAGGGGTGCTACCTGCCCAGCTGCCTGGGCCCACCTAGAACTTCGGTGCAAGTTTCCATGGTGTCCCCAGGCTGCAGCCCATGGGCCAGCCTGCTTTTCCCTGCTCCCACTTCTTCAGGCCAGGGCTCCCTCCCAGCCAGGACTCCCTTGGTCCCCCTGCTGCCTTAAGCTCTGCAATCGTGAAAAATGAGCCTTCTGGGCTCAGCCTGGAGTTAGGAAATGACTGCTGCCCTTGAACAGAATCCCTGAGAGAACAGGTGATGGGGTCCTCAGGGCCATGCTATCATCAAGGGCCCCGGGTGGGCCTCAGAGGCCAGGGTGTACCATGCAGGACACCGCGACAATGTGCAGCCCTTTAGAGGAAGTCTCAGTACCCACAGGCAGGCCTAGAAAAGCTTGGCCTCTCTGTGCTTGCAGAAGGCACTCCCTTCTGAGGCCCAGTGCACAGCTGGGCCTGTGACCTGCTGGGGGCAGGAGCATGGGCTCATGTGGGAAGCCTGAGAGCCAGTGCTCTCCTGCTTCTCAGTCAGCAGTGCACAGTGCGGGTGCTGGGAGTGTGTGTGAGGCCACAGCACTGGACTGCTGCCTGGAAACAGCCCTTGCTTGTAGGGGAAGCAGCACCGCAGTGTCCCTTCCACGTGGCTGAAGAGGTAGATTTGGCATCCCCACAGTGGGTGCAGGGCCATGAGTGTCTCCCCGCCTTGTGCCCCAGCACTCGCAGGTGACCCCACACAGAGAGCAATAGAGGTCTCCATCACATGATGGTGTTTTGATCTGTGGGCAGTGGTTCACTATAGATATCCTTCTACCTTCCATGTTCTTCCCCCGGATGGATGGAAACACGTATGCCGGTTGCAGCATGGGGCCTGGCAGGTGCCCTCGGACCTTACCAAGATGGTGCTCAGGACTCTCCCAGGCGCTGACTGGGCTCAGCAAGGTGTTCTGTGGGGCTCAGGCAGGCTCTGCACAGGGCTCCCCAGGTGGTGTGTAGGGCTTTTCCCAGAAATGCTGGGGCTCTATCAGGCGTGTGCAAAGCTTTCCCAGGCTCTGCCCTGGGCTCCTTGAGATGGTGCATGGGGTCTGGCAGGCCTCTCCCAGGCTTTATGCGAGGCTCTTCCAAGTGCTGCACTGGCCTCTCAGCTGCAGCAGGGGGCGCTGCAGGTGCTGTGCCAGGCTCCCAAGGTGTTGCTCAGGGCTCTTCCAGGCCCCGCTGGGGACTCTGAAGCGCTGCATTGGGCTGCCCTAAATTCTCATCGGATTCTGGCAGGCAGGGCGTAGGGCTGTCATGGTGCTGCGCTGGGCTCTTCCAGGCGCTGCACCCAGCACGGGGGTGTTGTGTGGGGGTCAGGCAGGCGTTGCATGGGGCTTCCCAAGATGTTGCTCAGGGTTCTCCCAAGTGCTGCGCTGGGCTCTGTCAGCTGCGCATGGGGCGCTGTGCGTGCTCCCTCGGTGTGAGGTGGGCCCCTGGGGACCTTCTCACGGCTCTCCCACACCTTGTGCTGGCTGACCTGGCACTGCATCTGCTTCCCAAGGTGTTGGGAGGGGCTCTTCCAGGATGTTCGGGGCTCTCCTAGGCTTTGTGCGGGGCTCTCCCAAGTGCTGCCCCAGGCTCCCTAACACATTGTGTGGGGCTGTGGTAGGCGCTGCATTGGCTTCCCAAGGTTTGCATGGGGTTCTGGCAGCGCAGGTGCAGGGCTTTTCATGGTGTTGTGAAAGGCTCTTCCAGGCACTGCCCCGAGCTCTCCTAAGCGTGTGTGGGGGCCTCTCTAAGGCGCGGCCTTGGGCTCCCGACGTGTTTCTTTGCTATCTTCCCTCTGGGCTGACACTGGTGGGTGGGGTGCCTCGCTGTGGGAACTGGACTGGCAAATGTGTTCAGAGGCAGCCTGAGCCCTGACATCCTGTGTCCACCACTTAGGACAGGCGGGATGTGCAACACAGGTGGGCGCCGAGCTACCCAGGGGCGGCGGTCGGCCAGGGCAGGTGTGTGCAGGGGGTGTCGATGAGCCTGAACTCCTTGCTGCAACATGAAGCAGATTACATCCTCAGCGGGACCACTGGACAAGGAACACAGAGTTAAAACTGGGCTGCACTTGAGGCCAAAGAGAATGAAGATAATGGGTTATAATCCAGCACATAAGCAAAACCCACAGCAGGGGCTCAATCATGTCCCCCCGAATATGTGGCAGTCCCGACCCTCAGCACCTGTGAGTGTAATCTTACTTGGAAGTAGGGCCTTTGTGGATGAAGTTTAGATGAGGTCCTTGGGCCGGGTCCTTATCCATATGGCAGCGTCCTTTTGAGAAGAACGTAGAGCAGAGGACGGGCCGTGTGAGGACACAGAGAAGGAAGCGTCTGCAAACAGGAGACACCTGAGGCCACCAGCGCTGGGGGAGAGGCTCGGCCAGGTGCCCCTGGAGCCTTCAGAGGAGCTCAGCACTGCCCACACCTTGATCTCAGACTTCGGGCCCCAGAACTGAGAATAAATTTGTTTAAGCCACCCAGTCTGTGGTACTGGTTATAGCAGCGACCAGGGCAAACCCATACAGGGCCATTGTGCTGCCAAGAAGCGGGGCGGGGGGGGGGGGGGGTGCCAGCATGCACAGGCCTGGCCTGTAAAAGAGCTGATGTTACAAGAGCATCAAACAGACACAAAGCCTCAGGTTTCTCTCATGCTCACCACTGAGGTATAAAGGCAAAGGTCTTCCTGGGCCCAACCTAGAGCACAGCTGCCCCTGAGCATCTCAGACCTGAAACCCCATTGGTGAGCCACGTGAGGGCTGACCTGGAAAGCTCTGCCATGGGGACAGGGTCCCCAGCAAGCACCTGACAGAGGCTTGCAGTGAGGGACCTTGAGTTGTGCGTTCTGAAGGCTTTAGAACTTTTTAAAAGTCCTCATTCACTCCTTTTCATTGGACAACACGGATCAACCCCTGCACATCCTTGTGAATGCTGCAGTGGTCCAGCTCTCACCTCCTTCCTGTCTCCGTGGCTCTCTGCCCCCGACCCTGGGGCCCCCTCACCACCACATGAAGCAGGTGCCCTCTCCCTGCACCAACCCCACCTGAGGGGCAGGCGCTTCTGTGTGAGCACCTGCACGTTTAGCCAGGACAGGAAGAAAGTGAGCCTCCCAGGGGCAGGGAAGAGATGGTGTGAATGGGGAGTGGGGGCCGGGATTCTGGCACCTGGAGAATGCCAGGTGCATGAGTGAGGAGTTGGGATCAGGAGAAAACCCCTGGGGTTCACTCAGTTTGGAGGACAGAGCTCAGAGGGAGAGTGTCCCTGGCAGTGCCTGGACCCGCTCTGGTGGAGGACTCCTCCTGACGCCCCTCCCCACTCTAGACAGGAGGCAGGTGCTCCCAGTAAAAGGATAATCCGTAGATGATGTGCTTCCAAACAGTAGGCAGCGTGGGAATAAGAATGCCAAACATGGCTAAGGCCAAGGTCACAAACATGGCCCAGGATACTGCCTGGTATCCGTGGAGGGGCTTCGTCCAGCCGTTCACTCTGGACAGGCGAGGCGGCAATGTCTGCTGTGTCCTGCTTGCAGATTCTGGGAGGACTCTTCTCTGGCTCCTGCCACAGCTGTCCATCTGCAAGAGGAAAATGGGGAGCCTGGCAGGCCACGGGCCTCCTTCCCACAGCCAGGCGTGGCCAGGGACACCCCAGGGGTGGGAACCCCTCACCCTGCCTCTCCTGGGACCACTGGTGGTAGCAGAGGTGGCACGGCTGGAGCTGGGCTGGAGCAGGCAGAGGCCCTGGACAGGGGAATCCAAGGCGGAGCCATCCAGGCAGCCACGACGCCGCTGTGGCCAACAGCTCTTAGAGGGAATGTGGCCCACAGGGCTCAGGAAACGAAGGGGCACCCACCCACCAGTACCCCAGGTGTGGGCCCTACCAGGCCCTCATGGCCAGGGAACAGCCTACAGTGATGCAGATAGCTTAGGTCAGGGTCAGGAGCATGGCCCAGGCCATCATATAGGAGTGGCTTTATGAACAAGTCCGGGTCTTGTTCATAGAGGTGCCTGGACTCATCAGGAGACCCATCAGTGTGAGATGAAAACCTGGATCAACACCAGGCCCTCATCCCCGGAAGCAATGAGGCAATGCAGGAATAGATAACTGCTGGTGTGATGAGGTGATCTTTTATTCTATAGAAATCCTCCCTCAGAATTCTTCCTGCAAGTTCCCCTCTAAAACAGGACCAGAGGCCACAATTCCTGAGAGTTCTGTGTTATTTCTTGTGCAGGGACAGGGAGGGCCTGTGACCTCTGGGCATCCAGGTATCGCCCAGGTAGAGAGGGTGGGAGGGAACCGGGGCCCCTCTGTCCAGTCAGGTGGGCAGGAGCCGGCGGGAAAGGAATGGACACTGAGTCACAGAGATTGGGGAGTGTTTGGAGAGGGGGCAAGTGATATTTCACAGCTGCTACAAGTTGACTTTTACAAAATTTTGCCACATTATGCCTCGTACTGGGAACTTCATTGTCTGTTCCGAATAAAATGCACAGAAAATATAGTTGATATTTAAATATAGTCTCAAACTCTGTGTTATTAGTTGTGAACTATCTTGGGAATTTTCTTAAAAGCATACTTTGGCTGCTGTCCACTGCATTTTGTCATCCTCTGTGGTTCTCTGAGAGAGAATATCACTTATAAAACAAGAGCAAGATACCTGAGGGTAGAGGTCGGGAAGAACACGGATATTAGTATAAAAACATGATTCCAAAATGAAAATATCATGCTGATATAGAGCCAAATAACAGAAAAAAAATAGCCAAAAATTTAAATGCCTTAATATGGAAAGTGAAATCAAAGAATTATTGTAGATCTTGGAAGCAAAAAGTGAAGTGATAATTATAAGAAAAAATTTAAGTGACATGGAGAACAGAACTGGTGACACAAATTATGTGTTAGGGTTTCCAGAAGAGGCAATGGAGAGGATGTAAGAGAAGAAAGTGATGAAAAGGTTTATTTAATATCTAGGACATAAAAGAGGTTGAATCTGCATTGGTTGAATCGGGAAGCAGAATGCTTGCGCCTTTCTCTTGAGCGCCACCTTGTGTCCTTTTTGGTTGCCTACATTCTTCTTTTTTTTTTTAATGTCCTGTTTTTCCACAAAGTCTAATTTGCTTATAAGCTTTTTGCACGTAATTTAGCTGATTCTGCACATCACTACTTATTATTTGATTTTGGAAATGTGGGTCAGCCACCTGTATAATAGGAAAAGCAAGTCTCTCCTCTACCATCATGTCCTTTAATCCTTCTCGGATAGTTCTTTGCATAGGTGATTCTATTAACGGCAAATTAAATGTTTCAGGATTAGGACATGGAGGTGGAGGGGGCCATGAAGGCCATTCCTCTAATTTTTCTTTTTGCTCCTCTTTAGGAGCAGAGAGTGCAAGGGGAAGAGGTTTATCCTCTTTCATTTCTTTAAAAGGCTCTAGCAAATGCAATACCGTGTTCCACAAGCAGAAACAATTTGGAGGCAAATTTTTCCCCTGCTACTGAGCATTTTTCAAGTTCTGACCCACTCTTTCCCAACATTCCACATCTAATGTACCTTCTTCAGGAAACCAAGGATTATGTTTTATAATAACATGCAAAACTGTAAGAGAATACCTTCTGACACTTTAATCCCTTTATCCTTGAGCATGCAAGCCAATGTCTACAATAAAGTTTTCCCTTTTTAACTGAATTCTGCCCCATTAGCCTGGCTAAAAAAGACGTCCCCACCCTACTTACAGATCCCAACTTCTGCAGCTGGCCATGGGCTTTGCACACGGTGAATTTCCCCACCTATCCGGTGAATTCTTTTTCCCCACCTTGCCAGTGAAAGTTCGTTTATCTGCTCTAGGTGAATCTTCTCCAGATGTCCCTCGTTGAGGCACAAGATGTGACTTGGGGTTCGTCCTGCGTGGTTTAGGGTTCGAGATCTGGGGAAGGGCCGTGGGCAAATGATGAGATGAGACAAAAAATAATAATTTGGAAATTGGGGACCAGGTGGAGAGTCCAACTCTAGGGCAAGGACTTTGCTGGTGCCCAGGCCCTGACAACCTTTTATTCAATTTTGGATAAACATATTGCCCTTAGGCAGGCAATTCTGGTAACAGAGAGACTATCTTAAAGGTCAGTAAATATTAGTAAAGATTTACTTTGAGAATATTTGGTCAGAAAATTGCGTGAGCCACCGTTGTCTCAACTAAACAATTGGTGCATAGCTTTGGCCCTTGCCAGAGCTCAAGGTTCACCAGCATTCTGGGCTCCTTGTTTACACTTTTCTGATAGTGAAGACAATGAGTAGCTTCCAACACTCTGGGTCAGGTGAGGTGCTGACAGCCAGACACACCTGGAGGATGTGTGTGTGTGTGTGTGTGTGTGTGTGTATTGGGGGTGGGGGTGGGGGGAGCTCTTCAGCCAGGAGGGGAGGACAGAGCCTGAAATTATATTTGTGGCGAAAGGGGTCTGTGACTGGGAGAGTGAGAACAGAACCTGTTGGGGAAGGATGGGTTGGTGCGTGGGTGGTATTAGCTGCCCAGATGGGCCCAGGACCGAGCATGGATGGGTGTGTGGGGGGAGCCCGTTAGCCAGGATGGTGAAGGCAGAGCCTGAAGTGGGGGTTCCGTGGCCAGCTGCAAAAGAAGCTCAGCAGTGAGGCTGGAAGTGCCCGCAGGCCACCCTCCCCGATGAAGGCTGAGCTTCTCTACAGTCTGGGGAGACCTCCTTCATGGGAGGGGTCCTGGAGGGTGAGGACCCGTGTACCCAAGTCCCAGCACTCAGGCTGGCCCAGACCTTCTGATGAACAACCTTTGGCTGAAGGCTGACACAGCACCTCCCCACTGCAGAGCAGGCCAGGTGGGGAGAAGCAGCAGGTGTCCCCAAGGAAAGAGGAGAACTAGGACAAGGCTTTCAGGATGGCAGTTTTCACACAGGCACCTGGGAGGCCCACTTCATCCAGAGGAAGGAGGGCTTGGAGCTGGAGTGAAGGATGAGGGGGTTGTGCACCGCTTGTCCCAGGGAAGGTGGCCCAGCTGTGCACAGGCCTGCTGCCTGGCATGGACCTGCTTCCCTGCCTGAGCTCTCTACACACATGCTTGCTCTGCCCTCAAACTCTCAGGCCATGGCCCCACTCCCAGCTCCCCTCTCGGCAAACCTACTGTGGGATTCAAGCACCCTGCCACTCTGATTTCCCTCCTGACTTAAGCATCTCCTTAGAGAGGCCTGTTTTCCTGGCTGCCCCACCTGGAAAGGCACCTGTGTGTGCCAGTTCATCCTCCCTCCACTGCCCCCCTTGTCTGTCTTCATGTGGTGGAAGTGATAATAGTGGACTAGCCCAGGTACCAGTCCAGAGGGCCATCTGCAGCTGCAGACACCGTCCCATGGAATTTCCAAGGCCCTGAGCATAGAGCCATGGTCTTGGGGGTTGTGCCTAGACTCCCTTGTGAGGCAGCAGGGATCAGACCAGCCTCCACGAACCCTGCCTGCTCCCTTAGCAGGAAATAGCTAGGGGCTAGGTCGGAGGACCAAAGGCCAGCACTGGCCAGCGGGGGCAGGGCCAGGGGCAACTGGGAAACTAAACTTGTTAGAAAGTATTAGTCTTGCTTTTAGACCTGTCTTTAACATCCTCTTAAGTAACTTTAAACACAGGAATTTGACTGTACATCCCTAATGTGATATACCCTATAACAGGTTTTAGGAATAACATTGGTGGTGCTACTATTCTGAGACTCTTACATACTTATTATGGGATAATTCAAATAAGTTTGTAATAGAGTTTTATCATCCTGTGTTATCTTAGTGGTGGGTAACAGATACAAATGTGTAAGAGGTTCAATTAAAAACCCTGTAATCATACATTTAACTGAAATAATCAATATAAATACATAGTTCATTTTATCTTCCAAAAAATTTTCTGTAGCTGTATCAACTAAATCACCCTACAAAAGTGAGGCAGCCATTAGCACTTAGTACCCCACAAGACTCACACTCTGATTTCTTAATGCCATTCCCATGAAAAGGAACCAGGGCTCCTTGGGTAAATGTCTGATTCCAGGTCTGGAGCAGAACATGTCCAAGATGGCCCCAGAATATCTGTGGTACTAGATGCAAAGAAATTACAAAGATTAATGAGGTTGTTCAAAAGAACTAGGGGTCAACCTGAATGGGCTCTCGGTACAGGTGGGAAAATCTGAGCATCAAAGACTGTGATCCCTACAATTGATTGAAACACAAATACATGTTAATACATGAATTTGTGATATTTTTTAAAGACAACAGTTAATTCATCACACTTAGAAGATGCTATTAAAATCATACTTATTTTGAACACTGTTTAAGAGCATTAAAGATTCAAGCATTTATTCTGCCTTTCCAAAATAAATGTAACCCCAGGAGACCAAAGAATAGGTGAGAAAGTCCTCTTTATAAAAGTATTCAGGTAACAAGTGATGAAGGGATGACAGAATAGCATATTACCACTGAATACTAAGTATCATCAACTGCTAACATCACAAAAAGGAAAATAACCAGATATTGTATGTCTCCTGACAGAAGAGCACACCACCCCCTATACCAGTGATGGCGAACCTTTTGAGCTCGGCGTGTCAGCATTTTGAAAAAACCTAACTTAATTCTGGTGCCATGTCACATATAGAAATTTTTTGATATTTGCAACCATGGTAAAACAAAGACTTATATTTTTGATATTTATTTTATATATTTAAATGCCATTTAACAAAGAAAAATCAACCAAAAAATGAGTTCACGTGTCACCTCTGACACGCGTGTCATAGGTTCGCCATCACTGCCCTATACAGTGGTCCTATTACAACCAAAAAGTGAACTTGGAATCCAATCACGCATTTAGACTCCACTTTACAGAAAGTATAAAGAACTCTTTACGTATGTCAAAGACATATATCTCCCAAAGTCAGTCCCTGTGAAACCCTGCAAGTGAATCTACCTGGTTTCTTTATCAAACATAAACAGAGAAGAGAACTGGAGTGGGGAGCCTGCAAGAGACAAGGCACTTAGGAGACATATCAAGCAATATCAATGTGGAAATCTCACTTGGATTCTGAGTCAAAAAAACAAACCACTAACAATTGTTACTTTTTTTGAGAAAATTAATTAGATATAATTAACATTAAGTAACTACTGCTATGTTTGTAATAAAGGTATTGTGATTAATTTTTACGAGTTCTTATCTTTAGAGATACTTAGATGTATAGGTGAAATGACATAGTGAGTTTAGAATTGGCTTCCAAATATATAGGGAACAGACTGAGTAGAATTCTAAATATAACTAAATTGTCCATAAGTTATCCATATATAAGCTCACACACAAGTAAGAAACAACTCTGGTTGGGATGATTTAAGATAGTATGTGATAAGGAACTCGTACAATTCATTAAAAAAATAAACTGTATGACTAAAACATGGGCAGAGGATGTAAAGACATTTTTTCAGAGGACATACATATGGACATCAGGTAGATGAAAAGATGCTCAACATCACTCACAATCAAGGAAACACAAACCAAACTCATTAATGATTGGCTGAGCATCGACCTATGAGCTTGGGTTTCAGGCTGGATCCCCAGTAGGGCGCGTGCAGGAAGCAGGGGATCAATGATTCTTTCTCATCATTGATGTTTTTTGTTCTCTCTCACTCTTCCTTGCTCTCTGAAATCCATAAAACCTCACACACAATGAGAAACTACCTCACATAACTAAAAAATTCAGCAAATAACAAGTGCTGTTGAGGATGTACAGAAAAGGGAAACTTTATGCATTGTTGACGGATTGCAAATGGGTGCAGCTTCTATGGAAAACAGTATGGAGATTCCTCCAAGAACTGAAAATAGATCTACCATATGACTCACCAATTCTATTGTGTGTATTTATACAAAGAAAACAAGGACACCGTTTCCAGTAGATATGTGCCAGCCTGGGTTCATTGCAGCATTACCGACAATAGCCAAGGTATGGCAGCAGCTTGGGTCCATCAATAGAAAAATGAATAAAGATGATGTGGTATACACATACACACTGGAAGATTACTTACTAATATAAAAGAATGTAATTCTGCTGTTTGTGACAACAAGGAGAGACCTAGAGGGAAGGTATTATGCTAAATGAAATAAGTCAGACAGAGAAATAGAGATGCTGTGTGAATTCAGTTACATGCTGAAATTTATAAAAATCAAACAAAACGCACGAACTCATAGAAACAAAGAACAAACTGATGGTTGCAAGAGGAGAGTGGAGTTGTTAGTTGCAGAAAAAACAGGTTTTGGTGACTAGTTAGGTGCAGAGCCCGTTGTCTCCTGGTCACCCCTCTTCTCATCCCTCCTGTAGTTTTCCAGGGGCCTCACATGCTAAGGGTAGACGTGAGCCTGCGTGCTCAAGGTCCACCTTTACCCATGAAGGAGGCCCACAGAGGCCCAGAAGGCAGGCTTTACACAGTTTGGGTGGGGAATCCCAGAGTTCTGGTTCTGGAGGGCGTTTCCCTTTGGTCTTGGGAGTGAAGTAATTGGAGGAGGACCAGCCTGGGGCCTGCAGGGAAGGCTGGATGGCCAGCCAAGTAAGTTAATCTTCCTGAGATTCGGTTTCCTTTTTATTAAAACAATGCAAAACAAATGTATACGGGCTTAGTTTTTAAAAATTGAGAAGTTTTCTCGCTCTACAAGCCTGTGGTTCCGTGAACCTGAAAATTTTAGTAGCTAAGCTTTCCCGAACTTGAAAGCCACCTGAAACAAAATGTGGTAGCAATTCTGCTCTGTGAACATAGGTAGACAAGCGGTTCATCTTGGGCAACCTACTGAGGCATTGAATTCCCACATTGAGGGAAGCAGCCTGAGTACCTGGGGCCCAGTGAGCTGAGGCCCTCAGGTGCTTGAAGCAGCTATCCTTCGAGGGTGACGCTGCCTTGTTTCTGTTATGCCCAGATTTCAGGATACCCAAGAAACCACACCAGGGAGCCAGACGAGTCCAATGCAAAAGCATTAGAGTCTTTATTCGAGCTAGCTCGGGCTCCCCATCTACCACACTCACCGACGCAGTAGCAAGAGGCAGAGAGCGGGCCAGCTCTGTGGGGAAAGGGGTTTTATAGTAAGGGGAGGAGAGAGGACTGTGGGCCCTGCCGATTGCCATGCGCAAGTCGGTGTCTTGTTACACAGGATGTGGTCGTATCTATGGCGCGCACTTCCCTTGATATCATGGTAGTTAGAGAATCTCGTGTGCTAGCAGAGGCTTGGCTCCAGAAGAAGCTCTGCTGAGCTCATGCTGCTGCCAAAATGGAGGATTCGGGGCAAAGAAGTGAGAGCATAGCCCTCACCCTTTCATTCCCCCCTTTGTCT
>NW_005871268.1:1829895-1868402 GCF_000147115.1 Myotis lucifugus | reverse complement strand
GAGTTAGAAACATCGTATCAGCCGCCTCCTGCACATCTCCCACTGGGGATGTGCCCGCAACCAAGGTACATGCCCTTGACCGGAATCGAACCTGGGACCTTTCAGTCCGCAGGCCGACGCTCTATCCACTGAGCCAAACCGGTTTCGGCCCCTATACGCTTCTTGACAAATTGGACTAGTCTGTTAATAATGCGAGGGCCGAAAGTCAACAGCATTAGGAGGATTACAAGGGGTCCTGCGAGGTCCGCTGTCTTCTTGAGGGTGATCTGCAGCGGGTATGTCTGGTTAGAGGTCACCTTCCACTCAGGCTCCCTGCTGTCCTGGGTGCAGAAGGAGCTGGGCTTGTGACCTGGCAGAGACAAACTATAACAAATGGTCTGGTGGAAGGGAAAGAAACCATTTTAGCTTTAACAACTTCTATTGAAATAGGATTTTTCTTCTTAAAATTCCTCTATGGCTATCAAAAAGCCAAATCAAGATTACTGTATTCAATTTGGCTTGATGTTTGCATAAGCACAACAAGAATGGTAACTGACTACCTTTGCTGGAATCTCATGATTGAATCTTAATGTGCCCCGTAGGGCCAGGAAGCCATGCCATCCAGCCACCATCAGGCCTGCCTGCGGTATCCGCTGAGTTAGGTGAATCCCTCACCTGTAGCAACTCCACCTGAGCCCACACTCTAGGCTTTAAGGCCCATCTCAGCAGCCCTCCTACTTGTTGTGGCCCAGAGTGTGTGGGGGTTTACTGCTCCCCTTCTACTCTGACCAACCGCCAGTGATGGTAGGGCATGGGCCTGACGCTCCAGCGCCAGCCATCTTCAGGGCTCCCAAGCAGGATACCAGGCTTTTCCTGTGGCACTCTTATTGGCTTCAAGTCTTCAGAGCTCAGACAGGTTTCTTTAAAACATGATACTCCAGTCAAAGTTTTTCATTAATAAAACCACTATTGGAAACCGGTCTTATTGAATTTATGCAAAGAAATGTATTGCTATGACTTATTTAGCATTGCCAGATTTCGGAGGAATTACATAAGGAGAAAAACATACTGATCTGCTCTAAGATTTTCTGATTTTCCTTGCCAGTTCCTTTTCATGGACTCTTCAGAGTTATAAAACAGTAACTGTTGGATTGCTTTTATCAGTCCCCGCTAAGTACTTTGGCGTAACTATTTACCCTCTGTTTAGGGAGGCAGAATGTAAATTATTTACTCTCTCTGGATTACTCTCCTGTACTATTTGATTAATTTTATACTTTCAAATTAGCCTTTAAACCTTCTTTCTATGTCCTTTAAAAATGCATAATCATGCCTTAAACCTTCTATTTCAAACAGGCCTTTTCCAGTTTTCCACAGTTGAGGCTTGCACCATCCCCGACATGGGCATGGTCACGCAGGCCCGCAAGACAGTATACAGGCTGCCAACCGTCAACTGTCTCTCAACAGAGACCACAACCAGATGGGCACTCTTCCCTGCCCAGTTGGGCACCTGCCCTCTTGGCAGCTAGACACCCTTTACTTTTGGGGTTCACCCCACATAGTCCCTTTCCAGGACAGCCAACATACATTCAAACCTGCAAGAGAATCAAAGGTCAATATAACATATCAATACAATGAAACATAATATTGGCATCATGGCCGCTTCAGGCAGCCAAATCCTTCGCTACTAAACATGAGATATGGCAGGGCTATACAAACATCTTAGGGAGGTGACTAAAGTCCACTCCTGACCCTCCTATATAAGGCAAAATTGTCCTTGTCCCTTTGGAGCCATGTCCATGAAGATGCAGGCATCACCTAAGTCTATTATACAGTTTTCTGCAGGTCACTGTCAGGGCTGTGCACTTTGGCCAGTTCTTCTTTCTAGTGACAAACACAGTCTGTCCAATTTCCTTAAAATGTATTCTGGCACAGGAGAAAGTTGTTTTGCTGTATACAGGTAGCTTAACCCCTATACAGCTGGGCTTGGACCTCTGCCCAGCAAACTGCAGTCTATAAGTTCAATATTCAGCCTCCGGTTCTCCTAACCCAACGAGGTTTCGGCCAGTCTCTGAGTCACATTCCTCCTCTCTTGGACAACTTCAAAGTCCCGATGGCTTCCAGGTCCAGGGAGAGTGCCCTTTTGTTAACCCTGTTTATTAGTTACAGCGCTCTGCTTTCTTGCCTTTCTACCAGTTCCCTTTGTGGCAGAGCAGCAACCAGGCCTCTTTCAAGGGAGTG
This sequence comes from Myotis lucifugus, assembly GCF_000147115.1. Lineage (NCBI taxonomy): Eukaryota > Metazoa > Chordata > Mammalia > Chiroptera > Vespertilionidae > Myotis > Myotis lucifugus. The sequence goes on along the minus strand of NW_005871268.1, from coordinate 1,866,185 downwards.
CGTTAGAAGGGGATATCAGCCCCTCCTCTGCTAGCAGCAACAGGTACCGAACCCTTTCAATACATTTAACCAGCTTCATTCCCAGCCATTTTTACAGATTCTAGGGCCTGTTGCCTTTCTTTAACCAGCAAGCCAAATGACACTGGCCTGTATTATTTAATTCAGCACAGGCAGGGGCCCATAAAATCTCTGCCCTGAGGAACTGTGAGCCCCACCCCTAAATGTCCCAATCAGACTAGAAAAGCCACAAATACCTTTTAGCAAATCAAAGTCCCTAGCAAACAAACAGACAGAAATGTTTACCAGTTAGGCAGGCCAATTCCACCTCTGACAGAGAGCAAGTGCCCTTGGGAAAAGAACCCAGCGGCCACTTGGGGCATTTTGCTATCGGTCAGAGCACTCAGCCTTAAAGAAATCAAGCGTGTGTTGTTTTTTTTTTTTCGCAGACTTCCACAATTACATGAACAAATCCTCAGATTAGCAATACATTCATATTTTTAAGAGACACAAACAGAAATTTCACTAGCTAAACAATTTTAAACAACAAAGACACATATTTAAGCAATAAAGACAGATAATATTTCCCATTAAAAACTTTGAATCACAACAAGTCCCTGAATAGAGGCAGTCAAAAAATCACAAAGGTATTGACTACATTCCAAGGTTTGGAATGAGGAACCTAGTTTTCAAAAAAAGCAATTTACAGAAGCAGAGACAGCATGCAATCTAAATTACAGTTTTGGGTAAACACATTATCTAGAGTCCTTGGGTAACCTAGGTTAAACTTAGGCATGTTATCTAAATTACAGTCCTGGGTCTCCAGAACACTGAGTCCACACGTTAACTGGAGCCCTTTGACCTTGGGATAGCTGTGCTGTCTCTCCCAGGCAAAGGAAAAATGTGCCCTCTAAGACCAGTATGAAACCACAGTTTCTACCTGAAATAATCATCACTTTAGAAATTGGATTACTGCTATCAGTCCCTTTTAAAGACTTTGACATAAGCTATTTAACTTTTGTTTAGGGAGGGAACATATAACCTTTAATTGCCCTTAGTTTAAGGAAAGCAGGGTTTTCTAGATTTAAGAGATTAGCTTAAAATAGTATTAAATAAATCCGAGAGGCAAGCACACTTCCTGCCCCATCCACATTTCTGTAGTAAAGCTCCGCCTTAAAGCTCCACCCCTGAAATCCCAGCCTGCCTCAGTGAGCAGACACTCCTTCTGTGATTGACTAAATCAGAGGGAGGGGCCTTTGCTGTTTCAAGATGGCGGCCCCCAGGGGAGCGACAAGCCATGTGGCTGACATGGCGGCTGCCAAGTCATGCAGCCCAAAATGGTGGCTGTCTACACTGTTTTTTGCAAACCAAGATCCCTAAAAGATAGATGGCCAACATTATATTGCAGACAAACTGAAATCTCATTAGCTGTTTATACCTTTTATAATTATCTTAAAGAATATCAATTAAATTTAAACTGGTCCTTGCATCAAAAATCTTCAGTTGAGGTCACAAAATCAATCTTCCTTTCTCAATCAGACCAATAAGCAAAGGCATTTAGTTACCACAATTATACAATTTTTCCCAATTCAATCCAAACCTTAAACTTTTAGCTGGCAAGTCAAATATTCAGCATTTCTCAATCAGTAACATTTTTAAGAATAAACTTCAAAAATGCAAGACATAATCAACTACAGATTCAATTCTGTCCTCTAGCAATATTTCAGCATTATATCACTTCAAAATACCTAGACATAAGTTTTTATACAAACAAACTTTGTCCCGACCCCAAGGGAGGGGGTGACGAGAGACAGACAAGGGAGGGGGTGACCTGTTTTCACAGATCCTCACTCAGATGCCCGCCTGACCGAAGTCATAGAGCCACACAAAGGAGAGGAGAGGGCAGGCCCCCTCCCTCCACACTCACACACTTTCACCAAACATTCATTCAGAGTTTAAACAATCCATCCAATTTCTAACAATTTCCCAATTCCTGAGGGAGCTCTATAGCCTCCCCTAATCTCTTTGAAATGATCAATCATAATACTTAAAGGAGTAGTTTGAGTCTGTCCCATAATGTCCGTCCAGTAAGTCCACAGAATAAAATAGAAAAAAACACAAACACAGACAGCTAAAGAGCCCAAAAGTACAGTCTTCCAACTCCATCGAAGCAAAACCGAAAGCTAGACAATGGCCGTACGCCAACCGGCGGGAGCGACCCGCCTCGTCTCAGATCCTCGAGGGGAATACACGTCCCTTGTGAGGGGGATACATGTCCCTCGTCGTGAGGGGATTCCACATCCCTCCAGAGGGGGAGAGGAACGTCTTCCGACTCCCCCGGCCCATGGTCCTCCAGTGTGTCCACCTAGACCGCTTTGGGCACTACCAGAATTACAGAGATGAGCTCACACAGGACAGAACACACAAACACACAGACACCTACCGCGGCCAGTCAGACTCTCCGGATCGGGGGTCCCTCGAGGGTCTTGGGGATCCTGGACGAGCCCCCAAATGTTATGCCCAGATTTCAGGATCCCCAAGAAACCACACCAGGGAGCCAGACAAGTCCGATGCAAAAGCATTAGAGTCTTTATTCGAGCTAACTCGGGCTCCCCATCTACCACACTCACCGACGCAGTAGCAAGAGGCAGAGAGCGGGCCAGCTCTGTGGGGAAAGGGGTTTTATAGTAAGGGGAGGAGAGAGGACTGTGGGCCCTGCCGATTGGCCATGCGCAAGTCGGTGTCTTGTTACACAGGATGTGGTCGTATCTATGGCGCGCACTTCCCTTGATTATCATTGGTTAGTTTAAAGAAATCCTCGGTGTGGCTAGCAGAGGCTTGGGCTTCCTGGAAGAAGCTCCTTGCTGAGCTCATGGCTGCTGCCCAAAAATGGAGGATTCGGGGCAAGATGGAGGGCGTAGCCCTCGCCCTTTCAGTTTCCAGGGGAAAACCTACTTTTCTCCTGCTGGTGCAGAACTTCCTCCTCATTGGGAGCTCAAGGGCAAGTACCCAGGGTGTCGCTGAGACCCTTTCTTCCAAGCCCAGAGCTTTGCTGCCCTGTTGTCTGGCCCACCTTCCCCTTCCCCTGTTCGCTAAGCCATCGCAGCAGCACAACTGAAGCGCTCCATGAGCTTTCGCTCACAGAGCTTTCGCTCTTTGGCTCCCAGCTATTCCAAAACCTTGAGCTCCCAGAGCAGAAGGAGCAGCTGAGCAAACCTGGCAGCAAGCCATGCTCCTGGAGCAAGCCCCTGAGTGGTCTTACTTCCTGAATGACTCTCTCCATTTTCTCCTCTTCTTTTTGAATCTCCCTTATTCAACCCGAGAGGGAGGCCTTTCAATAGACCAGCATGTTCTCAGGAGATTTGGGCCAAGCTCCAACTTGAAACTCCTCAGACTCAAGCCAACTGTGGGTACGTCTCCTCGTCCTCCTCTGTTTCCCCTGCTTATGGTTTCTCACGATAAGGTGACGTGCAATAAAACGAGGTGTGCCTGTATTTAATGTCAGTCCAGTTAAAATTCCAGGTTTCTGGGAACTGCACAAAATGATTTTATTTTTTTAATTTTAAAAATTATTTTATTATTAATATTTTTTAAACAAATGGCCCCAGGGATGGGGACCAGGGGAGTAGGGATGAGGGGAATCGAGGCCCCAGCCCCACAACCCCTTCCACCCATCCCTTTTCCCCTTATATATTGATAATTTACATAAAAGGCTGGGGGTGCGGGGGTACAGGCAAAGGGAACTCCTTCAGCAGGGTGGAGGCAACCTAGGCTCCTTGTGCCCTGGGGACCCAGGCTCTTCTGCCGGTCGGGAAGACCCTTCTCAGGAAGGTGGCCCTGTCTGCTCCCAAGGTTTCGGCATCCAGTGTAGGGAGTCAGGTGGGGAGGCCTGCTGGTGAAGGTCGATGTGCTGGGCACAGAAGGCATCGCTATAGTGGAGGGTGGGGCTTTGGGATGGGAACTGAGGCCAGAGAAAGACCTTCCAGCTGGGGGAGTACATGATGCGCCGGCTCCCCTGAGGTTGCTGCTCAGTTTTCGATCATCCTGGAACGACTTTAGTTCTACTGGGTGAAGCTCCGCTTGCCCCAAGCTAGTGGGGAAGGGCCTGGCAGGTGAAGGCAGCACCCGAGCAGTAGGTGGAGGCTGCACAGCCAAACCGGGGGGCTGCAGAGCAGGGCCCACAGGTAACAGAGAAAGGGGAGGTGGTGGCAGGGAGCCAAAGTTCACCACAGGCAGCTGGGAGTCCACCATGGGTAGAAGCATCTGCTGGGCAGCCCTTGAGGGGAGGAAGCCACTCTGGCCACCAGGTTGCAGAGCAGCAGCACAACAATCTGTGTGGGATGGCAGATCCTGGCAAGCGTCAGGCAGAGGGCTGGGGCAGAAGGCTGGAGAATAGAAGGAGGAAGGTGGAGGGGAGAGAACTCCAGCCGGCAACATCTCCAGCTACGCTGTATGCAGTGCTGAGAAGTCCAGAAACTGGCCCTTGACAGCTACACCCGAGAGCAGTGCTGAGAGGGGCGCCGGGACCGGACGGTCTAGGAGCTCCGGGGGTGGGATGGCGATGGGATGGGGGCGAATGGTGTCTCCCGTCTCCCTGCAGGGCTCAGACTAAGGACCCATCCAGGCAACTGCACATAAAGGATTTTAAAGTTGATGTGGAAAAATAAACATGTGAATGAATTGTCAAAGTAATAAAAAAACAAAAAAACCAAAATCTCAAGAGGGGATTCACTTACCAGGTGTTACAAGGTAGCTGAATAAAGCGCTGCCATGGAAACAGCATGTGCTGCTGTGGGACATGGAGCCGTTCAGCGTCTGGAGGCAGATCTGAGCCCGGTGTCCCTGGGAACTGGAGGGGGGGGGGAGGGGGGGTCAGGAAAGGGGCCATTCACTTTGACGAGGAAAGGCCACAAGATGACCCAGAGTTATGTTGTGACAAAGTAACCTTAGCTCCTATATCAGTGAATGAAACATAAATTCAAAATGGCTTGGAAATCAAAATATAAAGAAAGCAAATGAAAATTATAAAATTAGCCAAGAATATGGAGGATGTTTGTTTAATTTGCAGAAAAGATGACTCTTTAAAGCAAGACAGTGTACAAAGGGAAAACAGCTAATTTTCAGGAAAAATCACTCTGGTAAGATTACAACTTACCTCTGTGCAGATGAACCCGGATTGTGATCTGGTTACTGTGGAGATAAAAGAAAATACATAAAATAAAAAAATGTTGCTAACACTGAGCTTACCTTACACTAAATTCAGTCAATTTTTAGTCAATTTTGAGTACTGGCAGCTCAGAGGCTCCTGGGTCCAAGGAAAGGGGACAGCACGTGCGCATCCTCCCAACTCTGGTGACCTGAGTACCTGTGTTTTTTCACTTTCCTTTTGTAAATAACCGGGAGTGGGATGGCTGCTTCATGTGATAAATACTTATTTCAGTTTTTAAGAGAACGGCAAACTGCTTTCCAAAGTGGTGAAGCTTTCCTTTCCCACCAGCAATGTGGAGACTTCCAGTTTCCCTTCAGCGTCACCAACACTGGGTACTGCTGGCCTTTTGATTTTAGCCTCATAGTCTGTAGTAGTACTTTCTGCTATTCATCTGTACCCCCTGGTGCCAAATGAGGCCAACCATCTTTTTTTTTATCCTCACCTAAGGATACATTCTTATTGATTTTAGAGAAAGGAAGGGAGAAAAAGAGAGAGAGAGAGAGAAATGTGAGAAAAATTGATCTGTCATCTCCCTTACATGCCCCAACTGGAGATGAAACCCACAACCTTTTCATGCACAGGCCGATGCTCCAACCAAATGAGACACCCGGCAGGGCAAGGTTGGGCATGTTCACGTGTCCACCTTGGTAAACAGTTGTTTTGCCTATTTAAAAAACTTGGTCATTATTCTCATCATTGAGATTTGAAAGTTCCTTATGTATTCTGGATACAAGTATATCATTTGTAAGTATTTTGTTTGTGTCTGTGGCTTCTATTTTCACTTTCTGAATGGTGACTTTTGAGGGGCAAGTGTTTAGTGTGTGACGAGCAGCAGCTCAAGACATGGACCTACCAGAGTCAGCCCTGCTGGCGGGATCCCATGCAGAGTGAGTATAGAAATGATGTAACACAAACATGCACACCACACACACTCACATGCACATCACACACACATCACACACACTTACACACACACAGGACAATGCCCACACAGAAGTAAAGAACTGTGACTAAGTGGTGCTAGCCACAAGGTGATCTTGGGCCTCGTCCCAGCCCTGACTAAACAGGAATGATGAAACAAGGGCACATCCATACCTCTGGCCATATTTGTATACGAAGTGAAGGAATTTTGTTCCTTGATGAGGCACCTGAGCTACGTCTGTGGCTTCGATTCCAATAATTGTAAGTGCTCATCCCATTTGACACTAAAAAGGAGAAAAGAGGAAAAGGTCAGTTAGGAACCATCATCATCCACTGTAGGCACCTACCCAGCTCCCCTGAGCTGCACCCTGGGGCGTCAGGTCCTCATCCAGTTACTGGGGAGCTGCTGGACAGACGGCTACTGCACAGCCCACCTGGCCTTGGGGCAGCAGCCAGCAGCTCCTCACACTCTCCTGAGCCGCTGTCCCCCTCCCCTGGTCCCTGGAGGGGCCGCCCTGCCTGCCTCACAGCCCATAAAGTAAATATGGCCCTGTGAGTAGTGCCTGCCCAGCACACTAGTTATTAAGCCGAGACTCTGGCTCCAGCTGTGGCAGGAACAGGCCCCCTTGGGTTGCTTGCCCAGGTGCAGGGAGCTCCATGGAGCAGAGCCTCATGCCCTGCCCTGAGCAGTCTGGACAAGTGCTGTTGCTTTTGTTGTGTTTGGACCTGACTTATCTGTCCTGATTCACTCCACCTGGCTCCTCCCGAATTTTTCCTCCTTCCCTCCCAACCTGGGAAACAGCTGGAGGATATAAACTTGCACTTCGGTATATTCTAGTGCAGTGGTTCTCAACCTTGGCTGCACATTAGAATCACCTGGGAATCTTTTTAAAATCCTGATTTCTGGGCCTCGTCCTCCGGAAATTCTGTTTCTTTGTTATGGGGTGGGGCCACAACATTAGTAACAAAGAAACAGAATTTCTGGAAGATGAGGCCCAGAAATCAGGATTTTAAAAAGATTCCCAGGTGATTCTAATGTGCAGCCAAGGTTGAGAACCACTGTTAGTGGGTTTGCACAAATACCATCAAAATCAGCTTGGGCGCATGTCCTCCCAGAGCTCACACTTATTCTGAGTACATTTTCCGTAACACAATGAACACTGACAGAACGATAAATACGGGAGGCACCGCACAGAACTTGAAACCTCACAGGCGAGGAACTTTGAGGCCTGAGTGCAAAGTACATGCTTTAAAGGACGTCCACCAGTTTCTCCTCCAACATCAGCTCGGGGCGATTTCTAGAATCCTGCTCTTCCTTAATTTCACCCAGGATGCTCTCTGATCCATGTCCCATGACTGTGGCTTTTCTCCTCCGTCCTCAGTGGGCACTCTCCACGTCCTGCGTCTTCCCAGCAGATCTCACCCTCACAGTGTCTCTCCCACTCCCGTTCTGAGGACTCATCAGGATGCCCCTGTCCCAAGCTTCAAATGGCAGCATCCAGCTGCCAAGCTTCCCGTGTGGCCCCTGCAGTGCCCCCTGCAGCGTGTTGGTTCCTGGTGGCCTCCCTCTGGAGTGCGGAGTGCTCCTAGTGACTTGCAGGAAGGCAGGGGACCACCTGCACGCCTGGGTGAGAGAGGCTGGCTTCCGCCTTGCTGCCCCCTCTTGTCCTCTCATTTGCTCAGCAGCCGAGTTATGATTTGCTGGGTCATGTTGAAGATGCATGTGACAAGGAATGGGAGGGACCACCTGCCCAAGACTCCTGAGGATTGACCCTGCAACAGCCTGGTGATGAGCCCGGAGTGGGCCTCCCCGGGGAGGTGAGACCACAGGCCCAGCCAGGACCTTGACTGAAGCCTCAGAAAGACCCCGGGCCAGAGGACCAGCTGAGCTGTGCTGGACTCCTGACCCACAGGCACTGTGAGGTAATACACGTGTGCTTTTAAGTGGCTGCATTTCAGGCTAGTTTTCCTATAAAGAATATCCCAACTTTACCTGGAAATTTATTCTTTGGTGTCCAAATGCCCCAAAGTAGACATGTTCAATCCTGAACTCACTATGCTTCTCCCCTCTCAGGGGTGTCTTCCTGTCCACCCCCTCCTTTCTTCCCAAGAAAGGCTTCACAGGGCAGGGGCAGCCCCGCCCTCCCCTAGTCAAGGACATTGATGCAGCTCCCAGGGTCCTGAGCCGCCACCTTGTGGACAGGAGGAAACCACCAGTCCCCCTGCAGCTTGTCTGGCTAGTGGACACCCTGTCACTGAGTGGGATGTTTTCCTTGTTAGGATTTTAATGAGCGCTTTTCTCAGTTCCCCGTTCTATCTCCATGGGGTCCCGGTCCTGACTTAGACCCTATTTATCTCTCTGAACACGTTAATCTATACTTTTTAATCTTTCGTGTTTTCTGCAGTTCTTGGAACAGGATTGGCCCTGCTGCCTCTCAGTTGAGGGCTTGCCCTTTGAGCACAGAGCTTGTTTCTGGCCAGTGGAGCAGCCACCTGCCTCAGGTCACATATGAACATGAGGGGAAAAGACTGGCCAACCTGGACTGGGGCTGTGGCGGGAGGTTCAGGGGAGAGCGTACTTAGGTAAAGATGGAAGATGAACAGTTGCCCGATCATGAGGAGGCTGATGAGGTCCAACACCAGCACCAACATTGCAATTATCACAACCACTGGGGTCTTTGCCTTTAGGTGGAAATATGGCAGGAACAGAAGCCATGTGTTCTGACTGTTGATGTCTGTGGAGAGAAGACAGACACAGACATTCAGCGCCTACTGACATGGCAGCACCTCTCCTCAGGTGAGCACCGCGGACAGAGCTTGGCAAGGAGGTGTGGGGGGGTGGGGATACCAGCCTAAAGCAGGTGACCACCTTCCTGTCCAGGTGAGTATCTCCCAGCCCAGGAGAACCCTCCCTCCCCAACCAAGTGAGCACCTGCCTAGCCAGGTGAGCCCTTGCTCCTTACTCCTTACTCAGGTGTGTGTCCTGCCTTTACCTAAGTGCCCTTGTGGCCCCCGCTGTCTGCAGGGGCCGTTATGATTCCTCCTTATGGGTCTAGAAGGTGAGGCTGAGGGAGGGTAACTATGTCTAGGTCAGAGAGCCTGACCCCTGTGCCTGACCCCCACAGTCACCCTGTCCTGCAGGCCTGCAGCCTGGCCAGGCCCTGGCCATTCTGCACCAGCCACTCCCACACAGCCCTGGCAGGCTGCAGCCACCACGGGGTGGGGGCATTTCTAGGGCATGGTCCCCAGAGCTGCTCACAGCCACACTGCTCCCAAACATGAAGTGCGAGAAAAGCCTTGAAGGCTAGTGTGGGCGGAGCAGCGAAGATGGGACTCATTCCAGACTGGAGGGTGGGCTAAGACAGAGGAAACCTGAGGGGAAGCTACCAGAGCAGCAGCACGTACTTTGGTAGTGGGGATCCGTGCGGAGCACACGTGGGTCGACCTGATGCTGGATAACAATATATAACAAGATGGAAACAAAGCACAGCAGCCAGGCCGATGCGGATGCCAAGGAGCAGAAGAACCACCTGTGGGAAAAGCAGACACGGCTCAGAGCTGGGACGGCTGCCCTGAAGCACAGTGACCAGCACTAGCCCATTGCCCAGGCAGCAGAGGGCACGTGCCTGACCTTGAATGCTGCTCTGATTGCCTGGGAGAGCGCAGCCCCTTAGTCGCTAGCTCTTTGTTTTTTGAGCATCTCTCCAGCGCTCTAGATGATGCCACTAATTCGCCACCATTGATCACACCTACAGTGTTATGTTGACTCACAACATACAGATGGTGACCTCATTTAATCTCCATCAGAGATTGCAAAACGGGGGACCACCCTCAGCTCACAAAGGTAAACTGACTCACCGAAATGGGGTGTTACCTTCCCAAGCGGCCTGGCCCACCTAGAACTTCCGGGCAAGATTCCATGGTGTCTCCAGCCCATGGGCCAGCCTGCTTTTCCCTGCTCCCCCTTATTCAGGCCAGGGCTCCCTCCCAGCCAGGACGCCTTGCAAACATCCTCTGTGCTTGGGGCCTGACAGCTCAATGGACAGAAAGCGAAGGGACCCAGACCAGCAGGTCACAAACTCTCCAGCCTAGTCCGTGCCCTGTGGAAGGGGCTGCTCCTCTCCAATGCTAACAAGGGTCTCCAGCGATAGATGTTGTGAGGATGGACTTCACATGGCCTGTTCAGGGTCGGCTCCATCCAAACACGTTTCAGAACCAGACAGGGAGACAGGAGGGACCCTGAGCTCCATTGTACCGAACAATGGCACACAGCCCCCTCTGCCCATGACCCCCCACTCTAACCACAAGGCCCCCAGCCCGCAAACCCTACTTCAGGGCCCCCGTTTACCCTCCCCTCGCTGCCAGCTCCCTCACCAGTAATTCCTGCTCCCAATACAGTTGTTGAGCCATTTGCAGTGATGGTCAAAGCCAGCGATGCATTTGTTGCAGGCCCGGCAATGTTTGGCTTTCTCGCTCCTGAAAGGAAACGTTTGGGAGAAGCAGCTTGTCAGCAACCTGTGCAGGTGAAGAATGGGGTCAGAGTCCCCTCAGCCAATAGCGGGGAGGGGAGGGGATCAGGCGGCAGCAGACCCAGCCAGAGTGAATTGTGTCCAAGTGGTGGGGCTGCTCCGCTCGGCCACGCCTGCCACGTGGTGCCAGGGTTTGAGGCCTGGGGCCAGGGCTAGGATCTGCCCTGAGCCCTGGGCCCCACTACCAGGCTGGCCACTTAAGTTCCCAGGCCACGGGAGACCCAGGTACCTGACCAACCCTGTGGATCACTGGGGCGGGGGGCTCATCTGAGAAAGCCCAAGAAAGACAGTGCTCTCTGGCTCCTCGATCAGCCAGGGGCCGGGGAGGCGGTGTGTGTCTGAGGTCACAGCTCCAGCCTGCTGCATGTAAACAGCCCCTGCTTCTTCGGGGAAGCAGCATGGCACTGCCCTTCATGAGGGGCTATAGCGTTAAACGTGGCAGTCCACCCAGTGGGTGCAGGCCATGGTGCAGCCTGGCCTTATGCCCCAGCACTCACACGGTGACCCCACATAGGCAGCAATACAGATCTTCTATAACATGGTGTTGCTTGGATCTGTCGAACGTGGGCAGTGGTTCACTGTAAATCTTCTTCCTCACATTATCCTCTCCCGGGTCGATGGAGACACAGACGAGGTACACTATAACATGGAACAATAACATCCCGCCGCTCACCTGTGGGAAGAGTGTCAAGGAATAACTGAACCCAGGCCCCGCACAGCACAGCACGAGGTGTCCAGGCCCTGGCGCCTGACCAGAGCTGTGGGCACAGCTAGTGGCAGGGACCGAGGACAGCCTCTCCTGCCCCTCATTTCTCCCTCCAGGAAGGACAAAGCAGACCTGCTGGAAGGAGGCTTTCAAATTGGGACACCGTCCTGCAAGGGGCCAACAGGTGCATTTCTAAGGGTGTGGGTCCCATGAGCTTCACCAAGGGGAAGGCCTGTGTGCCCAGGTAGGCACCAAGCTGCACTCTGAAGGTCGTGGGAGAGGGGCAGCCAGCCTTATTGGGGGACGGACAGGAGGTTGGCCAGGTGGCTGCGGGGCATCTTCTCTGGGAGGAGGTGAGGCTGGGACTGAGGTGTGTGGCCCAAGGCCTTTGCTCCTATGACTATGCTCCGCTCACACACCAGACCACTGCCAGGGAGTGTGAGGGCAGCATTCCCTCCATTCGTACCCTCAGCCTCAAAGTGGAGGTGCCAGGGGCACCAGTCCTGGGCTGCCCAGTCAGCTCTGCAGTGCTGCCAGCGGCCAACTTCCCAAGCCTTTCTCAAACTGCTATGTCCCTTGGGAACAAAGAGGTGAGTCCTCCAGGGGAAAGGGACTGTGATTTCTAACCCCTCCCCACTCTAGACAATAGGCAGGTGATGCCCAGTTAAAGGATACTCCATAGACAATGTACTTCCACATTCCAGGCAGCATGGGAATAAAAATGCCAAACATGGCTAAGGCCAAAGTCACAAATATGGCCCAGGATACTGCCTGGTATCCGTGGAGGGGCTTCGACCAGCCGTTCACTCTGGACAGGCGAGGCAGCAATGTCTGCTGTGTCCTGCTTGCAGATTCTGGGAGGACTCTTCTCTGGCTCCTGCCACAGCCGTCCATCTGCAAGAGGAAAATGGGGAGCCTGGCAGGCCACGGGCCTCCTTCCCACAGCCAGGCATGGCCAGGGACACCCCAGGGGCGGGAACCCCTCACCCTGCCTCTCCTGGGACCACTGGTGGTAGCAGAGGTGGCAGGGCCAGCAGAGGACCCTGACAGGGGAATCCAAGGCAAGGCATTCCTGCAGAGCCATCCAGGCAGCCACGACGCAGCTGTGGCCAACAGCTCTTAGGGGGAATGTGGCCCATAGGGCTCAGGAAATGAAGGGGCACCCACCCACCAGCACCACTGGTTGTGGGCCCTACCAGGCCCTCATGGCCAGGGAACAGCCTACAGTGATGCAGATAGCTTAGGTCAGGGTCAGGAGCATGGCCCAGGCCATCATATAGGAGTGGCTTTATGAACAAGTCCGGGTCTTGTTCATAGAGGTGCCTGGACTCATCAGGAGACCCATCAGTGTGAGATGAAAACCTGGGTCACCACCAGGCCCTCATCCCCGGGGGCAATGAGGCAATGCAGGAATAGATAACTGCTGGTGTGATGAGGTGATCTTTTGTTCTATAGAAATCCTCCCTCAGAATTCTTCCTGCAAGTTCCCCTCTAAAACACAAACAGACACCAGTTTTGCAGAGTGTTCTGTGTTATTTCTTGTGCAGGGACAGGGAGGGCCTGTGACCTCTGGGCATCTGGTATCGCCCAGGTAGAGAGGGTGGGAGGGAACCGGGGGCCCCTTCTGCGCAGTCAGGGGGGCAGAAGCCCCGGGAAAGGAAAGGACTGGGAGTCAGAGGGACCACGGAGCATTTGAGATGTGGGGGAGAGGTGAGTGGTATTTCACAGCTGCTACAAGTGGACTTTCAGAAAAACTCTGCCACATTATGCCCTGTGCAGACGTCATTGTCTGTTCTGAATAATATGTATAGAATATATAGTTGATATTAAGAAATATTCTCAGCGTTTTTCTTATTATTTGTGAATTCCTTTGGGAATTTTCCCCAGAGCACATTTTGGCTGCTGTCCACTGCTTCTGGTCATCCACTGTGGTTCTCTGGTGTGACAGCCATTGGACATGTGGCCATAGTTGCCCCAAGCTTACTTCGGTTTCATGACAATCTCAGGGACACATGAGAGAATATCACTTATATAAACAGGGCAAAATACCTGGGGATGGTGCTTAGGCAAAACACAGAGGTAATCTTACCTAATAATAGACAAACATGCAAATTGACCGTACCTTCGCTATGCCTTAAACCACGCGCACCAACCAATCAGAGTGAGCATATGCAAATTACCCAGCCAAGATGGCGGCCAGCAGCCACAGAGCTGGAGCGAGCAAGAGGCTTGGTTACCCCAATGATGGAGGAAGCCAAGCTTTCTGGACAGCTGCTGCCTCCTCTCAAGGCAACAAAGTTTCAATTATAGAAGGTAAATAAACCCCAGATACTTGCTTCCAGTTGCTATGGCCACGGAGCTGGAGTGAATAAAAAAAAAAGAAAAGAAAAGAAAAGGCTGGGAGCTTCAGTCGCTGGGGGGCTTGGTCAGTCTGAAAACAGCCATCAGCCCCTCACACAGGCTGGTCAGGCACCCCAGCCGGACCCCTATCCTGAAGGGGTTGTGGCCAGCCTGAAAACAGCCATCACCCAGGCCGGCCAAACCTCCATGGGGTGAGGGTCCCCACTGTGGGTGGCTTGACCAGCCTGAAAACAGCCATCAGCCCCTCACCGAGGCTGGCCAGGCAAACCAGCGGCACCCTCACCCTGATCCAGGACACCCTTTAGGGCAAACCAGCCGGCCCCCACCCATGCACCAGGCCTCTATCCTATATAATAAAAGGGTAATATGCAAACTCACCCTAACAGCAGAAAGACTAGGAATGACTGTTCACTTTGACACAACTGACCACCAGGAGGCAGATGCTAATGCAGGAGCTGTCCCCTGGTGGTCAGTGCACTCCCACAGGAGGAGCTCTGCTCAGCCACAAGCTGGGCTGATGGCTGCCAGCACAGCAGTGGTGGCAGGAGCCTCTACCACCTCCTCAGCAGCACTAACGATGTCTGACTCCAGCTTAGGTCTGCTTCCTCCTGCTAAGTGGACATCCCCCGAGGGCTGCCAGGCTGCCAGAGGGATGTCTGACTGCCAGCTTGGGCCCTATCCCCCAGAGAGCGGGCCTACGCCAGCAGGTGGACATCCTCCGAGGGGTCCCAGACTGCAAGAGGGCATAGGCTGGGCTGAGGGACCCCCCACCCGAAGTGCACAAATTTTTTGTGCACTGGGCCTCTAGTCTACACTAATAAAAGAGAAACATGGTAATTAGTGTACGACCGCTACCCTTCCCATTGGCTAATCAGCATATCCTTATGCAAATTAACTGCCAGCCAAGATGGCGGCCGGCAGCCATGCAATGAAGCGAACAGGAGGCTTGCTTGCTCCAGTGACGGTGAACTCCAACATTCCCCGCCTGACTTGCCGGCCTCTCAGCTGCAACTCTAAGCAACTATGTTGCAAATATAGAAGCTAAACAAAACCCCAGAAACCCGCTTTCAGACAGCCGGGCTTCAGCCAGCCGGACCGCAACATTGTATCAATGTTTTCAGCAGCGAGGCCTCAGAGCTAAAGCTGGCCCAGAATAAAAAAAAAAAAAAAGGAGCAGTTGGGAGCTTCAGTCACCCGCCAGCCTGAAAACGGCCCTCAGCCCCTCATCCACCCCTGTGGGGACCCCACCCTGATCCAGGACACCCTTCAGGGCAAACCAGCTGGCCCCCACACGTGCACCAGGCCTCTATCCTATATAGTAAAAGGGTAACATGCCTCCGGGCACCGGGATCAGCGTGACAGGGGGCAGCGCCCAAACCCCCTGACCGCCCTGTGGCTCTGTGTGTGACAGGGGAAGGCGCCCCAACTCCCTGATCGGCCCTGCTCTGTGCCTGATAGGGGGGAGCTCCCCAATCCCCTCATTGCCCTGCGGCTCTGTGTGTGACAGGGGAAGGCGCCCCAACCCCCTGATCGACCCTGCTGTGTGTGTGACAGGGTACGGAGCCCCAACCCTCCTGATGGGCCCTGCTCTGTGCATGACAGGGGGCAGCGCCCCAACTCCCCAATCAGCCCTGCTCTGTGCCTGACCAGGGGCTGCACCTAGGGATTGGGCGTGCCCTCTGTCACCCGGGAGCAGGCCTAAGCCAGCAGGTCGTTATTTCCTGAGGGGTCCCAGACTGCGAGAGGGCACAAGCCGGGCTGGGGGACCCCACCTCCTTCCCCCCTGAGTGCACAAATTTTTGTGCACTGGGCCTCTAGTCTTATATAATAAAAGGCTAATATGCAAATCAACCAAACGGTGGAACGACAGGTTGCTATGATGCACACTGACCACCAGGGGGCAGACACTCAATGCAGGAGATGGCCCTGGGTGGTCAGTGCGCTCCCACAGAGGGAGCGATGCTCAGCCAGAAGCCAGGCTCATGGCTGGCAAGTGCAGTGGCAGTGGCGGGACACCCCCCAAGGACTCCTGGACTGTGAGAGGACTCAGGCTGGGCTGAGGGGAACTCCCACCGAGTGCATGAATTTTATGCACCGGGTCTCTAGTATCAGTTTAAAAATAAGATTTGAAAATAAAATTATCATGCTGATATAAGAAATAACTAACAGTAAAAAGCATAGCTGACAATCAAAGTCCAAAGAGGAATATTAAGAAAGAAAGAAAGAAAGAAAGAAAGAAAGAAAGAAAGAAAGAAAGAAAGAAAGGAAGATCGATTATATATAATAGATGGATACCTCAAAGTTGTAACTGGATGCAGATTTTATACAATTTAATACAGAGCAAGTCTATAAGTTCTGAGAATCTCTGGAACTTAAAATAGACGCAGCCAAAGTATGACAAAAGTGTGAGAGCAAACTGGAAGCTCCTAACATGTGTGAGAGTGAAAGCACACGGAAAAGGTTCTCACTATGAAATCGGAAAATTACCCACAGTGGTGAGCAAATGAATCTGCAATTACGTCTGAGTCAAATCTACAAGGGAATCAAGTTGGAACAAAACCTGATGGCAGAGTTATCAGTCTTTGCAACTGTCACAGGCACCCTTGGTCAGAAGGCAGAAGGAGAGCAAGGTGGCATCTGCCAAAACTATGAGCACCAGGCATACACTTACCCCCAGCTTCTTAGGACACATAAATGAAAGCAGTGACTGAAGCCCAAAGCACTCCCAAGTGTTGCTTGGGGCTTCCTCAGTCCCTCTAGCAAGCTCTTGAAGGTGTTGGGTGGAGCTCTGGCTGGCAATGATGGTGGTTTCCCAGGATGTGGTGTAGGACCTCTGCAGGCTCTGCTCGGAGATGTCCCGGGAAATGCTTGGGGCTCCCCCAGTCCCTCTACGAAGCTCTCGAAGGTGTTGGGCGGAGCTCTGGCTGGCAATGATGGTGGTTTCCCACAATGAGGTGTGGGACCCCTGCAGACTCTGCTTGGAGATGTCCCTGGCAATGCTTGGGGCTCCCCCAGTCCCTCTACCAAGCTCTCGAAGGTGTTGGGCCGAGCTCTGGCTGGCAATGATGGTGGTTTCCCACAATGAGGTGTGGGATCCCTGCAGGCTCTGCTTGGGGGTCTTCCAGGCAATGCTTGGGGCTGTCTCAAGTGCCCCAGCAGACTCCCCATGCTGTTGGGTGAGGCTCTGGCAGGTGCTTCTCTGAGCTCCCCAGGGTGTTGTCTGGGGCTTCTGCAGGCACAGCTGGGTGTTCTCACAGGTGCTGTGTGGGACTCTTCCCGGTGCCGTGCCTGGCTCCCCAGCCGGTTGGGTTGGGCTCTCCTGGGCACTACGTGGTTCACTCACAGGCTGCATGGAGCTCTCCCAGGTGCTTCGCTGGGCTTCCGCAGCTCTGCACAGCGCTAAGGGATGTAAATGGATTCTGTAGGTATAAAGGGTATGGATTGCTATTCCCCACCTTATGGTGCTGCACACCCTCATATCACTGATCCCCTCTCAGTAGGGCCTGCTCTCATCTCCATTAATAAAAGCCAGGTGTAATTTTCACCCAGTTTGAAATATGTGTGTTGCGACCTGCACGGCTATGTTCAGGATCTGAAGAAGGGGCTGATGCACAAATGAAAATGCTATACAAGAAATAAGAATTTGGCAGGCATTGGGGGGCCAGGTGGAAACCTCTTTCTTGTAGAGGCACCCTGAGTTCTGGCCTGGTCCACTTTTGATTTACTTGAATACACATTTGCCCTTTAGCAATGCATACAGGCAGATCAAAGGTAAAGTTTGGTAAACAATGTAAAGATTATCAGGTTGGGAAATCTCTGAGCCATTGCAATCACAGCAAGATTCAGCCCTGCTGAATATCAAAGTCCATTGGCCTTCCAATGTTTCTTAACTGCTGTTTGCTTTAGCCTTTGACATATGTGCAAAAGAGAAAATGTGTATTTATTAATTCAAATTCTTATCTCTTGGGAGATCAGATCAGTTAAAAAAAAAACCTGGGACCAAACACCTGACTTCCTGTGTCATTATTTTATGGATTTAAATGGGCACAATTAAAGTGGGGTCCCCTTGAGTGCTCCCACAGCCTCCCTGTGTGGACAAAGTGCCAAGTGTGGAACAGCCCCTCCCCCCACCCGAAGGAGTAACTCCAGGGTAATCAGCCTCCCATCTACCCAACCACCCATCCATCCAACTTCTGATGTCCATCAGTTTGGGGCCAGACCTTGTGGGAAATACCACTTCCAACTGCAGATTCAGCTCTACCCCACCTGCTCCACACGTAGAGAAATGAAACAATAGTGCTGTCCCATCTCCAATGGCACAGACCCATTTCTCTATACTTCTTAAGGGGAGGTGTGCTGGTGAGGACCCCAGGACTGGGAGAGCAACACAGAAGACAATGGCCAGAGCAGGCTCATTCTCTCTCATGAAGCCCACTTCCCACCAGCGCCATGCAGCCAAACTGCTCAGGCCCTAGAGCTGAGAGCCAGGGAAAATGCTCTTCCTCCCTCTCCCACCTAACACACAGTTTTCATATTGCCGCTGGATATGAACACACACTCCACCACACACACACTATCACACACATATACACACCACCACCACCACCACCAACACCACCACCACCACCACCAAGTACCATGTACCACACACACACCACCCAAGCCCACACACACCACACAAAACACAACACATACACAAATACACATGCACACACACTACACACACATACACACCACATAGACCACTCACTGGCGTCTTTATGACACTATGACCTCTGTGTAAACATGTCTAAACCCCGTCACTGGACACAGACCCCAACATTTATGAATCGTTAGTTTGCTGTGTCTTGCTGGGTCTTGGACTATCTTTCTGGACCTCCAGTGGCCAAACCTGCTAGTCCCCTGGTGAGGACAGAGGAAGAAGTGAAGCACGCACCTCCGTTGCTGCCAAACACACTCTCCTTTCTCAATTCTCAAAGTCGTCCTGACTGAACAAAACAGGGTGCACT
The DNA here is from genome assembly GCF_000147115.1 of Myotis lucifugus. Lineage (NCBI taxonomy): Eukaryota > Metazoa > Chordata > Mammalia > Chiroptera > Vespertilionidae > Myotis > Myotis lucifugus. The sequence goes on along the minus strand of NW_005871268.1, from coordinate 1,847,453 downwards.
CTCTTGCTCAGGCCAGGCCAAAATGAGGACTTGCAACCAGTCCCCAGGACCTCCCTGGTTGACATGGCAACAACATAGACCAAGGGACCTCATAAAGCCCAACCCCTGACCATGCCCATTGACAGTTGTGGGGGAGTGGAGGGAGGGTGGGGACAGCCCCTGACCATGTCCATTGCCCATTGCCAGTTGTGGGGGAGTGGAGGGAGGGTGGGGACAGGCCCTGACCATGCGACGCAGGGGGCCTCAGACAAGCTGGGCTGGTGGGCAGCACCACCCTTCATCACCTTCACTTGAGTCCATTTTACATGGTCCTCAGTTCTACCTAGAATGCTTCCTGTCACAGCCCCTCAGTGACAAAGCAGCCAGCTCATGGCCCCCCCGACCTCCTGCTCACCGTGGCCCAGGAGTCAATCCCCACTTTCCTCGTCACACTTGACAAGTCAGCTGTTTTGCTCCAGGAGCTGAGACTCACATACTCTGTCCAGGGTGTTGGTGCCTCTGGGTCAGATCTGGGGACCCTGGCACAAACACAGTCGCCTGAGCCTGATGGCCCTGCCAGATGCCCTCTTAGTGGCCACAGAAGTGCCACAGCAGAAGGAGAAGAGTCAGGAAATGAGGGACATGTGAACACTGTGTGCCGAGTGGGGAGTCATGTGCCAGAGAGGGCTTTTAATGGAAACCAATCCGTCACTGGGAACCAGCTCACCCAGGGACCACATCTTCCTCTGGCTAGCTTCATCCCTCTACATGAATGGCAAGATCCCAGCGATGGGACCACAAACATTGCTGAGCGCCTCCTGTTGTTCCTCTTTCTCCTGGTTCCCCATAGTCCCCTGCAGGCCCAGGTTGCCACCTTGATACCAGACATGCAAGGGTCTGACTGCCCACTGCCACCAGATTCAAATAAGTAGAGACAAGGCTGAACCTTTATGGTGCGTTTTATTAATCAGATAGCCGGCTTCCGAGCAGCAGGTGTAACACCCTGAAAAGACTGCTCTGACATTTCATTTCAAACCAGCTTTTATACAGGGATAGTGGGTGGGGAAAAAATCTAAAATCGGTGGGTTTCCAGGGTCTGCCTTTCTTCACTGTCCTTGCAGAGACTAGCCCCGGAGAAGATTAGCCGGGAAGGCCGTCTCCATTCAGAGAGGCCCTGTCCTTGATCTGGACTCCAGGTTGCCTCCTCTCCAGGGCCTGTTCTTCCCTGCAACATATGCTCCAGTTCCCCAGGGTCTGTAAGAATAGTTCTTTAGAGGGCGTAGCTATTGAACAACCGTGATTCTATTTCTATTACGTGCCCCTCCCCATCAACCTGACTGATTCTAGCTGATCTGGACCGTATCCCGAGCCCTTTTCAAAGTAGCCAGGAGTCTATGAAGAAAAAACTAAGTTGTTTTGTTGTTGTTCTTCTAAGAAAATGGTTTTTCTTAGAAGCACAAAAATTGATTCAAGAAGAAATAGAAAATTCAAATACATATATAACAAGTAAAGACACTGAACTCCAAATTTTAAATTCCCCTTTAAGAAAATATCAGGCTCTGACGGCTTTATTGGTGAATTCTAACTAATTTTTTTTTTGTTAATCATCATATGGGGATATTTTTCCCATTGATTTTTAGAGAGAGTGGAAGGGAGAAGGAGAGACACAGATAGAAAAACATCCATGTGAGAGAGACACATCAATTGGTTGCCTCCAAAACAAGCCCGGACCAGGGCCAGAGATGGAGCCTGCAACCAAGGTTCATGCCCTTGACAGGAATTGAACTGGGATCCTTAATTCCATGGGCCAATGCTCTATCTATTGAGTCAAAGCAGCTTGGGCTCTACCTAATGCTTTTAGAAAAAAATCGTACCAACTGTGCACAAACTCCTTCAGAAAACAGAGAAGGAAATAATACTTCCCAATTTATTCCATGAAACCAGTATACGATACCAAAGCCAGACAATGCCATCACAAAAGAATATCATAAGCCAATGTCATTCATAAATGTGGAGGCAAATATCATTAACAAAATATTACAAAATATTAGCAAGTAAATTCAGTCACACACACACACACACACACACACACACACACACACACAGAGGATTATACACCTGACTAACTTAGGGTTATTTCCAGGAATGCAAGAATGAAAACATCTACAAATAAATTAAGATAATAAGAATGTTAAAAAATTAAAGTACATTAAACATAAGTGCACCATACAGAAAAAGCTCTTGACATAACACATCTGTTGATGATAAAAAATTTCACAACCTAGAAAAAAAAACACCCTTAATATGATAGAAAGCACTGATGAACCTTGGAACTAATCCATACTTAATTCATACCACATGCTTTCCCCTTAAGATGGGGGCCAAGGGAAAATGTTCACCTCTAATGTGCATTCCACATGTTACTAAATTTCCAGTCAGTACAGTAAAGCAAGAAATAGAAATTAAAACCATATTAATTTGAAAATGAAACTATTAATTTGCAGGAAACATGATCTTAGCAAATCTGATAAAGCTAACAGAAATAATAAGATAGCTTAGCAAGATGGTAAGATATACAACCAATATAAAACACTCAATTATATTTCTATACACTAGTAATAAAGAGCCTGAAAACAGTACTAAGAAATCTATACCATTCACAATAGCACCAAAAATAATAAAATAATAAAACAAGTGCACAATCTGTCTGCACTTAAAGCTTCAAACTATTGCTGAGAGAAATGAAACAGACAAAATAAATGGAAAGGTTTGTAATATTTATGGATTGGAACGACTCAGTATTGTCTTGATAGAAAAGTTGCCCCAAATTGATCTACAGATTTGCCATGATCTCTATTGAATCCCCAGCTAGCTTTTGTTTTTCTTTAAAAAAAAATCTGATCATAAAGTGTATATGAAAATTCAGAGGACTTAGAGTGGCCAAAATAATTTAGAGAATGAGAACAAAATTGGAGGACTTAGAGTACCTGACTTGAAGTTGGTGCCACAGTCCCCAGATCTGACCCAGAAGATCGTTATAACTTCCCTATAAAGCCAGAATAATAAAGATGATGGGACTGGTGTAAGGATTGATGTAGAGATCAAATGGAACAGAATAGAAACTCCAAAAAATAAACCTTTATTTTTTGGGTCAATGGATTTTAAATAAATTTGTGAACGTAATTCAAAGGGGAGAAATGAGAGTGCTTTAGCAAATGGTGCTGGAACATTAGACAACCATAGGAGCCCCCACCCAAAGATTTAACTTTCTGCCCAACTTCATAACCTACACAAAAAATAACTCAAATTTGGTCAAGATCTAAATTTCAAAGCTAAACTTCAACACATCAGGTGAAAACTATAGAATAATCTCTGTGATGTTGAGTTAGGCAAAGAAAAAAATGGAAATTGTACTTCATCAAAGTTAAAATCATTTACTCTTTAAAAGTCACCACTACAAACATAAAAGCATAAGGCACAGACTGGATCAACATATTAGCAAAAAACATTCTTGTATGCAGAATGTTTATAGAACTTCCAAGATTCATTAATAAGGAAAAACAACCTAAGTGTTGAAATAGGGAAAGATTTGAACAAACTGTTCACCAAAATAGCATAAAAAGATATGCTCAGATCATTGGACATTAGGTAAATACGAATTAAAACTGCAGTAGTTTACCATTCATGTCCACTGGAAGAGCTACTACCAAAACAATGACCAATACCAAGTGTTTAATATATAGAATTGAAAGTTTCACATAATCTTAGTGAAAATATAAATTACTCCACATTGAAACAAAGATTGGCAGTTTTTCCAAAATGGAAATATATATTTATCAATGAACCAGCAATCGCAAAAAGTGAAAACAAAGGTACATATAGCATGTGAGTTGGGAAGACAAATCCTGTCCCCAGAGTGAGGTCTACACTAGATTAGATGTATTTAATTGATATTTGCAGTACATTTTATTCCCAACGAGCAGAATATACATTCTTTTTTTTGTTTTGTTTTGTTTTATTGCTTAAAGTATTACAAAGAGTATTATATATGTCTCCTTTTTTTCCCCTTCTTGACATTCCCTCGGCCTCCCCTATCCCCCAGTGTTTTATGTCCATTGGTTATGCTTATATGCATGATACAAGTCCTTCGGTTGATCTCTTACTGCCCCCCTCCTGCCCCCCAACCCTCCCCAGCCTTCCCGCTGTAGTTTGATAGTCTGTTCGATACTGCTCTGCCTCTGTATCTATTTTTGTTCATCAGTTTATAATGGTCTTTATTATCCATAAATGAGTGAGATCATGTGGTATTTTTCTTTCATTGACAGGCTTATTTCACTTAGCATAATGAACTCCAGTTCCATCCATGCTGTTGCAAATGGTAAGAATTCCTTCTTTTTTACAGCAGCATAGTATTCCATTGTGTAGATGTACCACTGTTTTCTAATCCATTCATCTGTTGATGGGCACTTAGGCTGTTTCCAGATCTTTGCTATGGTAAATTGTGCTGCTATGAACATAGGGATGCATATGTTCTTTCTTATTGGTGTTTCTGGTTTCTTGGGATATATTCCTAGAAGTGGGATCACTGGGTCAAATGGGAGTTCCATTTTTAACTTTTTGAGGAAACTCCATACTGTCTTCTATAGTGGCTGCACCAGTCTGCATTCCCAGCAGTGCACCAGTGTTCCCTTTTCTCTGCATCCTCTCCAGCACTTGTCCTTTGTTGATTTGTTGATGATGGCCATTCTGACAGGTGTGAGGTGGTACCTCATTGTTGCTTTGATTTGCATCTCTTGAATGATTAGTGACTTTGAGCATGTTTTCATATGTCTCTTGACTTTCTGAATGTCCTCTTTTGAAAAGTGTCTATTTAGGTCCTTTGCCCATTTTTTGATTGGATTGTTTATCTTCCTTTTGTGAAGTTGTATGAGTTCCCTATAAATGTTGGAGATTAAACCCTTATTGGTGATAACATTGGCAAATATGTTCTCCCATGCAGTGGGCTTCCTTGTTGTTTTGTTGATGGTTTCTTTTGCTGTGCAGAAGCTTTTTATTTTGATGTAGTCCTATTTGTTTATTTTCTCTTTAGTTTCCAATGCCCTAGGAGCGGTATCAGTGAAGAAGTTGCTTCGGCATATGTCTGAGATTTTGTTGTGTTTGGATTCCTCTAGTATTTTTATGGTTTCCCGTCTTACATTTATGTTCTTTATCCATTTTGAGTTTCTTTTTGTGTATGGTGTAAGTTGGTGATCTAGTTTCATTTTTTGCATGTATCTGTCCAATTTTCCCAGCACCATTTATTGAAGAGACTGTCTTGACTCCATTGTATGTTCTTGCCTCCTTTGTCAAATATTAATTGAGCATATTGGTTCGGGTCGATTTCTGGGTTCTCTATTCTATTACATTGATCTATATGTCTGCTCTTGTGCCAGTACCAGGCAGTTTTGAGAACAGTGGCTTTGTAATACAGCTTGATATCTGGTATTGAGATCCCACCTACTTTGTTCTTTCTCAGGATCGCTGCAGCTATTCAAGGTCTTTTTTTATTCCAGATGAATTTTTGGAAAGTTCGTTCTAGGTCTGTGAAATATGCTGTGGGTATTTTAATGGGAAGTGCATTTAATTTATAGATTGCTTTGGGTAGTATGGACATTTTAATGATGTTGCTTCTACTAATCCATGAACACGGTATGTTCTTCCATCTGTTTATGTCTTCCTCTATCTCTTTTTTCATCCTCCTGTAGTTTTCTGAGTAGAGGTCTTTTGCCTCTTTAGTTAAGTTTATTCCTAGGTATCTTAATTTTTTTGGTGTGATGGTAAATGGGATTGCTTTTTTAGTCTCTCTTTTTGTAAGTTCACTATTGGTGTATAGAAGTGCCATAGATTTCTTGGCGTTAATTTTGTATCCTGCTACATTGCCAAATTCATTTATCAAGTCTAACAGTTTTTTGATGGAGTCTTTAGGGTTTTTTTATGTACAATATCATGTCATCTGCGAATAAGGACAGTTTATTTCTTCTTTTCCAATTTGGATGCCTTTTATTTCTTCTTCTTGTCTAATTGCAATGGCTACTACTTCCAGTACTATGTTGAACAGGAGTGGTGAGAGTGGGCATCCCTGTCTTGTTCCTATTCTTAAGGGAAATGGTTTTAGTTTTTGCCCATTAAATATGATGTTGGCTGTGAGTTTGTCATATATGGCTTTTATTATGTTGAGGTATGATCCTTCTATTCCCACCTTGCTGAGAGTTTTTATCAAAAATGGGTGTTGGATTTTGTCAAATGCTTTTTCTGCATCAATTGATATGACTATGTGGTTTTTTTTCTCTCAATTTGTTTATGTGATGTATCACGTTTATTGATTTTCGGATATTGTACCATCCTTGCATCCCTGGGATAAATCCTACTTGGTCATGGTGTATGATCTTTCTGATGTACTGCTGGATCTAATTTGCTAAGATTTTGTTGAGAATTTTGGCATCTATGTTCATGAGGGATATTGGCCTGTAATTCTCTTTCATTGTGTTGTCTTTATCTGGTTTTGGTATGAGGGTGATGCTGGCTTCATAGAATGAGCTTGGAAGTGTTTCTTCCTCTTGAATTTTTTGAAAAGTCTGAGGATAGGTTTTAGTTTTTCCTTGAATGTTTGGTAAAACTCCCCTGTGAAGCCATCTGGCCCTGGGCTTTTGTTTGCTGGAAGCTTTTTGATGACTGCTTCAATTTCTTCCATAGTTATTGGCCTATTGAGATTTGTAGATTCTTCCTGATTGAGTTTTGGAAGGTTGTATTTTTCTAGGAATTTGTCCATTTCCTCCAGGTTGTCTAGTTTGTTGGAGTAGAGTTGTTCATAGTATTTTTTAACAATCCTTTGTATTTCTGTGGGCTCTGTTGTTATTTCACCTCTATCATTTCTGATTTTATTTGGGTCCTTTCTCTTTTCTTCTTGGTGAGCCTGGCTAGAGGTTCATCAATCTTGTTTATCCTTTTGAAGAACTAGCTCTTGGTTTCATTGATCTTATGTCTTGTTTTTTTGGTCTCTATGTCATTTATTTCTGCTCTGATCTTTATTATCTCCTTCCGTCTGCTCACTCTGGGCTTTTCTTGTTGTTCTCTTTCTAATTCTTTGAGTTGTAGAGTTAGATGATTTACTACCATTTTTTCTTGCTTTTTGAGGTAGGCCTGTAGAACTATAAACTTTCCTCTCAGGACTGCTTTCATTGTGTCCCATAGGTTTTGGATTGTTGTGTTTTCATTGTCATTAGTTTCCAGGATGTTTTTTTTTTTAAATATATTTTATTGATTTTTTACAGAGAGGAAGGGAGAGAGATAGAGAGTTAGAAACATCGATGAGAGAGAAACATCGATCAGCCGCCTCCTGCACATCTCCCACTGGGGATGTGCCCGCAACCCAGGTACATGCCCTTGACCGGAATCGAACCTGGGACCCTTCAGTCCGCAGGCCGACGCTCTATCCACTGAGCCAAACCGGTTTTGGCCCAGGATGTTTTTAATTTCTTCTTTGATCTTATTGGTAACCCAGTCAATATTTAATAACATGCTATTCAGCTTCCAAGTGTTTGAGTGTTTTGGGAATTAAAAAAAATCTTTATTGTTGAGAATCTTACAAATGTCCCTCCCCCTCCCCTTTGCCCCTGTCCACCTGGCTCATGCCCTGCCCAAGGCCTTCACCACCCTATTGTCTGTGTCCACATATGCATATAAGATCTTATAATCTCTCCCCATCCCCTCTCCCCCCTTCCCTCTGAGATTTGCCAGTCTGTTCTATGCTTCCATGCCCCTGCTTCTATTTTATTCATCAGTTTATTTTGTTCATTAGATTCCTTGTTCATTTATTTTGATTTTTAGATTCAATTGTTGATAGACAGGTATTTATTGCCTTTTTATTGCCCATTTCCTCTTCATCTTCTTCCTCTTCCTCTTCCTCATCTTAAAGAATACCCTTCAACATGTCATGTAATACTGGTTTGGTGGTGATGAGCTCCTTTATCTTTTTCTTGTCTGTGAAGCTCTTTATCTCACCTTCAATTCTAAATGATAGCTTTCCTGGGTAATCTTCGTTGTAGATCCTTGCTCTTCATCACTTTGAATATTTCTTATCACTCCATTCTGGCCTGCAAATTTTCTGGTGAGAAATTAGCTGATAGTCATATGGGCACTCCCTTGTAGATAACTAATTGCTTTTCTCTTGCTGCTTTTAAAATTCTCTGTCTTTGCCAAACCAGTTTGGCTCAGTGGATAGAGCGTCGGCCTGCGGACTGAGGGGTCCCAGGTTCGATTCCGGTCAAGGGCATGTGCCTTGGTTGTGGGCACATCCCCGGTGGGGGGTGTGCAGGAGGCAGCTGGTCGATGTTTCTCTCTCGTCGATGTTTCTGACTCTCTATCTCTCTCCCTTCCTCTCTGTAAAAGATCAATAAAATATATTTAAAAAAAATAAAAAAAAATAAAATTCTCTGTCTTTAATTCTTGGCATTTTAATTATAATGTGTCTTGGTATGGGCCTCTTTGGGTCCCTCTTGTTTTGGACTGTCTGCGCTTCCTGGACTTGTAAGTCTATTTCTTTCACAAGGGAGAAGTTTTCTGTCATTATTTCTTTAAATAGGTTTTCAATATCTTACTCCCTCTCTTCTCCTTCTGGCATCCCCATAATGTGAATGTTGGTATGCTTGAAGTTGTCCCAGAGGCTCCTTACACTATCTTCATCTTTTTGGATTCTTTTTTCTTTTTTTCTCTTCTGATTGGGTGTTTTTTGTTTCCTCGTATTCCAAATTGTCGATTTGATTCTCGAAATCCTCTACTCTACTGTTGAATCCCTTTAAATTATTTTTTATAGTTAGTGTATGCTTAATTTCTGACTGGTCCTTTTCATGTCTTTGAAATTCTCACTAAGATCCTTGAAAATCTCACTAAGCCCTTAAAGCTCTCTTTGAGTCACTTGAGCTCTCATTAAGATCCTTGAACAACCATTGTTTTGAATTCTGTATCCAGTAGTTTGCTTGCTTCCATTTCATTTAATTCTCTTTCAGGAGATTTCGTCCATTCTTTCATTTGTGACATGTTTCTATGTGTCTGCATTTTGGCTGCTTTCCTGTATTTATTTATATATATTAGGTAGAGATGCTTTGTCTCCTGGAGTTGGGAGAGAGGCCTTGTGTAGTAGTTGCCATGTAGGGCTCAGTGGCTCAGTCTCCCCAGTCACCTGAGCTGGGCACTCTAGGTACACCCCTGTGTGGGCTGTGTGCATAGTTTTGTTGAAGTTGAGCTTTGATTGCTGTTGGCATCACTGGGAGTTGACTTCCAAGCTTATTGGCTGTGAGGACCATCAGCAACTACAGTGGAAGAGCTGATGTGCAGGAGACACCCCTATGGAGCAGAACTTGCTTCAGTGGGGTGTTGGTGCTCACTGAGTCTGTCCCTTGAATGTGTTGCTTGTGGATATGTAGATTTGTAACCTGGTATGGTCGGAAGCTGTCCATGGTGCACTGGCTCTAGGGCAGTGGTTCTCAACCTTTCTAATGCTGCGGCCCTTTAATACAGTTCCTCATGTTGTGGTGACCCCCAACCATAAAATTATTTTCATTGCTACTTCATAACTGTAATTTTGCTACTGTTATGAATCGTAATGTAAATATCTGATATGCAGCATGTATTTTCAGGGGTCGCGACCCACGGGTTGAGAACCACTGCTCTAGGGCCTCCTGGGAGGTACAAAGTCAGCCACTGCCTGGGACCACCCAGCAGGAACTATCAACCAATCTGCAGATGGCTGCTTTTGTTTCCTCATAAAACAAAACTCTTGGCATTTCAATTATAATGTGTCTTGGTATGGGTCTCTTTGGGTCCCTCTTGTTTGGGACTGTCTGCGCTTCCTGAACTTGCATCCCCATAATGTGAATGTTGGCATGCTTGAAGTTGTCCCAGAGGCTCCTTACATTATCTTCATATTTTTGGATTCTTTTTTCTTTTTTTCTCTTCTGATTGGGTGTTTTGGAAGTGCCCAGGTGAGGCCTAGCTGGGCACTAGTGCTGGGTCTTGGGCCTCTTATTAATAGGTATGGGCCATGCTGATGCCAGCGGCTGCTTGTTTAAGAGATTTTAGGAAAGTCTGAAACCTTAGCAAGGACAGGCCATTTGTATGGAAAAGCCACTGTAAACAGCTTGGGTGGGGTTGTATGTTAGATGGGGCAGGGTCTCAGGGAATCATCAGGATGAAGGGAACAGTGTCAGCCAGACTGATGGAAACTCAGATATGGCTGCCAGTCAGCTCTGTGAAGGGGGAAATCCCAACACAGGAATAATGACCACTGGGATTACCTCCATCTGGGAGTAAGCCATCCCCAAGTTTGCTTCCTGTAGGGCACGGCTATAGGGTTAAGCCTCGGACTGACCTGTTGGCAAAGTCACAAACAAGTCCCAGCTTAGAGGGCACAGTCCTCTTAGCATAATTAGGCTTGACCTGATGACGGTCCTTAGATCTTATCTGGGAAGCTAATGGGCTGAGGGAGGTACAGCAAGTGCTGCCAAAACAAGAGAAACTCACAAGAACAGTGTAACTATGGTAACCACTACCTTGTTTACCTCTGACTATAAAATAAAGGCTCAGCTTGCCTCTGGATCTCTCTCTGTGGCCTCAGCCAGGCACAGGAAGATCCACAGAGAATAAAGAGAAAATCTGGCTCTGCTGATCATCTGAATGCTGTCTCTGTGTCCTTCATTCTTTGCCGACTCCGTCCACACCTTTGGGAACCCCTGAACCGCTGGGGCTGAACCCCGGCAGCTTCCCTGATGCCAAACAATCCAGTTCTTCTCTGTATGTCCATGGTTCCTCCAATGCTGCTGCCCAGTGCTGGAGCTCAGAGGGAATGGGACTGTGTAAGCTTGTGCACCAGCCCTTTATGAGGGACTCCCTCAGTCTCCAGCAGCCTCCTTGTCACTCAGCCACTATCGCCACTGGTTTTTACAGCCTGAAGTTACAGGAACATCTCTTTCCACCCCTGGAACTCTGGGCTGGGGGTCTGCTGTGGGGCTGGGATCCCTTGCTTCTCACAGGAGGCCTCAGCAGTCAAGATATCCCTCCTAATTAAAAACACTCCACACTTGGGTGTCGGACCAGCCATTCTACTCCTTCGCTCATCCTACAAGTCTTGACGTACATTCTTCTTTACGTCTCTAGTTGTAGAACTCTCATTCAGCCAGCTTTCAGGCAGTTCTGAATGATGGTTGTTTTGTATTATAGCTGTTATTTTGATGTGGTTGTGGGAGGTGATGAATACTGGTGTTTACTTACACTGCCATATTGGTTCTCTCTCAGAAATACATTCTTCTCAAGTGCACATGGAAATATTCTCAAAGATAACCACATGTTAGGACACAAAATAACTCTTAAAATATTTAAGAAGATTGAAATCATATCAAGCATTTTCTCAGATCATAATGGCATGAAATTAGAAATTAACTATAATAAAAAAACTCAAAACATCAAACACATGGAGGCTAAACAGCATGTCATTAAACCATAAATAGGTTAACAATGAGATCAAGGAAGAAACAAATATTACCTGAAACAATGAAAATAAATACACAACAACTTGAAATCCATGGGACAGAGTGAAAGCAGTCCTGGGAGGGGAGACTCAGCATTACTGGTCTACCTCAAGAAGCAAGAACAATCCCAAATAAACTATCAAACCCTTTGTCTAAAAGAATTAGAAAAAGAACAACAAACAAAGCCGAGAGTAAGTAGAAGGAAGGAAATAATAAAGATCAGAGGAGAAATAAATGACATAGAGACTAAAATAACCCCAATACAAATAAGCAAAGAAACCAAGAGCTTGTTCTTTGAAAAGATAAACAAGATTAATGATCTTTCAACTACCCTCATCAAGAAATAAAGGACCCAAGTAAATAAAATCAGAAATGAAAGAGGTGAAGTAACAACTGACATCACAGAAATACAAAAGATTGTAAGAATATACTATGAACAACTATATGCCAACAAATTGGACAACTGGGGTGAAATGAATAAATTCCTAGAAATATACAATCTTCCAAAACTGAATCAGAAAGAATCAGAAAACTTGAATAGACCAATTACAACTAACCAAATTGAAGCAGTAATACAAAAAACTCCCAGTATACAAAAGTCCTGGAATCAATGGGCAAAAACTAAACAATTTCCAAAACATATAAATCACTTATACACCAGGAAAACAAAAAATCCAAATAAAAAGTGGGCAAACGACCTGAATGGACATTTCTCCAAAGAGGACATACAGATCGCCAATAGACATGAAAAAATGTTCAATGTCAGTAATCATCAGAGAGATGCAAATTAAAACCAAAATGAGATAGCACCTCACAGCAGCCAGAATGGTTACCATCAATAAATCAACAAACAACAACTGCTGGTGAGGATGTGGAGAAATAGGAACCCTTGTGCACTGCTGGTGGGAATGCAGACTGGTGCAGCCACTGTGGAAAACAGCATGGAGTTTCCTCAAAAAAATTAAAAATGAAACTGCCTTCACATCCAGTGATCCCATTTCTGGGAATATATCCTAAGAATTTCCAAACATGAATCAGAAAGAACATATGCACCTCTATGTTCATTCCAGCATTATTTATAATAGCCAAGATCTGGAAATAGCCAAGTGCCCATCAGCAGATGAGTGGATAAAAAAGCTGTGGTACATTTACACAATGGAATACTACGCAGCTGTAAAAAGAAGGAAATCTCACCTTTTGCAACAGTGTGGATGAGCCTGGAGATTATTATGTCAAGTGAAATGAGCCAGCTAGAGAAAGACAAATATATATATGATCTCACTTATATATATATCATCTAATGAACAAAATAAACTGATGAATAAAATAAAATAGAAACCAAGGCATAGGTTCATGGAAAAGACTGACAGCTGTCAGAGGGGAGGGGGGAGAAGGGGACTGTAAGAAAGAAGGTGAAGGGATGAGCCAAAGAACATTTATGCACAGACACAGACAACAGTGTGGTGATGGCCAGAGGGAGGGGGGGCGGGGGGGGGGGGGTGTAGGGAGCTGGGCAAAGTGGGTGGGGGATGGGGATCTGTAATAGTGTCAACAATGAAAATAAAGTTTAAAAAACTGGGGAAAATCTACATGTGTAATACAAGTGGATTGTTCAATAAATTTGGGTACATATATTTGATGGTATGCTATGTTGCTAGTAAATATAATACGATAAAAGACTAATTAATGAAAATAGAAAAAATGTACAAAGCTATATGTATTACTTGCAAAGGATATATACCACATTAACAGCAAATGTCTCTATAGAAGGATTACAGTTTATTTGCAGTGTTATTTTTGTGATATTTTCTGAATTTTACATGATGAAAATAAATAATTGTATAAAGGGGGGGGGGGAGTATGAGAACAAAAACAAATTTTACCCTTTATTACTTGACTGATTAGCTTTTCATGGTTCTCTAATACAAAAATATCTACTTTATTGTTTTATTTGAAGTCACTTTAGAGTTTCTTTTTAATGGATATTGAAGGCAACAGTAAGGCCCATAATTTAAGAATCAAAAAAAAAAAAGAGAGAGAGATGGGGTGAGGAGGAGGAGAGAAAGAAAGGAAAGGGGGAAGGGAGACAGAGGGGAAGGGAGAAAGGAGGGAGGGAGGGGAAAGCCCAGCCCCTCTAATTCACATTCCACAGATGCATTTGACAAGGGACCTTTTAGCTAACAGTATGACTAATACCTGCAGGATACCAGCATTCCTCAGAACGGAAATTTGTAAATCCGAAAAGGTGGGAGACCAGGCAGCGCCGGGCTGCAGGTTGGGGTGGGAGTGCTGGGCCCAGCCCAGGGCAAGGGCTGTGGGGAGCTGGTGGCCCCAACCCCCGTCTGCAGCCCTGGCTGTGGCAGCCTCACCTCCATGGCTGCCGGTCCACCATGGCCACGCTGGGCGCAGCCAGGCAGCCCAGGGGACCCCAGCAACCCCCAGCCCCGAGCTTGGCCACAGCATCCTCAGCTCCTCAGACTGCACAGGCCTCTGATGTAGCCTAGATTGCAGGTCAAAGTTCGCACTTTACTTGGGCGGCCCCGCCCATGCGTCTCCATGGCTACAGCCCTGAGGCGCTTCCCTATTTGCTCCAGTATCTGCAGGTGGTCCGCCCACACGCGCCTCAATTGGCTGCAACCACGGTCCCCAACCGTCCTCAACCTTCCCCAACCGCCCCCAACGGTCCCCCAAGGTCCCCAACGGTCCCCAACCGTCCCCAACCGTCCCGATGGTCCCCAACAGTTGCCAGACCCCCTTCCCTCCTGGGCAGGCATCGCTGTGGACAGGAGGGGAGAGGAGAGCTCAGTCTGAGGACAGTGAAGCTGGAATCCTTTTCAGGTCCTGGTGAGCCAGTGAGTCTCTCTAGTAAGTGAGCCCGTTGCCTTAGGATTTGCTGTGGTTGTTTTCTGTTTGAAGCAGTTTTACTCTACCTTCTTCTAGAATCTAGAATCTAGATCATTGTCGTTTAAAAGAATAGAGAACAGAGAGGAAGTCTGTTTAACCTTTTATTAATAAACAAACATATAATAGAAACAGAATGGGTTAGTTTTCTAAAAGAATTTCCTTAAGCATTAAAATTACTTTGTTTTATCAGAACACATAGGAATAATAGGGATAGCTGAAATACACTTAATTTGAATTAATAAAGACTAATTCAAGCTGAATTCTGTTAGTGACAAGATTATATATGGAAAAAAACAGCTTTTTGTTTGAACATGGGAAAATATGTAACTGTGGCCTTAAGGTCTATCCTTAGGGAGAATAACATAATTTATTCTGCCCTTTTTCTCTTAGAAAAGCCTCCTTTTAGCCTTTTCCTTGTCCCTGGCCCAAGAATAAGCCTGCCTTCTTGTGTGTCCTGTGTGTTGTAAGGGTTGTCTGTATGGAGCGCGCCATCTGCCGGCCGTGGGAAGAACCGCTGTGGGAAGACCGCCTTTTACAGTTCAGGGGACTCTTCAGAAAATGTTGTTTTCCTTCTAATTCCACCTCAAACCTGGAGTAAAATTCCAGGAGGGAAAACAGCTTTTAATAAACATGGCCAGGTTGGGATTCTAGTAGTGGTTTGACTTGTTTCTGTGACTCTGAACTTGGTGTCACATACTGAATATTTAAAAAAATATCATCATAGAAAGTGCAGATCCCTGTCTTTATTTCCACCCAGATCAGTTAGAAATATTATTGTTCCTGTTTGTGCCCTTGATATTTAATCCAGACAATGCTCTGTTCTTTTCTATCCAGGGAAAGGATTTTAAATATTTTCATTGCTGTCTCTTGCTTAGTTTCATCTTAAGAACATATATTTACATCTGATAATACCAGAGTGAGGAATGATTTCTTGATTTTTTTTTCTTCCTAGGGCTATGTGTATGATTTTAAAGAAATCAATGTTTCTTTTAATTAATGATCATGTAATCAGAACTTATTCAAAGGTTGTATAAGCTCTTTAGTATTATAATATTTTCTTGTGTTTTACTTATTGTTCAGATGGACATAAAGTCATAAGTGTTTATAACAATATGCATACAATAATTTTTAAAATTAACTGCATTCTGAGTGTATTTGTTTCAAATTACCTTTTAAAAGTGGGGAAATTCTAAATTATTATAATTTTACTATAAATTAAAAACATGCATTTTTTTAAATCCTTGCTCTAGAATACATTTATTGATATTTTACAAAGGGAGAGGGAGAGAGAGAGAGAGAGAGAGAGAGAGAGAGAGAGAGAGAGAGAGAGAAACATGGATGGGTTGCCTCCTGAATGTGCCCTGATTGGGGATCCAACCCGCAACCAGGCTTGTGCTCCCACTGGGAGTGGAACCTGCAACCTTTTGGTGCCTGGGATGATGCTCCAACCAGCTGAGCCACCCGGCCAGGGCCAATGTGTATATTTTAAAAATGGAGAAAGAAAGTGATTGGCATGCCATTCTATAATATATACAGTATGTAAAATGGATTCTGACACAGGTTATTTTTATATAAATTTTTTCTTAAGTATAGTTACAGTTTTCTCATTTTCATTGTATATTTCAGTGATGGCGAGAACCTTTTGAGCTCGGCGTGTCAGCATTTTGAAAAACCCTAACTTAACTCTGGTGCTGTGTCACATATAGAAATTTTTTGATATTTGCAACCTTAGTAAAACAAAGACTTATATTTTTGATATTTATTTTATATATTTAAATGCCAGCCGAACCGGTTTGGCTCAGTGGATGGAGCGTTGGCCTGCGGACTGGGGGGTCCTGGGTTCGGTTCTGGTCAGGGGCTTGTGCCTTGGTTGCGGGCACATCCCCAGTGGGGAGTGTGCAGGAGGCAGCTTATCGATGTTTCTGGCTCTCTGTCCCTCTCCCTTCCTCTCTGTAAAAAACCCAATAAAATATATTTTAAAAAAAATGCCATTTAACAAAGAAAAATCAACCAAAAAAATGAGTTCGCCATAGGTTATATATTATATATAACCTTATATATAATATATGTAAGTTTATTTTAAACACTTCTTTGAACTTCCTGAATATATATATTATATAATAATATATATTTAAATGCCATATTATATATATTATATATTATGTATTATATATACATAATATATATATTATGTCATAGGTTTGCCATCACTGGTATATGTCCTACCTTAAATGTGAGTAATTGAATTCTACAGGGGAAAGGAATTAGGTTAATTTATTTGACAGTCGTTTAACCTGAGGAGCAGCTATATATCAGTATCTTTCCCCCATTGATTTCCAATAACAATTGAAGAGCCAATTTCTTTCTCCTGCCCCTCCTTTCTCTCTTGTATTGCTCCTTCCTTCTCCTTCCCTCTCCTTTCCACCTTTTTCTCTTGCCTTCTAGTTTGGTGTTCATGTCTATTCTCTGGAAACTTCTTTCAAGATCACCTTTTCAAGGCCTAGAGATATTTTCTGAGGTCATTTTGTATGTTTCAGTGATACGTGTTTCTGAAGTAATTAGCACTATGTACCATCCCTCCATCTTTAAACATTATTTTTAGTTTTGTTTTTTAGTTTCAAAATATTTATTGAAAAACAATTTACCATGACATTCCTATACCAAAAACACACCACAAGACTCTAAATAACCAACAAAAGTATACAAAGCCTATCCTGACAATCTCTTTGGAGGTATTAAATGTTTAGGCCCATGAGGATAGAGCTGAGTGAATTTAAACATGTTAGTTCTTGGTCACACAGACTATTTGGTAATTAATAAAGAGCTGCCTCTTGGCATTAGGTTGCAGTTAACTGAAAATTGACCCAAACAGCAGAATGACTGGGAATGACTGGTCACTATGACACACACTGACCACCAGGGGGCAGACGCTCAATGCAGAAGCTGCCCCCTGGTGGTCAGTGCGCTCCCATAGGGGAGCTCTGCTCAGCCACAAGCCAGGCTGATGGCTGCCAGCATAGCAGTGATGCGGGAGCCTCTCCTGCCTCCTCAGCAGTGCTAAGGATGTCTGACTGCAGCTTAGCCTGGTCTCTGCTGGCAAGTGGACATCTCCCG
>NW_005871268.1:1820378-1829279 GCF_000147115.1 Myotis lucifugus | reverse complement strand
TTTTCATATGTCTCTTGGCCTTCTGTATGTCCTCTTTCCAAAAGTGTCTGTCTAGGTCCTTTGCTACCGGATCAGACCTAAATTGTGTATTTTTTAAATGGAAAAAGAAATTGATTGTAATATATACAGTATATATGATGTGATAAAGGCTAATTATGATATTTCAAAGTCTACCTGACTGTGTGGGGAGGAGCCTAGCTCTGCCTGGAGAGGTCAGGGAAAGACTTGAATGACTTTAAGGCACAGAGAGTTTGCTTAGTAGACAAGGACCAGCCTGAGGAATCAGCCTGTGTGTATTCCCAGAGGCATTTCAAACCTCTGTCCACAGGATTGTTGCTTAAAGTGTAAACTGAGTAACCTGCTCCTTTGTTGGCTCCTTTCACTTCCTTCCACCTTTTCCTTCAGTCATTCTTCTAGACCAGTAACATCCTCAACTTTCTTCTGAGATTTATTCAGATTGTCTTTTCTGTCCTTTATATCCCATCACCTCCATCCACTTAAAAATATGGGCTTTCTTTCCATCCTGTTTTCCCAAGGTTGCTGTTTGCTATTTCTGTTTGGATAATTATAGAGTTTATTGTGATTTAGTTACTTAGGGAGCTAACTCTTTCCTTTGGTAGATTTTGAGATCCATCTTATTCGTTTTGCCCTAAAGTCACTGCTGGAGACTTCTGTAAATAATAGACACCCGGTAGATTTTGACTACCTGGATGTGTATATTCTGCAAAGGCAGAATGCCTACATTAATTAGCTGCAGTCTGTGGTCACAGTTGTGTGTTTGTTGTTAGGGGGGATGAGCAGCTTTTGCTTCTGTTGAGGCAAGACAGAGACTTTCTTCCACTCCAGTTTCTGTGCATAAGTGGGAATCCTGTCACATTGATTTTCCTTCCTGGGAATGATTTGTCCTCGGCATTTGCTCAGCTTTTTCTCCTTTGGTTGAAGGAACACAGTTATGAGGTTGGTGCTTGCTAAACAGTTTATGGTTTTACTGTCCTGAGGTCATGAAGTTGTTCTCCTGTATCATATTCTAAAAGCTTTTATATTTTGCTTCCACATTTTTAGGTCCTCCATCTACCTGGACTTATTTTATGTATAATGTAACGTTTAAGTACAGTGTTATTTTTCCCCATGTAGATATGAAAGTGTCTCGGAATTTACAATTCTTTTAAAATTAAAAATACTTTAATTAAGCAACTTTATTGAGGTATAATTTATATACCATGAAATTAATAATATCACTCATCTCAAGTACACAATTCAATGATTTTTAGTGAATTTGCAACCATCACCATAATTTAATTTTGGAACATTTTCATCAACTTTCCTGCCATTTATAGCTAATATGTCAATGGATTCCTTTTAGTTTTTCATCTTGAGATCTCTGCAACATTCAGTACTGTGGGCCACTACCCATCTTAAAACTTATAAGTATACACCTTACTTATCTTTTCTTTGATATACATAATTTTATGGCAAAATTAAGAAAAACACAAAATGCAACCTTCTAAAAATCCCAGGATGTACTGTTGATACTAATTCTTATGAGATTGCTGTGCTACTCCCATACACAAATCAAGAAATTATAAAAAGCCATTAAACATTTAGAAACATTTAATATCAGAAACTTTAAAATCTAACTGTATTTAGTAGCCCCTCAAAAAGTATTTTCTCTAAAAAGAATCTAATTAGATATACAAAAATCTGTACAGTTTTTATACTGAATCTAATATTGAGCTGCCCTTGAATTCACATTCTTAGCAATGTCAACTGCCTGACAAGATACATAATACTACAGATACAACAATACAGCGTAGCCATTTATTCTTCATCTTTACCCTCCTCATCATCTTCCTCCTCCTCCCCCCGGCCCTCCTCCTCCTCCTCCTCTTCTACCTGCTCCTCCTCCTCTCGTGTGTTCTTCCTTGAGCATGTTGGCCTGCAGGGCCCTTCTTTCCACTTCACTTTTGCACTGGGCCCAGGATGCAGGAATATTTTTTCCATATTTCTCCTTTAGTGTAGCTCCTTTTTGTTCAAATGGTTGCTTATCTTTGGCTGACTGTTCAGACCCATTTCCCCCAACTCTTTTTGCAGTATCCCCATTGGATAAATGAGGGTGTTCACTTTTGATCTTTGGGCAATATTCAGAGAAAAACAAGAAGAAGGCAGATGGAGGCCTTTGAGGAGCTTTGGGATCTTTTTTTCTGTCCTTATCACTTTGGGAGAAATATAATTTTTTATTTCCTTAACATAGAGAGCTTTGTTACTCTTTGACATATCTTCAAACTTTGACTTTTCTTTTGCAGATATGGTCATCCATCTCTTTGAACAATTCTTGGAGAATTTGGCGAAATTGAGGGAAAGACTCTGATTGGGTGTTGTTTCTTCTTGTGCTCTTCCTGCCAGGTTTGCATGACTAAGGAACATCCCACTGACCATATCTTTTACTTTTTCTCTTCCTTTTATTTCAGCACACGGGGGAAAATATTTCCCAGAGGGTGCCTGAAAATCTTTACTTTTATTCTTTTTCAGCTTTATTAAAATACAACTCATATATGAGCTATACATATTTAATATACATAATTTAATGAGTTATGACATATACATACACAAATGATACCATTACCACAATCAAGGTTATAAACACAGCCATTACTACCAGTAGTTTCCTTGTATCACTGTGGTATGTTTTCCAGCAGATCTCTAGAAGTTAGTCATCTTGTAATTAACTTTATACCCATTGAATAACAATTCATTTTTTCCTCCTTCTATTCCCCGGCAACCACTATTTTATTTTCTGCTTCTATAAGTTTGACTAGTTTAGATGCCACATATGAATGGAATCATGCAGTATTTGTCCTTCTATGACTAATTTCTCTCAGCATGTCTTCCAGGTTCACCATATCATTGTAAATGTTAGGAATTTCTTCCTTTTTCAGGCAGAATGATATTCCATTGTGTGTATATGCAATTTTTCATTTATCCATTCATATATTCATAAACAATTGGGATGTTTCCATACCTTGGCTATTGCAAATAATGCTGCAATCCACCTGGGTGTGAAGATATCTTTCAGATCCTGATTTTGATTCTTTTGCATAAAATATCCAGGATTGGGATTGTTGGGTTATATGGTAGATTTATTTTTAATTTTTTAAAGGAAACTCCATACTATTTTCCAAAGAGGCTGCATCAGTTTACATTCCCTTTACATTTACTATTTACATTCAAGACTGAACAAGGGTTCCAATTTCTCCCTATCACCACCAACTATTATTATTATTATTATAATTATTACTAGAGGCCTGGTGCATGAATTCGTGCACTGGTGGGGGGGCCTGGCCTGTGGGGATTGGCCCGCTGTGGGAGCACCACTCATCCCTGTCAGTCGAGCAGCTGTGAACCTGCCCTCTCAGTGGGTGCTTGTACCAGTCGTTCTGGTCATTCCGCCGTTTGGTTGCTGGGCTTTTTTTTTTTTTTTTTTTTTTTTTTTTTTAAATATATTTTATTGATTTTTTACAGAGAGGAAGAGAGAGGGATAGAGAGTTAGAAACATCGATGAGAGAGAAACATCGACCAGCTGCCTCCTGCACATCTCCTACTGGGGGTGTGCCCGCAACCAACGTACATGCCCTTGACCAGAATCGAACCCGGGACCTTTCAGTCCGCAGGCCGACGCTCTATCCACTGAGCCAAACCGGTTTCGGCTGGGCTTTTATATATATCCTATCTAATAATAGACAAACATGGTAATTAACCATACCTCTGACACGCTTACTATTGACTAATCAAAGCGATATGCAAATTAACTGCCAACCAAGATGGCGGCCGGCAGCCAGGCAGCTGAAGCGAACAGGAGGCTTGCTTGCTCCAGTGATGGAGGAAGCCAAGGTTCCCTGCCTGCCGCTGCTGGGCTCTGAGCTTGCACTCTAAGAAACAATGTTGCAATTATAGAAGCTAAACAAACCCCATGCTTTCAGCCAGCCAGCCTAGCTGGAGTTGCAACAGTGTTTCAATTATAGAAGCCAAACAAATCCAGATACCTGCTTTCAGCAGCCGAGGTCTCAGAGCTGGAGCCGAGCCTCAGAGCTAAAGCTGGCTCTCAGCTCCAGTGACAGCCATAGAAGGTAAATAAATCCCAGCATAAAAAAAAAAAGAAAAAAAAGGAGAGGTTGGGAGCTTCAGTCACCCGCCAGCCTGAAAACGGCCCTCAGCCCCTCACCCAGACTGGCCAGGCACCCCAGTGGGGACCCCCACCCTGAAGGGGGTGTGACCAGCTGCAAACAGCCATCATCCCCTCATCCAGGCTGGCCAGGCAACCAAGCGGGACCCCCACCCTGATCCAGGACACCCTTCAGGGCAAACCAACCAGCCCCCACCCGTGCACCAGGCCTCTATCCTATATAGTAAAAGGGTAATATGCCTCCTGGCACTGGGATCAGTGGAGCTGCAAGGCCTCCCGGCCTGGGATCAGCAGAGCCACAAGACCTCCTGGCACCGGGATCAGCGGAGCCACGAGGCCTCCTGGCACCGGGATCAGCGGAGCCACGAGGCCTCCTGACCCCTGGAGCAGCATGACAGGGCAGCGCCCAAACCCTCTGATCACCCTGCGGCTCTGTGTGTGACAGGGTGCGGGACCACAACCTCCCTATCCGCCCCGCTCTGTTCATGACAGGGGGAAGGCGCCCCAACCCCCTGATTGGCCCTGCTCTGTGCCTGATAGGGGGGAGCTCCCCAACCCCTTAATCGGCCCTGCTCTGTGTGTGACAGGGTGCGGCGTCCCAATCCCCCCATGGGCCCTGCTCTGGGTGTGACGGGGTGGAGCTGCAACCTCCCCATCGGCCTTGCCCTGAATGTGACAGGGGGGAGTGCCCCAACCCCCTGATCGGCCCTGCTCTGTGGGTGATAGGGGGCGGCGCCGTAAGCCCCTGATCCACCCTGCTCTGTGTGTGACAGGGGGCGGTGCCCCAACTCCCCTATCGGCCCTACTCTGTGCGTGACAGGGGGGAGCTCCCCAACCCCCCTGATGGGCCCTGCTCTGTGTGTGACAGGGGTGGCGACGCAACCTCCCCATCGACCCTGCCTTGAGTGTGACAGGGGGCGGCGCCCCAACCCCCCAATCGGCCCTACTCGGAGCGTGACTGAGGGTGGCATCGCAACCTCCTGATCCACCCTGCTCTGTGCATGACAGGGGGCGGTGCCCCAACTCCCCAATCGGCCTGAAATGGTTTGGTTCCAAACTATTATTTCTGAATCTTGGCCGGTTTTTACAGGAACAATTAGGTGTCCTGTGACCACTGCCTCCTATCGTCACTGCAGAAGACGCACTCGTGAGCTCTGTGGAAATGGCCGGGCCCTGTGCGAATGAGGCCTTGCCATCTTAAACAGCTACAAAGACATGTGGGATCTCACATCCAACCCAAGATCCACTCTCACCTGCCCTTGTCTTGTCTACTCCTGTCTGAATTGCACCTATGAGGTAGGCTCTCAAATGAGCTGAGCAAACAGATGTGAAACCGAGACTCAAATAAACCCAGGTAACAATGGGTAATGCTCACATGCATTGCCAGTGGGAGTTTCCTTCAAACCCTACAGAGCAGACTTGGCATGAACATCAAGAGGAGTCCATTCACTTCCCCCCAGTTTGAGAATCCTGCCATGACTGGCACTCCTGTGGCAATGACTCTCACAGAAGCTCACGCAACGACAGGAAGCTGCTCGGCCCCAAATTATGCCTAAAACTATACCACATGGTGCACACCAAGGCTCAGTGTACGTAGAGAGTGTATGATAAATATGTTTGCATTTATTTTCTCCTTAAAAATAAAACAGATGTACATACACATACAGAAAAGCAGATCCACTTGACGTGAGAGTGATGTTGAGATCAAAGCTACTAGCAGGATGCAGTGGGCTTCTACCTCTGTGGTCTGGTGACAAGGGTCACTTTCAGCATCAGGTGTCCCGGTTTGGCTTCCTTCTGAGAAGCGCTTTGGGGATCTGTGTATGCCCACGTGTTCGTTTCTGCTGCCGAGGCCTTACTGATGCTGGCTGGTCGGCTCGGACGGCCACGTGGCAGAGGCTCCTGCCCTTCCCGCTGCCCAGAGCTCCTGTCCTGCTGCAGAGAATGGCCGTGTGGGAGGAGGTCAGACCTGCGGACAGAGA
Organism: Myotis lucifugus; assembly: GCF_000147115.1. Lineage (NCBI taxonomy): Eukaryota > Metazoa > Chordata > Mammalia > Chiroptera > Vespertilionidae > Myotis > Myotis lucifugus. The sequence goes on along the minus strand of NW_005871268.1, from coordinate 1,823,117 downwards.
CCAGATAGACTTTTGTCATCTCGCTTTTCTGAAGAGATGGTACAACAGCTTTTAGATTTTAAAAGTTAAATAGCCATCGACTAGTCGTTGGAGGAAGCTCAGCCAAGGGCACTGTGATTCTGACAGATGCCCAAGGTTATGGGCTATGCTGTTTCCGTGTCTGTGAACAGTGTGGGCCAGGTGACCCTCAGGTCTGTCTGTCTCTAAGGTGCAGATGTCATGAGGCTCACACCCTCTTGGTGGTACATGCTCACATCTCAGAGGAAGTTCCACCTCTGGGTGGTTTCCAAAGGCTGTCATGGTGTCTTAAGATTTGCTTTTTAGTCTAAGAAAGTTACCAGTTCTTCCTGTCTCAAAAGTCAAGAAGGTAGGTTGGACATGAATTGCTATAGTCATAGACCATCAGCCCCCCCTCACCTGGCCCAGAGATGGCTTGGTAGTAGCCCTTTAAGAGAGAATATGCTTGGTGGGGGTTGGGAAGACATTGATAGTTGTAGGCAACACTTTTGCTACCCAATAATATATTCTGAGCCATAAAATGGATTCATAACTGCAAATGGCTTTCAAAGAATAATTTTCTACAGGTGTAAACAGCAGGTTAAAGACCTTTCTATGAGAAAGAGTGGCTGGAAAATCTTAGCCAAACTTACTTTCCCTGAACAGGTACCTTTGCTCAGACATTTCTGGGCCCTCTGGGGAGATGGAAGCAAAATCAACCTTGCCAAGTAGCCATTAGGTCTTTACTAGGCAAAGGAAGGGGAAAATTCATCCTAAGCATGGCTTTGGAAGGGAGTATGTCCTATATTAGCAGTATTTGGGGAAATAAGGTTTTGCACATCTTTGGTGGTTGGAAAAGTGCTTTGATTTTCTTTGATTTACTCTCCAGGTAAGTCTAGAGAGAATGACTGAGATAATTTGTCCCCTTATCATCCCAGGCTTAAACCAAGGTACCTGGTTCCTGGTGCCTCCTGCAGTACTCTTTCTCTCTCTCTCTCTCTCTCTCTCTCTCTCTCTCTCTCTCTCTCTCTCCTTTGGGAACTGGAAAGGAGTGGGACTGCTCCCTAAATGAGGAACCTGGAAGCACCTATCCCATGAGTTATCAAGGCCAGAATACAAACCTTCTGTTGGTTGCTTCTTCCTCCTCATCTTTCTTTTATAATTTTATAAAGAACAAAGAGCCCTCTCTCTAAAACACAATGCTCACTTCAACCAACTCTGCGTACCATTCGAATGAAGTGCCACTTAATTCCTTTCCTTTGAAACTCAAACACGTGTCCAGACATAGATGTCAAATATCCCAACAATCAAGACATTTTAATATTCTTTCCTATTTCCCCTGCGTCCAATCTCCAAAATCTAAATTATTTTTTTCCTGCAAAAATAATTGGGAAAATTCTTCTTAAAAATGGTCTCCCACATCATCCAAATTTTTTCCTCACTATAAAAGAAACCCCCACCACTACCAATTGAAAGTCCTTTAGCACAGAACTGGGAGAGAGAGGTAGTGGGGGACATGCAGTGTGTGTGGTTGGGCGGGCTCTCTGCAGGAGGCATATCTGAGCCTTGGAGGCCCTCAGGCCCAGTGGACCAACCAGTGGGCTGGGAAAGAGTGGCGGGTACCTTGGCTTGTCCGCTGGCTCCAGCAGCTCGGGGGTGCAAAGGGAGGTCATGAGTTTCAGTGTGCTGCTTAGCAAAGTTCACAAATACCTGAAGGCAAGAAAAGAGCAAGAATAGGTATATGCTTCCAGAAGAATGGCACCCTCCACTCACCCCCCCGACCCCCCACTGGGCTTTCTCTTTTCCACAGCTCATAGACAGCCCCGCTGGAGCAGCTGTGTGCTGCAGGAGGGGAAGCTGGCCCACCTGAGGGGCCCCGCCACCAGGGCCCTGCACAGGGCTTGTTTCTTAGAATTCGGAGCTGAGCCATAGGAGTGCCTGTGGGAGGATTCAAAGGATGTGGGGTATACAAGTAAAGGCAGATCCCAAGTAGCAGCAGCCTTCTAAACCTCTAAAGAAGAAACTAAAAGCAAAAAACAAAACAGGATCTGATCTCATCTCTCCTCTGTCCTTTATTCAATGTGCAGTGTGGCCGTGACTCCCCTCCTACCTTCCTCTGCTTATGGTTGAGAAGGTGCTGTTGAGCCAGCTCCTCAAAGGCTGTTGGAGACTTGCCTATGTCACTGCTTTATTGCACAGTCTCTAAGGATGTCTACTTAAAATAAACACACAGCAACAACAAAATACCCCAGAAAAAACTCAAATGTCCAAATGGATAAATAAAACATGCTATAGACATACCACGGAATATTACTCATCCTTTAAAAGAAAGATATTCTGACACATGCTGCAATAGATGATTCTTGAAGACATTATGTCAAGTGCAATAAGCTAGACAAAAGGGACAAAGTGCTGCGTAATTTTACTTATATGAGATATGTATGGGGAGTAGTCAGCATTCAGTAGAAGAGTAGGAGTAGTCAGCATTAAGTGGCAGGGGTGGAGGCTGTTGTTTAATGGATACAGAGTGTTAACTTGGGAAGATGGACAATTTCTTGGGATGTATGGTGGTTATGTGGACAGTGTGAATGTACTTAATGCTACTGAATTATACACTTACTAGAGGCCCAGTGCACAAAAATTTGTGTGCCCGGGCGGGGGGGGGGGGGGTCCCTCAGCCCGGCCTATGCCCTCTTGCAGTCTGGGACCCCTCGGAGGATGTCCACCTGCTGGCTTAGGCCC
>NW_005871268.1:1736002-1819778 GCF_000147115.1 Myotis lucifugus | reverse complement strand
GCCTGGGTGAGGGGCTGATAGGTGTTTGCCGGCTGGTCACAACCCCTTCAGGGTGGAGGTCCCCACTGGGGTGCCTGGCCAGCCTGGATGAGGGGCTCATGGCTGTTTGCAGGCTGGTCAAGCCCCCCCCATGGGGACCCTCACCCCATGGAGGTTTGGCCAGCCTGGGTGAGGGGCTGATGGCTGTTTTCAGGCTGGTCACACCCCCTTTAGGATGGGGGGTCCCCACTGGGGTGCCTGGCCAGTCTGGGTGAGGGGCTGAGGGCCGTTTTCAGGCTGGCCAAGCACCCCCCAGCGTCGGAAGCTCCCAGCCTCTCCTTTTTTTCTTTTTTTTATTCTGGGATTTATTTACCTTCTATAATTGAAACTTTGTAGCCTTAAGTGGAGCTCAGAGCCGGCCAGGGTGGGTGGGAAGCTTGGCTTCCTTCATCACCAGGGGCAACCCAAGCCTCCTGCTCGCTCCAGCTCCGTGGCCACAGCCGGCTGAAAGTAGGTGTCTGGGGTTTATTTATCTTCTATAATTGAAACTTTGTTGCCTTGAGTGGAGCTCAGAGCCGGCCGTGGCAGGCGGGAAGCTTGGCTTCCTCCATCACTGGGGCAACCAAGCCTCCTGCTTGCTCTCCGTGGCTGCCGGCCACCATCTTGGTTGGGTTAATTTGCATATAGTCACTCTGATTGGCTGGTGGGTGTGGCTTAAGGCATAGCAAAGGGATGGTCAATTTGCATGTTTGTCTTTTATTAGTGTAGATAATAGGTAATTATGTTATATATATTTTACCACAATAAGAAGATCACATTGAAAAAACCTGATACACGGCACACATGTTTACGAAAACTCACTGAATTGTACACCTTAAATGGGTGCATTTATTATATGTAAATTAAGCATCAAAAAAGTTGACTTGGAAAAAAATGGTACCATGACAAACCAGGAAGGTTGAAATAAAGTCATAGTGTGGTGGGGAAGTATGATGCAAACTCAATGAAATTTGCTGATGACTAAAATAGAGTTAGACAACATTTCTGACAGACTGAGTTTCACCCTAATGGACAGATGCTCAGGCATGTCCTGCCTCCCTGTGGTGGGGATTCCAGCCCTGGTTGGGCTGTCCAGTCGGGACTTTGCAGAGCCCTGCTCTGCACCTGGCTCCCCTTGGGGGACTTGCCTGGTCCAGCGTGGTCTGTGTGACCGAGTACTCCTCGATGAGCAGGCTGTCCTTGTGGGAGATGAGCAGCCGGAAGATCCTGGCCAGGGAGGAGGAGGGGACCTGGAACTGGAGCATGTTGTGGTGCCTCTCCCTCTGCACGCTGCCCGGGAAGTTCCCCTGGAAGAACTGCTCCACGGGGTTCAGGTCGGGAAGCAAGTCGTCCTTTGGAGATTTGATCTTCATTGTGACGATGTAGCCATCTCCGAACCTATGGACGCCCACCACAGCGTGGTACAGGCCTGTTAGTAGTTGGGTCTAAGGCAGTCTCAAAATCAGGAATAGACTCATCAAACGTATTGGGGATTAGAGGTCACGCTATAAACCGTTTGTGCATGTTTAGAACTAGGAGGAAAAGACCCATGATAGTTCCTGGAGAAATAGTTTGATACTAGATTTTAGAGATTAAATGTCTGATTGTGGCGCAGTGGGTCATCAGACCTATGTCACAGCTTCCTGTGTCCAACTCCTGAGGCATGGATGTTCCTTGCTCCTTTCCCTCTCACATGCTTGCTGAAGTCAAAGGTGTTTTAGCCCCTGCAGAGATCACGGACCTGTCCATGGAGGCATGTAGGACCAGTGCTCATTCAGCTTATTCAGCGGTGGAAAGGCTGCTTGGCCCTTTAAGAGGCTGGCCAGGTGGGAGCAAAGGCTTGGAAAGCAAGCACTTCCCTGTGGAAGCTTCCAAAACCAATGGAGCTGCCAGGGCCAGGTGCTTCCCTCCTCCCTCACCAGGTCACCCAAGGTGGATAAAGAAAGGTCCACAGAGTGTGTGCACAGCTGCTGGCTTCCCTACACGCTTACGTAGGAACCCAGTATAGCCCTGGCAGTTATAACTGCCTTCAGTGTTCCCTCTGTGACCAAGGTTCCTCCCTCCACATAAAGTGCCTCTGCCTTCCAGCTCTGAAAACTGTCCCTCCACATGGGGAAGAGTCCCTCTCACCTGCTCTCCCATGGGGATGGTGAAGAGTGGGAGGAAAGGAGGAGAGAACAGCGGTGTCTCCAGCAGCAGGCACAGGACCTTACCAGCACAGGTCTGGTGACCTCACAGGCAGAAGTCCCCCTAGATGTCTGTGCAGTATCCAAGCTGTAGTTGCTCAAGAAATCATGGCTCAAACATGCAAATGCAGCTAATCTACTAGCCTTTCTCTCAATCATCAACCTGCCCTGATGCAGGTAGGAGTGCCACACACTCCTGTGGGTACATCTCGGCTTAGATAAGGTGGGTTACGTGGTGTTCCTTCACCAACCAACACAGTGACTTTTATATTCCAGGATTTCAAAAAGCATTTGCTAAACAAATGATAACTATAAATCGACCCTTCCTAGTTTATAATGTATATCAGAACTCAAGGGAGCATGGCAGGGCATTATTGGCATAATTTTATTTTAACTGATTATCAGCTTTGCAGAAACCATTATTAATACCACACTATTCACAGCAATGTACCATGGACAATATACTGAAGATTACTGGCATTCCTGGTTTGTTGTATGATACATGGTCATTTCTCAAACCTCAAAACATACAACATTCCAGAAAGGAAAGGTGATTCTTGAGCTGTTTAGTCTCCTATTCCCAAGTTGGTTGTGGGTTCTTATTAAATAGGTCGTTGGTCCTGGATTTGTTGGGACAGGTGGTAGGATAATGAGGCCGTGGTAGTGACTCTCCCTCCTCCCAGCCAAGATATGCCCCCGCCCCAATCAGAATGCTCCAGCTAGAGACTTGGGAGCCTTCAGCCACAGGCACTTAGCCCAGCAGAGAGAGTTTCTCTCAGCACAATGGCTTTCTCTATTTGCTGACGCAGAATGAGGCCTGGCTACACTGGCCTCTGCCTGTGGTGAGGGGGCAGGACCCTCCCAAGTGCAGGTGGAAAGCACAGGGCCTAGTTGACACCCCCTCCCCCAATGAAGGTAACAAAGGGGCCCTCTGCCCCGCCATCTCCTTACTTGTACTTGAGGTGCTGAATGGTACCCAGACACTGAAAGGTGCCCTTCACCATGATGGCCAGCCGGGTACACAGGGCCTCACATTCTTCCATGCTGCGGGGTCGGAGAGAGGAGTGAGGGGTGGGGGACTCCCAGCCACCTGCCTGCTCCACCCCAGCCCCTGGGAATCTCTTGCCTGTGGGACGTGAGGACCACAGCCCTCCCTTCTCTGATGATGCTCACGATGGTGTTCCACAGCATGCGGCGTGCCTGGGGGTCCATGCCTGTGGTGGGCTCATCCTGTGGGGAGGCAGAGGGCAGGGGCCCGGCTTACTGCACCCTCTATGGTTGGCTTCCTCTGAGCATTATCTCTGGCAGACAAGGCACAAGTCACTCCCCAGTGGGGTGAGACCCAGGGTATCTGGGCACAGAGTGTGCAAGGCAGGTGGCAGATTGGGAGAATAAGGACAGATCGTGCCCACCTCTAGCCCATTCCTCGCAGGACTGGGTTAAAGTTGATTAAGGCAAAGGAAAATTACCTTAAAAACAAACAAGCAAATGACAAATCCCCAAACCTTACACATGTTTGCAAGGAGATAGCTTAGGGACTTTTCTGGTTTCCTCCAAGTTCTGAAACCCATGGCCTCATAAACCCCAGATCTTATGAGCACGGGGCCTCCAGCTCCGCGTGAGAGCCACCTGAGCCTCTGGTCAGGTTCTTGTTCCTGTCCAACCCCCAAGCAGACCTTCCCTGGAAGTAGCCCTTTCTGAGCAGATGCCCACACCCCACAAGGGGCTGAACTTCCTGCTGTGAGCCTATGGCCCCACAAGAGACTTCCCAGGAACTCAGAGTGAGAACGTTTCCCCAAGTGCTACACACCAAACACTGAGCTGATTTGCTCAAAATGAACAGTCCAGACAGAAACAGACCACTGCATTTTCTAAATCTGCTGACCCAATCACAGACAGGCATCACTTGGTTCCCACCTTTGGGTCCACCTATCCCCACAGGTCACGGGCCCCTCACCAGCAGCACCAGCGGTGGGCAGCCAATCAGGGCAATGGCTGTGGAGAGTTTCCGCTTATTGCCCCCACTGTAGGTGCCGGCCAGGCGGTCCCCATAGAGAGACAGGCCCAGGCTCTGAATACTCCAGGTTGCCACCTAGGGAAGAGGAAGACAAGCAAACATCTCAGACCTCTACCAATTCAAAGCCTTGGGCTCCTAGATCTCACATATCTAGGACGACAGAGCCACCTACTGGCTCATGTTCTCTGGCACATGCTTTAAGGACCAGGTGTCTTCTTTCCACTCTGTGCCTTAGATTCAGCTTGGTCACTCAGCACCCATTGGGCGCAGCCCCCTGAGAAATGGGCTTCAGCCTTACAAATAGCAGCACCCAGTGTCCCAAAGTATGGCTAGGAGGGAGAGAGGAAGAGTCCCAGTGTCTGTTTAAGAGTGGTGGGTCTCATTGGTTCCACCCCTCCACAGGGTCACATTTGAGGTCTTATGCACCAAATATAAACTTATTGAGCACCCACCGTGAACCAGGCTCTGTTCTAGGCACTGGAGGGTAATGGTAAGCATAGCCATTGATCTTGTACTCACAGATGGAGGTGGTGCAACAATCAAAGTAAACAGAATAATGACAGATTATAACAGTGCTTTGAGGGAACTCTACAGGGAACTATGATGGAGAATAACAGGTGTGTGATGGAGAATAACATGTGCACAGGAATAAAACTAAGGAAGTCCGTGGAGATAAACTCACAATGCTTCTGCCTTGTGCAGTTGTACCTCTGCCTGGAATGTTCTTCCCCCAGATATCCACATGGCCCCTCTCTCAGCTCCTCACGTCTCCACTCAGAGTTCACTTCCTCTGTGAGGTTTTCCCTGGGCCACCCTACCTCAGCGTGCAAACCCAACAGCAACAATTCCTCCCTGCTTTATGGGTGTGGAGAGTTACTGCTTATTGCCTCTGCTGTAGGAGCAATGGATTTTTCATTCACAAATATGCTGTATATTTTATTTACTTATCACCTATTATTATCTGTCCCTCCCACTAGAGTGTAGCTCCATTTTTAACTTTTTATTTGGAATTCTTTCAAATTTATAGGGAAGTGTAAAAATGAGAATAGTACAAAGAACACTCATAAACCCTTTACTCTCTCTTATACACATACACACACTCACACACTTACATACACACATACTCACACACTTACACACACACACACACACACACACACACATGCACACACACACACACACACAATTTTCTCAGACCCAAAGATACATCTTGGCCCTTTGCTCCTGAATACTTCAGAGTCTATTTTCTAAGAATAAGGTTATTCTCATGCATAACCACAATGGAGTTTTTACATGTCAGTAAACTTAGCACTGTTACTATACTATTATCTAATCTTCTGTTCATAGTTCAGTTTTATCAATGGGCCCAATAATATCCTTTACAGCATTATTTTCTCTCCAGTACAAGATGCGTTCTAGTGTCCATTGTGTCTACTTAGCCTCCTGTGATCAGGAACATTTCCATAGCCTTTCTTTACTTTCTTTGTTCTTTATGACTGATTACTTTGAAGATTACAGCCCCTGTATTTTTTAAAAATAAAATGTTCCTCTAGAGTTTATCTGATGTTTCCTCATGGTAAGATGTAGGTTTATACGTTCCCAATCAGAATATTATGTAAGTGAAATTGTGTCCTTCTCAGGATATTGTGTCTGTGGCATGAGATATCCACCTGCCTCTCAGGTAATATTAATTTTGTTCACCCAGTTAAGGTGTTGTCTAATTCCTCCATTGAAAGTGATTATGCTTCCCCCTCTCAACCAATAAGCAATCTATGGAAGATATTTTTTAAAACTACACAAATATCTTGCTTCTTATAAAAAATGTCCGCTATATTTAGCAACCATTAATAATTATTGTTAATCCAATATTTACTATAATCATTGCAAAATGATTTTCCAATTCCATAACTTCCTCCAGTTGTCTATTGGTATTTCACTGTAAGCAAGAACCCTCCATTCTCTCCTGTTTATTTATCTATTTAATAGCATTGACTTACAAATTCCAATCCCCCACCTCAGTGTTTTATAATTTATCGTAGTATTTAATTATTGCGATGTCTAAATTGTTCCATATATGGCCATTGGGAGCCCCTTTAAGATGGCTCCTGTGTACTGTGACATGCCTCTATTGTGTTTTCTTAAGCTCTTCTTTACTCCTGGCATAAGATTTTCCAGGCTCATTCAATACCTAGGCTGTCCCAGACCTGGAATTTGTCATTTGTTTAAAGAGTCATAGTTTCTTCAGCGGGGATGGCATTAGATACCAAAATTTGGGCACAAAATGTGCTCATTGCTACTGGGATATTTTTTCTTCTTAGCTCTTTTAGTTACACATACACAAACATATATGCATATACATACATATGTGCAATATACAGGAACACATGCATGTATGCACAAACTTGTGTATATAAATATTTCATGAGTTTACAGTAATATCTCCAATTCCAATCCATCTTCACAGGGTAACTTCTTGCCTTCCCCTTTTCCATATTTGTATGTCCCTTCTTCCACAGTGAGAACTCTGGCTCCCAACAACATCACCACATTCACTCATTTACTTAACCCTAAAGCACATCTAAGTTGTTTCAGAACGGCTTTGCTCATGCTTCTATAAAAAATAGACTAAAAAGAGCTCAGGATTTGTTTGTAATTTCCCCCCTCTTCTCCACTTAAGACTGAGGCTAAATAGTCAAGTACTGCATCATCAGTTACTTGTATTAGTTCTTTTCCCTCCCCTTCTGCAAATAATATTTATCTTGAAATAAAATTCGGTTAATTTGCTTCAGTTTGCTTTCAGAGTTAGGATTTTCTTTTTGTTTTTATTTTACCCCCTTTCCATTCTTATTTATTTTATTTTTGAATATGTAGGATATTATTAATATGCTCCCAAAAGCCAAAACTATACAAGGAAATATACTCAGAGAAGGGACATTCCCTCCCATTTCCCTTTTACCCATTTCCTTCTTGTCAATGATGAAATTTATTGTTTTCTGGTTTATCCTTTCTACTTGTCAAGATAAACAGACATATGTATGCTTTCTTATTTTTTCTAGTTTCTTACATAAGAAGCATTGTACCTGTACTTTTTTGCACTTTGCTTTTTTTAACTTGAAAATATCTCTTGGAAATAACTTCATACCAGTTCACAGAGATTTTTCTCTTTCTTTCTTTCTTTCTTTCTTTCTTTCTTTCTTTCTTTCTTTCTTTCTTTCTTTCTTTTTCTTTCTGCTGCATAAGACTTTATGGTATGTATAGACTACAAGTTATTCAACCAACATCTTATTGCTGAACAGCTAGGTAATTTCCAATATTTTCCAACTAAAATGCAATAATAACTTTGTGCATATGCATGCTGTATTTTGGGAGGCATACCTGCAGGGTAAATTCCAAGAAGTGAGACTCTGGGTGAAAGGACAAATACATACATTGTTTTGTGAGATATGAGGGCAGGGATATTTTTGTCTGCTTTGTTCATTGTTATACCCCCTCTTCTAGAACAGTACTTGGCACATAGTAGACACTCAGTAAGCATTTGTTGAAGGAATGAATGGATAGCATTCTACAGCTTTTCCACCTCTAAATAACTGCACTCTTATGAGATAGCTTTATATGGTTTACCAAATTCCTAAGTTGCCACAACAAACCATTGTTTACCCTCTCAATTTCCTCTGCTGGTACACCTCGAAGCCGGGCATAAAGGTAAAGGTGTTCTCGCCCTGTGAGCAGGTCATCAATTGCATCAAACTGAGGACAGTAGCCCATACTTTGATGGACTTCAGAAATATTGGTTAAAATACTGCAACAAGAAAAAGCAATTAGCAAGTTTCCTTCAGAGAGAGGGTGAACAGAAAGCCGGGGCTGGAGGAGCTCTGCCAACAGAGTAAGGAAGCTGCCTTTTCTCTTCTCCCACGTTTCTCTTCTCTCAGAACCGTGTACACCACTGAGGAACCAAAGCAGGGGCCCTTGGTTAGAAACTCATGAACTTCAGGAGTTCTGAGCTTTGAATCCAGTCAGATCCTCCCGTTTCCCTGTCTAGGATAAATTCAATACCTGTTACCCAAATGAACTTTGGTTTTGGATTGGATCACTTCATATATTAGTTTAAAAACAAAAGGAAGATCAGGTTTCAGAAACTGAACAGTGATTTTTGATCCCTTTCAGACATTCGGGAAGTAGCTAGAGAAGATACATGCTTCCCAATGAAAGTAAATTTCTCCATCTGTATTTATTGGCAGAGATACAGTCAATGAAAGAGGACCAAATGGATCACCGCCACCCCTTCCCCCCAAACAAGAGGCTGGCAGGGAGGAGAGATGAAGTGAATTAGTTACTGATATATTCTCCCTCACTAGAAAACACATTGCCTTGATGAAAAGTAAACTGTCCTTAGTCTGAACATTTAGGTAATTTCCAATGTTTTCCCTCTTTCTCTTATAGCTTAGGGTCCATGAATAAAGGATGGATGCAATAGCATGGGGCAGAGAGAAGTCATTCACTATGACAGTCTCCCACTGTGACAAAAATAACTCCAGGTATGGCTGGGCCACTAAAAACCACCCAGGGAACCAAGGAGTGTACTTGAAGCTTCTAAACCAGAGAACCCAATCCTGTGTCTTAAACCTATAGTTTCTTTCTAGCTTCCATCTTGGTTTTAACTTCTGAGCATTAGACGATATCTCATCTGGACTATAACTTGAAGTCTTGTGGCAAATCCCATTACATCCTTCTGTCATCCGCACACTGCCTCCCACCAACACTCCTTTTGTTACCATTGTGAAGTCATTTGCTTGACTGTAAGCTAAGCTGGATCTGCAGATGAGAAAGGCCTAGCCATGCTCTCACTCCACCCCTGCCAGTCGCTTTACTCTGGACCCAACAGGGATGACCGGGGAAGGCCTGGGAACCAGAGAAGCCCAGGACTCCCCTGCCCAGTGGACATTTGGCCATTTGAGGATGGCTCTTAGGTGATGAGGCCTCAGTCAGGCAGACATGAGCAGGGCCTAACTCCAAGTCTAAACCAGGGCCTAGAGTTCCGCTGGGCACATCAAATGTGTCTGAGCTCTGCTGTTCAAGGAGCAGCTGGAAAGAGGCAAACAGGTGTGAGCTCCTGGTCTCCATCCTGTGTCTGCAGTCTGTTTACTCACACCTTATTACAAAGAGCAGAAGGCTCCCTCCAGAATCCAAGGACCCATGCCAGTTTTTCCTTGATAAAGTTTCCTTGGCCTGGCAAAACCAAGCATCAGCACAAAAATAGCCAATGCAGAATAAGGCCCTGGAAGGCCCTTGAACCCAACCCCATGTAGAAGTTCTGAGCAAGAATGCTGCAAAATAGGGTTCTCAACCTGGGGCTCAGGGGTGCTGTAGGGCCATAAATGTGCTTTAGGGACCAGTAAATTCCCCAAAAACTCTTTGCAAAAATATGTGGAGGGAGATAATGAGGACATGGTGTACTTTTTATAGAAAGTAAGTGCAAGAGTTCCTCAAATGCTCAAGGGAGTTCATGACACCAAAAAAAGAAAAAATCCCCAACTTAGTGCATCCAGAACTTTCTGAGAATCCATGCAACAGAGGAAACTCCTAACAATCACAATTCAATTCCATTTTCCAGAAGGTCTAAATTTTGGACTTTTTGGACTGTGGTCACTGGGAGGTCCACCCCTCTACACAGATCTTTCAGGCTCTCAGAGTCACCCTCAGACACAGGGTCTGAGCTCACCCTCTCTATGCTGGGACAGGGACACGGTCCAGGACCTATGAGTGATACCCTGGGACATGATGAGTGGGACACTTACCTCTTGCCTGCCACAGTAGCATCGCCTGAGGTTACTGTGGTGTCCCCAGTGAGCATCTTGAAAGTGGTAGTTTTGCCAGCTCCATTCACTCCCAGGAGGCCAAAGCACTGAGGGGGAACACACACAACTGGCCTCACCCTGGAGCCCAAAAGGGTCTGGAGTATCAGGCCCTAGATCAGTGATGGCGAACCTTTTGAGCTCGGCGTGTCAGCATTTTGAAAAACCCTAACTTAACTCTGGTGCCGCGTCACATATAGAAATTTTTTGATATTTGCAACCATAGTAAAACAAAGACTTATATTTTTGATATTTATTTTATATATTTAAATGCCATTTAACAAAGAAAAATCAACCAAAAAATGAGTTCGCGTGTCACCTCTGACACATGAGTCATAGGTTCGCCATCACTGCCCTAGATTAAAGTGTATGGGGAGGTGTGTGTGGGGGGGGGCCTGTTGGGGGGCATTTTAGATCTGTGCTTCCATTAGGAGGCCACTAGCTCCATGTGGTGCAGAATAGTAGAATATGCTCCCTCAAATATGCCACTTTGGCATTAGGATGACCTTGAGCTGAAGGCAATTGAAGAGAAGCAGAGATAAGAAAAGCTTTCGCCCTCCCCCTATTTGCCTAAAAGTAGGACACACATTTACAAGGTGTTTTCCCTCTACTCTCTACTAGTAAAGACAAGTTAATCACTGAAGACAACTTTAGACCCATACCAGGCTGGAGAAGGCACCAGAAGAATCTACATAACAAATTTTACTAACTAGCATTACTTGCCATTAGTTTCCCATATATTTGCCTCCCTACAATCTGCTACCCTGGAAACTCAAAGTCCCTGTCTTTTGTCTTGCCACTTCCCTAAAACTGTATTGTTCCTTTGCTAAGGTGCTAGATAGGCCTAAGTTCTAACCAACCATTGAATCATTTGTTTCCTCATGTACATGTGATGCACATGCTAACAAACCTCTCTTTGTCTTTGTTGTTAGTCTGTCCTTTGTCAGAGCAATTTATGGAGCCCGAGAACTTCGGAAGGTAGTAGGAAAGAGGGTTTTTCCTCCCCTACGGTGGCTACTGAGCACTAAAACTGCTTCTAGTCTGAACTGGTATGTGCTGTAAGTATAAAAGACCTAGATTCTGAAGACCTAGAACAAAACAAAAGAACATAAAATACTTTATATGAATGATATGTTGAAGTGATAATATTTCAGATATATTGGATAAAATAAGTAATTAAGATAAATTTCACCTGTTTTCACCTTTTTCACATGGCTACTAGAACATTTAAAATGACCTGTGGTGACTTGTGTTTTATGTTCACCCGGGAGGTCGGCTTTGGTGGGGAGGGGAGGTGATTCCCGAAGCCCTTTCCAGGGTGACCGGCAGAGTACCCACCTCTCCAGGACGGACTCCCACACACAGCCTGTCCACCGCGGGGCTGGAGGTGCCTGAATAAATCTGCAAGATCAGAGAAACTGGACTGAGGACTGAGAGAGGGTTAGAGCAAGGAAGACAAGACAGAGCAAAGACTGGCTTAAGTGAAAACTACCAACACGAAGAGGTTACAGATTAACAAGGGCATTCAGAGAGGAGCTGTGAGCTCTAGGCATCTTGAAATTGAGCCTGTGTAGAAATTGACCAGAGACAGCTTAGTGAGGCCCTGCATCAGTATCCAATGTTAATACTATGGAAAATTCATTGGAATTCTATGTTCTTGGAAGTCTTGGAAGACTAGTTAAATACAAAGATGACAAGACCACAAAAAATTAGAAAAATGAATCACTAGCCCAAGCCAGTTTTTCTCAGTGGATAGAGCACTGGCCTGGGGACTGAAGGGTCCCAGGTTCAATTCCGGTCAAGGGCATATGCCCAGATTGCGGGCTCCATCTCCGGCCCTGGTCAGGGCATGTGCAGAAGGCAATCAATTGATGTGTCTCTCTCACATTGACATTTCTCTCTTTCTCTGTGTGTGTCTCTCCCCCTCCCTTCCACTCTTCCTAAAAATCAATGAAAATATATCCTTGGGTGAGGATTAACAAAACAAAACAAAAAAAGAAAAACAAATTGCTTTCATAGTCATATCGCTTATTCTACAGAAGGCAAATGACAATGAGGTGCCATCTCGGGGTCCAACTGGCACCTCCAAACTAACACACCTACACCTATTTCCTTACCTTGGTCAGTTCATTTAGACTTAAGATATCAGTTTTATTTCCCCCACTAATAATTCTTTGTCTTTCTTCAGCCACATCATCATCTTCATCCACAATGGGCTCCTTTGTGGGCTCAGCAATCCTAAAGGAAGGACAGGGGACAGGATTGGGCTGGTGCACAGCGTCCTCAGCACCGTCCTCTTCCTCCTGCCTCTTCCCAGACTCTGCCCCCAGCCAGGCTCTCTATCCCCTAAGACTTAAATTCGCGAAAGGACTCCCAACAGAAGAGGCATTAGGCAGAGAGGGCAAGTGCTCGGGCCCAGAGTCAGCCCTGGGTCCTCGGGGCTGCCTTCTGGAAACATGAGCGCCCACGTCAGGATGAGGCAGGGTCTGGGCACGGTTGGCAGCCACCGCTCCTGGCCGGGGGCACTGTCACTCCTCTCCACATTGATGCTGGCTGCACGCAGCTCATATCACCCCATAATACTCCCTTCCTCCCCGGCCCTGTCCCTACTTTCACATCTTTTATTAGCAAAGGGGTCTCCTTTGTCTATTGCCTGCATACAGCGGCACTTTGGATACCCCTTAACCATTATCCTTTGCCATGCTATCGTCCAATTTAAAATGAGTATCTATCTGCTCACTAAATGAGGAACAAATATTAGTGACTGAAACCAATAACATTATATTTTAAATATTTTAAAGTTTAGAGTCGTCACAAATTCTTTTGTGCCGATTTTAATGTTTTTCTTCTTCTTTTGTTATTCAGAGCAAGCCAGGCTTTGAGAATGTAAACACCATCATGGTGTGGGGCTCATGAGGGAAAAGGCGGCCATGTGGATGTAGAGCCAAGTCCCTGGGCGTTGGCACCCTCAGGGCAGCGGCATGGACGTACCATCGGGTGAGGAAGAAATGGTGCTGGATGAGGAGGGTCAGGAGGAAATACACCGCCCCTTCTGCCGCCATGGCAACCAGGTTCTTCCCAATGAGGTCCCATTGGAATGGATTTGGAGACTTCTTCTCACCTGCGGACAGAGGCCACCGGAAAGCAACAGGAATTAAGCCCACTCTGCCGCCCCAGCGCCCCCTAAACACCTGGTTTCAACACTCGGCTCAGCTAGACCAGCCCTTATGCAAGGAATCAAGCAAGAGCCGAACACAAGTCTCATCCTGACTCCTCAAGTCAGAGTAGGGAAAAGTGGAGCCCGCCTTCCCCCCTCCTGTGGCTCCTCAGCCAGGAAACAGGCTTCCTGGCCCTGATCCCTTCTGGGCAGCAGGACAACCCAACCAAACCAGGTGTCTGACCCCCACCAACTCCACCGCCTCCCACCCAAGGCTGGATCGGAACTCCTGCTTCAGCCCTCCCGCCTCAAAGGATCCAGGGCCATGCTCGCCTGGCCTACTGCCACCCACCAAACCGGGCATAGACGTCTGTCACAGCCTGGCTCAGTGCCAGGTCAATGAGGCCCCGGCCCAGGCAGAAGTGGGGGAAGATAATGAGCAGCTTCCTCAGCAGGGCATTGAACCTGAGCAGCGTCTGAAACACAGCAAAGCAGGGCAGTCAGGAATAGGGCCAAGCCCACGTGCCCTCCTGAGCAGGGTGGGCCTGGGGCGGGACTGCAGACGGAGGGGCCAGGCAGCCAGACTGTCTGAGGAGGGGTTTGTGGAGCAGACAGGAACATACAGAAACACTCACAGAGGTGTCTCTTGGGGAGCCTCACAGGCAGCCCTTGGGGAGCTCTCTGTGGCCTCACTTTGAAATTACACAAGCCCTCCATGGCATTTGCTACCAGGAGAGGCAGCGGCTGGGAATGTGGCCCAGGCGCTCGCCTGTGGTACAGCTGTGAGCCATCTCGCATCCCAGGGACTGAGGCTCTCTCACCTCCTCTATGGTAGCTCAGCTTAGACCAAAGGGGAGAGGGTCCTGGGAGCATCTCCCTGCTCTGCCTCTCCGCTCCCACAGGACAGCGATGGGCTGTGTGCAGATGCCGCCAGCACTAGAGAAGGCAGAGACTCTCTGGTGCCTGTGTTGAGTTGGGGGACTTGTTTCCAGGTGATCGGATTGTGCCTGCTGCCTCGGCCTCCAAGTGTGAGCAGAGTCTCCCCCAAGCAGGCAGAGGGGACACGGAGGAGGTGAGGCCGAAGAGGCCACTGCTGCCCACTTGCCTGGCCTGTACCTACTGCGCAGCCTCCCCCAGCCCCCCACAGCTCCCGAAAGGCACTCTGCTCTTCGGCCTGTGGGCCTTTGCACTTGCAGCTTCTGTTAACCATCGCTATGGGCAGGAAAGAACGCCCTCTTCACAAAGCTGGCTCCAATAACCCCTCCTCTCATCAGCCTTTCCAGATTCCCATAGTAAAATACCTACTCCTCGCTCATACTTTCCACATTGCCAGGGTTAATTATGTTTTCCCTGACTACTTTCTCCCTAGTCAGTGGTCCCCAGAGGACAGGGATTGGGTCCTAACCATTTGGTATCCTTCCTGAATACCTTGCACAACAATTAACTCATAGTATTTATTAAATGGGTTAATAAAATTCTACTTATCCCAGGCCGGGCTCAAATTGAATTTCCTCCACCACGAGTCTCCTGGCCCTTGCAACCCAGTTCTTTTGGGCCCACTCTGACCTGTAGCATTTTATGTCTCGCCCCTTTGATGCTCTGTCATATGGAGTGGTGTGTCCTGAGGGTTGTTTTGGTTCCTTCGTTGGTGTGCAGGTCACTGACTGACTGGAAGGGGGGTTCCTGGGGGCAGTGCGAGGGGTTGCACTCATTCATATCAGCACAGCCATCGTATGGTGTTCGCTTTGTTGACACCTTTTGACTGAGCAGGGACAGCAGCGACTGGGACCTGGGGAGTCTCTCCGGGATGCTGGATATTTCTGCAGCATCTGTCTGATGATTTATGTGACAGCAACCAACTTTTATGCAGGGGAGGAGGGTGAACTCAAAAAAGGTTGGCTAAATGAGTGCAGCCGGCAGGAGGGAGGGAGAATGTTCTGAATGGCTTTAAGCTTACCATTTAATTATTCTGAAGTAACACTCTCTCTTAAGACTTAGTGGGCTGTGAGCCTGTGACAAAAACAGCTCTGAAGAGCAGCCTTTTCAGCGTGCCAGGGTGCTCTGGCAGGAAGAGGGGGTTGGGGGGAGGAGGTCTAGAGTGGGTCTGTGTTCCCATCCCCCTCCTTTTTGGGGTCTGACTGTAACATGGTATATTTTTTTTATCAGTCATGGGATAGAAGTGGGGTGAGGGTGGGGGGTTGTTCCTTGCTTAGTGGCCACAGAAAGCCTGACAGGGTTTGGGAAAGAGTGGCTGTCAGGAAGCCAGGAGCTGGGTGGTTCGTGCAGATTTGCCTTGGGTCCTCCCAAGGGCCCAGAAGCAGGAGTGGGGCCAGGGGCCAGGGGCCGGGAGCTGCAGGACAGCAGAATAGATGCACTAGTGCCCAACCTCTGAACTGCAAAGACCTAATGAGGGAAGGAAATGAGTGGCTAAACAGGCCACTGGGGACACAGACACATGGGTGAGACCACCAGTCCTTGGAGATGTTCCCAGGACAGCCATGGCCAGGGCTCAGACACAGCAGGCTGGGAGCAGGAGTGTGGAGAAAAGACAGCCCTGCAGCTGCTACCATTGTGTTTAGGATCCAGTCTGGCCAGCTCTTTCTGGGTGAAGAGAAGTCTGGGGGGTTGTGGATAGGATAACTGGACTTTTCAGGCCATAAACGACTCATTCAGCGCCATAAATTCCTAACCCTTATCCTCAGGATTAATTTTCATGTAAAATAGTATATATTCCTGTTAAAATTTGCATAAGGAAGTGGAGAAAGACTATATATGTATTGGCTTATATGTCTCCAGAACACATATGAAAGAAACTCCAATGAAAGGTTGCCTCTGGAGAAGGGAACCAGGTGATTGCAAAACAGGAGTAGGAAGGAGACATTTCATTGTGTGCCTTTTCACACCTTTTAAATGTTGAAATCACATGAATGCTATGTGTGTGTAAATCTTAACACCAAAGTCCTCAAGAAAACCTTCTTAAAGGAGTAAGAAGGATCATGAAAGGTCATTTATAGCTTGAGAATGAGCTCAGAAAACCATGACACCAGAGCACACACATGAATAAGGAGCTTAAAGAAGAAAAGAAGGAAGGAAGGAAGGAAGGAAGGAAGGAAGGAAGGAAGGAAGGAAGGAAGAAAAAGAAGCAACATTCATTTATGCACTGACTTGTCCAGACACAGTGCCTGCCATGGCTCTGCTTGACCGTCACATTCTGTCCTCTAGTATCCCAGTCATCAAACAAGGAAGCCAAGAAAGTCGTGCTCACCGGGTTATTCTCAAATAATTCCAAGATGAAGGTGATGGCACTGCTGTTGATGCCGATGAACAGATTAGCACAAGACAAGGCCACATAGGCTGTGCTGGGCACATCGAACAGGAAGGATGCTGGGTACATCATGGGGATGACTGCCCATCTGTGTGAAACAACACAACTCAGCAGGACGGAGTGCCCGTTTCCACTCCATCTGCTGTACCCCAGGCATATGCATTCCCCTCACGCAGGAGGTGATATGTTTGAACTGGTGAGCGTCCCAGGAAGACCAGAGATACTCCACCCCTTGGTCTTTGTTCCTCATCTTTGACTTGAGGTAACAACGCCTTCCCTGGCCATCTCAAGGGGATTTTGTGAGGAACAAAGGAGATGGTAACTGTGGATGTACATAAATTATAAAGCCTTGTACAATGCACGGAGCACTGTCTTCCCACAATGCTTCTCATGCGAGTCTGATCAGCAAAGCTGAGCTGAGACCCCAACAGGCTCATTTTCACAGTTCACTGGAGCTGATGTGCCAGTCATGCTAGTTCCCGAATTCTTTTTCAATAGAGATAAATGGAAACCATTGCTATTATAATAGCAAGACTCTATTGGCCCACATGGAAAGGGCCAGGTATCATTATCTCCATCTTATAGATAAGAAAACTGAGGCCTTGCTGAGGTGTATTACTTGTCCACAGTACACATGTAGTAAGTGGTAGGCCCAGAGATAAAGCTGCACAGTTTGCTCTAATTCCACTGAATTTCATCTCTGTGACATCCTCTGGCCCTGACTCAGGAACAGCTTTTCAGCCGGAGTCTTCTACTGTGTGTACATAACCCTTGGCCGGTACAGATGGAGACACTGGGATGTTCAGATTGGCTTTCGATGAATAATCAGAATCACAGCTGGGTGAAAAACAGGGGAGTGACTGAGTCCCAGATTTTGGTTAGGCCACCGTTTGAATGGGAGAAGATTCAGGCCATGTGGGGTGAGTAGACCGAGCGTGAGTAGACCGAGCCTCAGGAGCACCTCCACGTATGGAGTCAGACACAGAGGCCAGGCCGAAGCGTCTGCTGGGGGCCAGAAGCTAACCTTGCCACCAGAAACCCCGTGTTCTGCTTGGAGATCATGCCTCCCCTCCCCCCAGCTTCCCTTTGGAGAGCATTAGCTAATGGTCTGAACAACTCACCCGTACAGCATGAGCAGTGCAACAAGGGCAGGAAGATTGTTCGGAGAAGTGTAGGCTTTCTTCTGAAACCCGACAAAGATGCCCACCACCAGTGCCGCACTCACAGCATAATTCATCTTGGAGAGAGAAGAGGAGAGCAAGGCACTTTACCTCTCTGGACCTCTGTTTCCTGACTGTCAAACGAGGGCCGTGGGCCGGGCAGCTTGTCTAGCATATATGGTCTGGGATTCTGATTCTATTGGTCTAAACAGCTCTTGGTTAGTATATGTTAAACTGTTTCTAGTCCTCCTACCCCACCCCACCGCCCTGTGCGGGGGACCTTTAGTCTGCATCTTTTACAAAATTCTACCTGATTTCTCATTCTCTCTTTCTAATTGGTATGAAGTCCTATCGATTCTACTTTCTAAGTATGTCTCCAGAATTCATAAAAAATACTTAAGATATAGTCCTTGACCTCATGAAGCTCAAATAAATGATACCTTTTTATCACTTTCTCCCTTCTCTTCCCTTCCTGCACAATTCAGTCCTAAAGCCAGTAGAATAGATAGGGAAAGTTGGGCAGCCACGGTGGGGTCAGGGGTGGAGTCTGAACAGGATGAGAACCTGAGAAGGGTGAGAAGGGTGTCTCACAGGGTGTGTGAGCCCCAGTGGGGCGAGGAGGGTGTTGACCTGGTGTGGGGTATTAGAGCCAGAGCAGAATGAGGAGGAACTCCACGTGGGGTCAGCTGGAGCAGAAAGAGGAGGGTGTCCATACAGGAGAGGGGATGGAGGCAGAGATGGGGACTTATTACATGCAGGTGTATTGCTCAGGTAGGTTAATGAGTTGGAGGTGACAGAACCTGGTGTCTCACTCTTGAGGAAGAGAGTTATAAATATGGAAAGTGGAAAGCCTTAGTGAGCCAATGGTGTGGTTTGAATAGAGGTTTTAGTGAGCCCTCAGTGTTTGGTGTATAAGTAGGTAAATAGAGATGCAAATGGTTTTTATCTATGTATATGCTTACATATCTCCCCTAGTTCTCCCCACTGAGATGGAGAGATGAAAAAAAAATCCTGGGACCATTGAGACCCCAATAGCACAGAACCTACCTAGCGCCAAGATCTTGATTTTGAGAGCTGTTTTCCATGGAAAGGAACCAGGGTTCCCTGGGGACACAGTTGATGCCAAGTAGGGCTGGGGCGAAGTGGAGGACAGACCTGGAACACCTTGCAGTGCCAGAGAGCATGGAGTTGCTCAAAGACAATGGGGACAAAGTCAAAGGAGGCAGCTCCATCAGGCTCCCACTGGTCAAACTGGGGATAATTTGAGCATTAGGGTAAATAATAGTGGTATCCAATTATAACCCATGGACTGACACAGGAAGATGACTCCATATAATTATAAGTAAATAAATCAGCGGTTCTCAACCTGTGGGTCGCGACCCCTTTGGCCGTCGAGCAACCCTTTCACAGGGGTCGCCTAAGACCATCCTGCATGTCAGATATTTACATTACGATTCATAACAGTAGCAACATTACAGTTATGAAGTAGCAACGAAAATAATTTTATGGTGGGGTCACAACATGAGGAACTATATTTAAAGGGCCAGAAGGTTGAGAACCACTGAAATAAATGAATGAATGGGAAGTTTGATAACAAATAGGATATTTACACAGCTTTAAAGTACCTCTTCCCAAAATTCTTGCTAATTATAAAAAGAAAAAGATTAACTTTACAGTGAGGAGCTCGTCAGACACCATCTTCATCAAGGGACCACTGTCGGTAGTAGGGCAAATTGAGAGCAGCAGCCACTTGATAGGAGGCAGTGAGAAGACAGAGCATCCCTTGTGATGCTGCTGCTGTGACCTGAATCTGACCATGAGGAAACATCGGGCCAATCCCGATTCTAGTCCATAGTCTATCTCTCCTTGGGTTCAGACATCTCTGTACAGGTACATGCACGGTCAGCTCCAAGTATAAATTCTGTTCCTCGTCTTTTATTTTTTATAAATATGTTTTTATTGATGTTAGAGAAAGAGAATAAAGGAGAAATAGAAACATTGGTCACCTGCCTCCTGCACATCCCCTACTAGAGATCAAGCCCACAATCCGGGCTTGTTCTCTGACAGGGAATTGCACTGGTGACCTCTTGGTTCCTGGGTCAGTGCTCAACCATTGAGCCACACCAGCTAGGCTGTTCTTTGTCTTTTAAAAAAAAGCAGAGTGAAAAAACTGGCAAGTTAGTAACTTTTCAGTGCAGGTGTACCTAGCTCTTTTCATGTTCAAAGTACGAGGCCAATGTGGGGCCTGTGAGTGATGTTTTTGTCCACAGCGGGGCTTGTAGAATCTGACCTCCTCTCCATGTATTCATGCGTGTTTTTTCATGCAGACAGAAAACAGAGGGAAGAATGTAGGTGCTATTAATAACTTCTGGTTTTGTATTGTTAAGTGACAGCCCGCTTAACAAGTCGAGTAAAATAAATATGTCTCTAGGAATCCTGACTACAGGCCGCAGTGGAGAAGGCCGTTTGAGTCGGTTTCCATCATGATGTACCTTATCATCACATGAAGTGGGGATCACGTTAGTCTTAGAATGTTGAGAAAAACAAAGGATCTCATTACCCAAGACACCCAGAATACCTGGAGTTGGTGTCACAATCATCTCTACTATATTATAACTAGTATTTGCTGCCAATTAACGTTGACCCTGTGGTCTGTCATGAAGCCCCCCATGCTGACCCCTCCCTGCCTCCTCCAATACTGGGGTGAGAAGGGTGCTAGTCTGCTGCTGATTTGCTAAAAAACTTTTCTTCATTTTCCCTAACTTGGTGCCTAAACTGATATAGTGAAGGTCTGGCTGCTTTGGGAAATCAAAATAAGGCCAATGGATAGGATGCCGGGTTTAGCAAATAAAAATATAGGATGCCTAGTTAAATTTGAATTTCAGGAAAACAACAAATACATTTTTTAGTGTAACTATGTCCCATGCAATATTTGGGGGTGAAACATACTTACCCTAAAAATTAATTGTTTATCTGAAATTCAAATTTAACTGGGTGTCCTATATTTATCTGGTGACTCTGCCCTAGGAGGAATTCCATCCTTACCCCTTTGGGGTGGGGCAGGATTTAAGAAGAGGATGTGGAGTGAAGGTCTGCTTGGTATTACTTCTTCAGCCAGACATTCTCAGGAAGGCCAGCCTCACTGAGTGCAGTAATTACTGGATGGGTCAGAAGGCCCCTTGAGGCAGGGCACGCAGAGCCTCCACCCAGCAGTTGTTAAGCTGGGCCCTACATTCGTCCTTAGCTTGCTGTTCCTAGTTCTGTGCCTTTCTAAGAAGATGTCAACAGACAGCAGACACACAAGGCCCTTGGCACAGCAGTCCGGGCAGTGGGAGAGCCCCACCCTACTGCGCCCCTCAGTCAGAGCAGACACAAGTGCCCACCCCTCAGGCCAATGGAGGTGAGAGAGGCACCGTGACCTGACACTTACGATGTCCCAGAGGAAGTTGGTCAGCCAGTAAGTGGTGGGGCTCACTCCACTGACAAACTGGAGGTGCTTGGCTTTGTTCACTCTCTCCTGGATCAAGTAAAGGACAAAGCTGGCTGGGACGAAGGACATGGCAAAAATAACGCAGATAGCAACCACAGCATCCACAGCGGTGGTCAGCCTGCAGCAGGACAAGAGACACCGGGAGAGAGAGGTGAAGGAGGAGGAGCAGCTGCCAGAGAAAAAACAAAGTCAGGCTCTGGGCAGGCTCAGCCAGTCCCAGAGAACAGCCTCCAAAACCCCCTTCCCAGCCTGACGATTGTCATTTCATTCAATTGTCTGAAACGAAGTCAAGTGGATATTTGAGGGTTTTCTGTTCTATGTTGATGTTGAATATTGTTCCATTTTCATATGAAAGTCTAGATAAACTTTCAAAGTATTTACTGATGGTTATAGAAATGAATTTTTTAAAAAATATATTTTATTGATTTTTTACAGAGAGGAAGGGAGAGAGATAGAGAGTTAGAAACATCAATGAGAGAGAAACATCGACCAGCTGCCTCCTGCACATCTCCTACTGGGGATGTGCCCGCAACCCAGGTACATGCCCTTGACCGGAATCGAACCTGGGACCTTTCAGTCCGCAGGCCGACGCTCTATCCACTGAGCCAAACCGGTTTTGGCTAGAAATGGATTTTTATATTGTCATATATCACAATGCTCTTATCAGTTCTATAGCTTCTCTTGAATTTTCTAGTAGACAGTCATATGATCTGTGAAATTTATTCCTTTTCTTAAAGGAGGCAAATTGTCCTGTGAGAACATGAAACACATCATAGCATGGAGAAATGCTCATAACATAAGTTCAAGGAAGCAGGGAACAGGCCGATTATACAGGACGGGGCTCTAGTCATCCTTTCCTGGGCCAAGTGGAAGGCATCTGGCCAAGAGGGCAAGTGTGGGCTGAAATCCGACCTGAACTTCACATGCAAGCCATGACCCTTTGCATGGAACAGTGCCCACTGAGAGAAAGGAGCACATTCACTAATTCCCACAAAGCACCGTCTGTGCCAGTCAGCGTCCTTATAAAACTGGAAATAGCATGATCCACACACATAGTAAAAGTAGAGCAAATGACTGAAAGGGAAACGTGCAAAAACGTTTAGAGGAAATACCCTAACCTGTGTAAGGTTACAGATAATAAGTTCTTAAGACTCTATTCTTTAAACTTTACTTAATGAACATACACTATTTTATAATCACAAAGACTCCTATTTCATATTTCATATTCAAGAGACTTGGCAAGGCGGAGTAAGAATAAACACAAGGCAGGCGATTCTTCCTCAGTCCAGGGCCTGGAGGGTGTCCAGAGGAAGGTCCCAAGGTTCCAGGGCCAACTTTTAGCCAGTGACCCTGGGCACGTGGAGGGCCCAGTGATGAGGGCTCTCAGAGTGTCCTGGGGTAGGAAAATGAGGACCCTACCGCTTACCACAAGCATGCACTCACACAGGCTACAAGCATGCTGCAGATTGCACAAGATTGATGTTTTCGTTGCCTGAAGCTGTGCGGGAAGAGCCTAAGCTCGAGGGAGGCAAGGATCTGTCGACATCTCCACAGCCTGGTTGTCTGAGAGAAATTACCAAAATCTGAGCTAATTCCTGTTGGGGAGACGAAAGATTTACTGAACTTTCCCCGTTCCCGGCAGTCATTTCACATTCTGCAGAGGAGGATATTTGTGTAAGCTCCAGCAGTAATTTCTTACCAAGAGCCCAAAGGGAACAGAACCAAATCTATGCTTACTTTCCTAGTGAGGACGAGGAGGAAGAATGGCCAGGCAGTCTGGCACACAAGCGCTGAAAGTCTTACGTTCACGTTTGCCCATTGACCAGCCTTGCCCTCCAGCCCACAGCACCGGATAGTGAAAATCCTCTCGGGTCTCCCAAGAGAGGAGAGGGTGACAAGAAAGTTGTGCAGCTGGGCCTGTGCGGCTGGGCTTACACTGTGATCTCAGAGAGCTGCTCCTTGGTCAGGTTCAGGGGCTGGCTTAGGACGGTGATGCCATACTCCTCGGGGTCCCTGTCCGGGTGCAGGCCGGCTCGCAGGATGGCGTTGTGGGCCACGTTGAGAAAGCTGACCAGGGCGTGCCAGCCCTTGTTGTTGAACCACACCTGGAGGGCGGAGACGGGCTTCCTTAGGCTGTGCTGGCATGACCCCAGCGGCCCTGCGCTAACAACAGCTGTTTAAAGAAAAAAAAATGAGCCGCAGGGAAAGGAATGTGAGGAGGAGGAAGGCTTTGGCAGCTGGAAGACATTCCATGCTAGTTTTCAAGTGGAGACTCGGTGGAATTTAATTATTTGGGAAAATAAAAATAAAGTCACCAGCTCATGTGGATTTTTAGCTCTGGGGCAGGTGACCCAGGGCCAATACCTTAATGTTGTCTTCAGTTTCTAGATGTCTAAGGAAAACAGACATTTCTTTAGCGGCCTCTCTGGTGACCGGACCCTAGAAAACCATAATTAACAAGAAAGAGGTTTTTTATTTTCACTCTTAGTATTCATGAGATTTTCTGTTTCATAATGACTGGCGCGTTGAAAGTCCTACCCAAACCTGCAGCCCGTTTACGTACCCCGCTCACATTCATCATCTGGCCAAGGTCACTTAAAAATCCAACAAGCGCCTCCCCAGTGATGGGGAGAGCCGGCAGCTTTCCTCCGATGGAAATTCCTCCGTACCTGACAAGGGAACAAGAAGTCCTCAGATCAGTGCCATGACCCACGTCTGTGGTGCTTCATGCTTGCCAGTAGCTCTCAGTTTCTGTAGGGAAATGTGTGCTTTGGGAGGCGTTGTCTGCACTAGTGAGCAACATGGCTCCACTTTACAACTTTGAATGCTTCCTCGTTGCCCCCAGCCCCGATCCCTCAGAGCTCGGTCTCTCTGACCTCTCCAACCCCTCCTCATGCCTTGCCTTGAGTGGCATATCCCGGCCACGTCCAATCCAATCACTCGCAGAGCTGCCAATGGTCCTGGTTGCCTCTGCAGGGCTGTGGGCTTCCCAGGGCTGCCTTTCTTGTTCTTGAACATCAGACCAACTGCAGCTCCTCTGTCACATGTCATCTTCTCTCTGAAGTTTTCCCTGACTTGCCATCATCCCAACAACAATTCCTCTCCTGTATCACATCTGTCTGTACTTTACAGGCACTTCCCCAGCACTGGACTCTCCTTAATCTAATCAGGACCAGGCCTGCTGGGCCCAGCTCTCCATGCCTCTCAACACTGCCCCTCCCTCAGGCAGCCCCTCACCGTCTTTTGCCTTGACTCAAGCTCTAGCTCCTTAATGAGATCCTAGCCTTAGGTCTCTCCCCATCTTCCACACTGCTCTGAACACATCTGGGAGTGCCATGCTCCGGATAAAACCTTTCAATGGTAGGATAAAAGCCAAACTCCTCTACAAAACAAAATTAATTTGCTGAACTTTATTTCTCAGGGACTCAAATTGCGATCCGCCCATGCCCCCAACTTTCTACTTCAGCTGAGGATGTATCCTTCCCTCTAGGGAGCAATTCTAAAAGCAGGATGACACTTTTATGGTCTAAAACAGGGGTGGGAAATCTTTTTCTACCAAGGGCCATTGGCTATTTATAACATCATTCCCAGGCCATACAACATTATTAACTTAAAAATTAGCCTGTTATATTTGGTCAAACATTTAATTAACTCACCACTAATGCCTTGGCAGGGCCAGACCAAATGATTTCGAAGGCCTTATATGGCCCGAGGGCTGGATGTTCCCCACTTCTGTTCTAGAACCAAGTCAACATCAGCTCTGCCTTTATTCTACAGGCCAATTCCTTAGGGAGACGGGGAGGCTAGCTCAATCCTAGAATGTCCCTGGAGGATTCTCCAAACCTCTGGAATGACTCCAGTCTCCAGGATGCCTCAGGAATGAGTTACCTGGGACTGGGCCAGATTCCCTAAGGCTTACAAGGAATGAATGGGCCACAGAGTGCCAGGGCTCAGGTCACATGGCCTCTCATTAGTATTGCAAACGATTCTGTGCTTGAACTTTTAGAGCCTCCACTGAGTGAAAATGCTCTGGGACAACTCTTCAGGGAATATCACTTCCCGTCCATGTCCTTCATGGAGATCTACGACTGGGCACCTTCGGGGTCCAGGGTGTGTCTAGCCGCATGTCCTTCAGGGCAGGTCCTGTGACTTTCTGAGCACGCACAGAACATTCCATCTACCTGGCTTTGAGGTGTGGCTTTCAAAATGTGCATTTTAAATAGATCAATTTCAGATTTTAATTTCTTATAAAAATAGTTTCTTACCTCTGTTCGTTGACCCAGAATTTGCTCTTTAAGCTGAAAGTGAAAACAAATCATACAATGAATCCCACTGGCCCAGCCGTGTTAAATTCCTTCCGCTCATGGGGTGTCTCAGTCTTCAGGGGCATTTTTGCATCTCCTGATATCCAAGCAACATGGAAACCTCGCAGCCTAGGGGCTGAGCTGATACGCATGCAGGAAAAGGACTGATGCTTTCCACTGCTGGCTCCTCAAGTCCCATCCCACATGCTGGGCTTCCTGGGACGCCCTGTTGTCAGGTTATTTGTCAGACCATCTGACAAATGGCAACTATCATGCCGGTGTGAGTGGAGGCTGCAGCCCACCCTCTTCCACCTGCACGAATAAGGCTCTAATAATCACCTGCACACGTGGGGGAAGTTCTGACTCACTCCAAGCCCAGACTTCAGAGACTGACTTCCAGCCAATCCGGGGTAAAATGACAAGATGCCATCGGTAGACCTCATAGGTCAGGCTCACAAACTATCATTGACATCAAACACAAAATCCAAAGTTCCATCATGCAAACTGGCTGCTGAGAACAAAGTTTGGGATGCTTGTTGTTTATCCCAGTATCTGCTTTTATTTTTGGGTGTGGCTGGCATTCTTTATTTTGCTGACTGCTGGCTCGGCCCTGCCTTCTGGCAGCTGCTTCCACCATCTGCAGTGTGTTCTGGTTAATTGAGTCCATTTATTCTTTGAGCATGGCTCTGGTAGGGGAGGCAACTGAAAGTACTACTAAAATTAGACAGTATGTTTTATTTTAAAGCCCCAGAGCACCTGGGCCTGGATCAGGGTTCCCATGATGCCATCTGGGTAGCACACGCTTGTCAAGCTCCCATAGGGTTGGCTGAAGCCAGCCCGTCCCCAGTTGAGGCTTGATAACAGCGGCAGAGCTGGGAGAAGTAGACACAGATAAGAGTTCACTGGCGTATCAAACGGCAGCGCGACCGGCGTTAATTTACAGCGAGAGTGTGACAGGTGCTGGGGACCTGGCTGGCCTGGGGGCTCACTCACATACTGTGCCCACTGCCTCGATCTTATCTTGGTCTAATCTTGTCCTTTCTGCTGTTTGCTTCTTACTTTTCTGTCTTGTTTCTTTTTCCTCTACCTTTCCCTCCTTTACTCTTGCTCCTCCCTCCAAACTTTGTCTCTTTCTTAACGAGTGAAAATCTGAGGCTGCATTATTAGATAAATCCTACATTTTTAATTTTAATTTTAGTAGTATATGGGTTACCCAGTGAGACTGCTTAGTCCAAACAAAACAAACAAAACAGACACAATTAAACTTAAGCTGCATTTTACTTGTATATTCTCGACTGCTCTTTCTGTTAGCGTAGGAAAAAGAAGAAAAATTCCGCTGCCCTGATTGTTGATAAATCATGTGAGAAAATGGTCTTCTGTTTTTAGTTAATAGTTTGGACAGGGAGCCAGGATGAAAAGCATAACAAGGGTCTCTTCTTACCTGGTTCGGATAAGGGCAGGATACGTCTTTACTAAGAAGTCGGAGATGTTCCTGTCTGTGAGGTCTTGTAGAATTTCTGTGCTGCGCTGCATTCTCTGAGACAGCAGGACATTCCTGTTAGTTACTTTGGAATGTGAGGCTTTACAGCTTGTGAAACTGCTTGTTCTTCATCAAAAGTTATGCTAGCTGTTGAGCCCCCCGCACTCAGAACAGTACCCGGCATATAGTTGAAACAGTAAATTGTGACATGAGTGAAAGAATTCAAACAGGACCTTACAATGTAATAAATCACATTCAAAATACACTTAGGACTGGAAGCGCCATCATCAAAACTGTGTGAGTTTGGCCACCAGGTGGCAATATTACTTTAAATTTGGGAATAGGTAATGGTTTAATTTCCCATTAGTCCTGAACCTTGGGTGTCAAGGGAATCAACCAAAAGTAGAGAGGGAAAATTTTGGTGGCTTTAAAACCATGCTTCTCATTTTTATACACTTTCTGTCTTCTCTTCCCCTGTTCCTATTATACTTCCTTCTTCAGTTCACTTGCTTTACCTAGTTCCTCTCTCTAACGCTAGGAGAGCTGGCATCTACAGAACTCTGTGCACAGACACTGTGTCAAATGCTCTGCACACATTATATCCCTTAATCCCCAAACCCTCATGACAGAAGAATTGTTACTTTATCTTATGGACCGAGAAAGTGAGTTCAGAAAGGTTGGCTAACTTGCACCGGGTTGTAGAATGTGTAGGTGGCTGACCTAGGATTTGAACCTATATCTGTCTGACTCCACAGCCCTCACTCTTTTCACCCCATCACCCTGCTTCTCGAGCTGAGGATGGCATCCTGGGGAACCGCCAAACTCTCTGGGTGGAATCTAGGCTGGAACAATTGCTGGTGCCTGGAAATTTTATGATAAATTGTTTTCTAAAAATTCTGTAAATAAAGTACTCCTATAACTTTAACTCGGTGTATTCTAGAAGTCAGGGGTGGAGCACGTCCACCTGGGGACCTACCGCCACTGAAAGAATTCGAGAACAGGATGGGGCCCTGCAGAAGACAGCATCCACCATCCGGCTTTCCAGATGAGGACAATTCACCACCTCGAACCAAGCCTGTACCCACACCTCTGGCTTAATTCCAGAGGGAGAGTGTGTTTGACTGAGTGGATGTAAATAAATGTGTGTGTGTGTGTGTGTGTGTGTGTGTGTGTGTGAAAGAGAGAGAGAGAGAGAGAGAGAGAGAGAGAAAGTAGCTCCTGTGCAGATTCATGATGTTACATTTTTTTCTCTCAAGAGAGACATGAATGATAATGAGGAAACATAGGCACAAAGAATGGTCTGTTCCCAGGACATTGGCTGTGGAGGCCTGTTACATTTCCCCCCGAGGAACCAGGCACCAACCACTGAAAACAAGGTTCTATAAGCTGGACGGGCAGCCTTGAAGTTAGGACTTGCTGAGGAAAGGAATCTCCATATAGCTGCTCCTAGCCTTCCCTCTGCCCTCGTCAGGACTCGGTGTGAGAACTCTGTCTGATGCTGGTGCGTTAGAGCAGAAGCAGCCGGAGGCCTTTGGCAAGCCCAGCAGAAGTAGAGCTTCCTCTTGGGGTACAGAGGACTGGGACACGCTCCCTCAGCTCCTCTTTAGGGATCCCTGTGATGCAGGGTGGCTGAGTTATGATTCAAAGGGGAAATATACTGCTTGAGAAATAGAAAAGTATCTGCTTTTAGCATGTAAAAAAATTAAAAAGAAAGAGAGAAAGCAAGATGCTCATAAACAGAGTCATTCACAAGCCAGCTCCTGGGATTGATGCTAGGGCAAAATTTAGTTGTCCCCCATGACCTGCTCTGCCCTCTGCCATCTGCCAGACTAAGAGACGGTTGGGTGCAAGGCCACCCAGACTCCCTTGACTTTTGATTCTGGCCAATGACATCCAAGTGTGGTAGCTTCCTGAAATCTTCCTAGAAGATAGCATATTTGCACAGTTTCCCTGTCTTTTTATTCATCCCTTCTTTCGTTCTGCGGTCTGGAAAGTGGGTCCTGCCGTCTTAGCCAAGGAGGCTGAGGCCTGTTTACCATGGAGAAGCAGCGGGACAGAGAGCTCTGGACCACCTGCATGAACTTTTACAGGAGAGGGGAACAGTGTCTTATTTCATCTGCTGTTTGGTTGGGGTGGTCATCATTCCGTTGAGTGTAATTCTAAATAACACAGTTTCCTTACCCACATTATTTCATCGAATTCTCATAAAATGCTATGAAATAAGTTACAGTTATCCCCAATTTATAAAGGAGGAAAGTAAGGCCCAGAGAGGCAAGTAACCAAACCAATGCGTGTGCTCTCAACACCAGGCCACACGGCCTCTCTGGGAAGCATTCATTCATGGGCACATCATTAGATATGGCCACAGAACGCCCCACTCGGTGCAGGTCAGCAGGGAGGACCATTATCACCCCAAGACAAAGTGAGACTTCCCTGACCCCGCTGTCTCTAAAAGCCCTGGGAAAGGCTCACTGTGATACATTCTGGAGTTCAGAACACCCACGAGAGGATGCTGCTCAGAGCCAAGATCGTCGATGTCCCTGCAAAACATCGGTTATTGTCTGTTTGTCTGTGTGTGTGTGTGCATGTTAGTGACAGCACATGGAAAGCTTTTTAATTAAGATTATTAATAAGCATGCAAATACATATGCATTTGAATGCACACTACAACATTGTTTATAAGGGACAAAAGTTGAAAACTCAGGTCTAAGAATGAGAGCTTTGTTAAATAAATTAAAGTAAATCCAAACAGTGGGATAAGCATGCAGGCATTAAAAACACTCATGTATATGCATATCGACATGGGCATATGTTCATAATATGCTATTAAGTGAAAATAGCAGGTTTTAAGACAGCATTTTAAATATAATCCAGGTTGAATGGGTAAAAACCAAATGTTATCGGTGGCTATTTCCAAGTGATAGGATGATTTCTGTTTTCTTCTGACTCATCTGTATTTTCTAATTTTTCTATCATGAGCATGTATGACTTGCATAATGTTTCAATGTTTAGAGATATTTTCTTACTAGATTGCATAGGAAGTGTGTGGTGGAAAACAAAGCTGGTCAGTGACTTCCTCCAAGTGGCTGGACAGGACACCGGGGGTAGCCCCACTGAGAGGACCCAGGGAACCTCATGAGGTCCTGCACTCCATCAGTTTAAAATGTTGTTTGGCCCAGCTGGTCTGGCTCAGTGGTTGAGCATTGACCTATGAACCTGGAGGTCACAGCTCAATTCCAAGTCAGGGCACATGCCCGGTTGAGGGCTTGATCCCCAGTGTGGGGTGTGCAGGAGGCAGCCCATCAATGATTCTTTCTCATCATTGATGTTTTTCTCTCCCTCTCCCTTCCTCTCTGAAATCAATAAAAATATATTTTAAAAAATAAAATGTTGTTTGGCCAGGAACTCAGGGGGCACAATGTTTCCCCCACTCCCTGCAGATTCAGGGCCTCTGGTTTCCCACAGAGGGTCGAGGTACCTGAGGGGGCGGGAGCCCCCCTGCGCCCTCGGGGCACTCAGGGAGCATGGTGAGCTTCTCCCTGGTGCTGCACCAGCAGGAGGGCGAGGGGTGGTCTGGTGTCCATTTCTGCTTCTGGAACAGGTGGGTGACGTTCGGGGACACAAAGGGGATCTTCCAGGCAGTTGAGTTGCCACAGGGGTACTCCCTTCATGGAAGACAAGAAAATAGTTCACAATCAGCCCCCAAGTGTAGAGAAAGCCCTAGAAATGAGAAGTAATGTCCAGCCATCTCCTCCCCAGCCTTTCCTCCTCGTCCTCAGAGCTATACACTTTCTTCTCATGCTCTCAGAGGTTAGTTTCTGCTCAAGAAAAGTCAAGACTAGGGTGTGTGTTTTTATTGACTGGGGGTGGGGCTGGTGAAATGATCTAGTTTCTGGGCAGTTTTATCTCTTTTTTCTCTTCTGGTGACTCTAGCTGTAGAGAGACAATAAATAAAAGAGGAATTTGAAATTAGTCTATGTTTGATCCTTATCACTGGCTCTGAAAAAAGCTGAATGAGAGAAGCAGTGAAAATTGTATTGAATTGTTAGGATTCTTGGTGGATTTCAACTGCCCTCTAAAACTCCCTTCTCTATACACATAGGAGTAATGGAAAGGTGGCCACACATGTAAATTAACGCCATTCTAGGTCCCATTACACCACTGGCAGTCCCCACCTCCCTCCTTCCCCTGTTCAGATTTCTTTCAAGTAGGTCGTGGAAGCATAAATCAACTTAGCATGATGGGACTTTTGATATCGGGAATTGCAAAGACAAAGAGCTGCCCAATGAAGCAGGGGCTTCCCGAGAGGGAGTGAACACCTTGCACGCAGGTGTTGGAGGAGAAGCCGGGTGAGTGCTGGGCAGGGAAAGTGATGTGTACAGAGCAGGACTGAGACAGGGCCCGTCCCAACCCTGCCATCTCCATAGGCCACCACCTGGGTCTCCCAGGGCAGCTGTCAGTGTTAGGGCAGGGTGCACAGGGACTTACGGGAGCCACTCTTCCTTTAGGCAGCGGTTGCCAAAGCCTGGCTTGTTCAGGAGGACGTCTGCAAGTGCTGCAAGCCGCTCACTGCCGGGCTGGTCCATGCTAGACAATGTGAGAGGGGCTTACTCAATGGGCACGTGACTGGGACAGAGGGACGAAGCAGCCAACATGCGGCTCAACAAATGTTTTATTGAGTGGCTACTACATGCCAGGCCTGTACACAGGGCACAGAACGCTGCATTGGGTGGTTATAGGTCTTCTGGGAAGGTGGCAGCCTCCCCCAACACGCCCAGTGATGGCATATCACATCTGTGCCCCACAAAGATGAAGCTGCCACCCATCACCTAACCTGGACTTTCTCTTGTCTTACTCCTGGCAGCCCTGGTTGTCCACTTGGGATCACCTTCCAAGTGGCAGGTTCCTTAATTTCCTTTCAGAGGCAGCCCCAGGACCCTTGCCATGTTGGTGACTGTCCCAGGGAGGGGGAAGGCCCGGGCCCCATCAAGCAGCATGTGACCCAGGAGCCCCACACCCCATAGGAGCAAATGATGACCACTGGGGACAGGTCTACGCACCTGAAGAAGGTGTACTGCTGCCCATACATCCAGGGGTGAAGGGTCAAAGCAGGGTAT
Organism: Myotis lucifugus; assembly: GCF_000147115.1. Taxonomy (NCBI): domain Eukaryota; kingdom Metazoa; phylum Chordata; class Mammalia; order Chiroptera; family Vespertilionidae; genus Myotis; species Myotis lucifugus. The sequence goes on along the minus strand of NW_005871268.1, from coordinate 1,787,672 downwards.
TCACCAAAAGGAGGGATGATGATGGAAAGCATCAGAGCCAGAAACACAAAAGTGGCTGGGAGCACAATCTGTGGGGAAATAAACATGGCAACATGGGCTGTGGGCTGTGGTGTGCAAAAGATACACAAACTTACACATGCGTGCACTCACACACATGTTCATTCTTTTAAATGTTTAATCTGCAGCCTCATAACTGGCCCTGGTGGAAAGTCAGGCTTCTGGGGAACATTATGGGCAGCAAGTGCAAAGGCAAGACATGTTCTGATAACCATTGAAGAGGTGAAGTAGGCCAACACTGAACACTGAAGTAGCCCCAGCCAGGTGGCTCAGTTGGTTGGAGTGTCATCCTGCACATTGAAAGGTCATGGGCTTGATTCCCAGTCAGGGTGTGTATAGAAAGCAACTGATCTCTCTCTCTCTCTCTCTCTCTCTCTCTCTCTCTCTCTCTCTCTTCCTCTTCCTCCCTCTCTAAAATCAATAAACGTGTCCTCAGGTGAGGATTTAAAAAAACAACTACAGCCGAAACCGGTTTGGCTCAGTGGATAGAGCGTCGGCCTGCGGACTGAAAGGTCCCAGGTTTGATTCCGGTCAAGGGCATGTACCTGGGTTGCGGGCACATCCCCAGTGGGAGATGTGCAGGAGGCAGCTGATCGATGTTTCTCTCTCATCGATGTTTCTAACTCTCTATCTCTCTCCCTTCCTCTCTGTAAAAAATCAATAAAATATAAAAAAATAAAATAAATAAATAAAAAAAACAACTACAAAACATTGAAGTAGGCCAGTGTTTAGCTAGAGGTCAACCTGAGTTTCTTTTTCAAATAAAAAACATACAAAGAAAAAAAGAAGACAATAACCTTGATATGTAGGGTCATTGCAAAAATAAATGAAAAATATTGTAAAAATAACAACATTGACATATTCACTATTATTCTATTTTCCCTGCTTACTGAGGTCAAGTGTTAACCAAGAATCAAAGTAAAGGTTGGCAAGGAGGAAACAAAGGCAACAGAATTAAAGAGCCACTCACTGCTGAGCCTGAGCCCAGGGGCACAGAAAGCTGGGCAGAGGAAGGAAAGGCCAGGAGGGGCAAACAGGCCCGGCCAGGAGCCACCCAGCACAGCCCAGATCCACAGCAATACCTGGGCCAGGAAGTCCTTGCGGCTGCGGACGGAGTGGTGGACCGCTTGACCAGCAGCGCCTGCACATGCTGGATGACCAGCCGTGCTCCCGTGTTGCGCCGGCCGCCCTGCTCCGCAGGCTCCCGGGAAGGCTGGCCCTGGGTGGGAGGAGCCGGCTCCGCAGAGCAGCTGTTGGAGCCCTGGGGAGTCTGTGTGACCTCCTTGCTAGAACCCGAACAGGGGTGTCGCAGGCTGACGGTTTCTCTTTTCTGCTGAGTGTTGCCTGAGAGTGAATTAATAAATTAGAAAAAGCACCCACAAAGTCTGGATCTCATATGCTATTATTTTCATATTCTATTAGATTTCCCTTCATTTAAATCAGCAACAAAATATCAGGCCAGGTAGGTTAATGAACTTATATAAATTCTATTGTTTAGTGTAAATCATTTATAGAAAAAATAAGCTGAAATCACTTAAATATTCTCTATAATAGTTAAACAAAATAGATCTAAGTGCACTGAGGTTGAAAACATATAGCCAAGTAGAAGACGATATGTGTAATAAGATCATATTTATATTAGAGAGCACATACATCATATATAAAGAAACGTGATATTTTCTACACCCCCCCCCCCACACACACACACAACTGCCAAGCTTCGGAAGATTGCCCATAAACTGTTGACAGGTTACCACTGCAGGGCAGAGCTGGATAAGGGGTGAGGGATGAAGTGAGAAGGGTGATTTCAGCCTTTTTTAAAATATTATTTGAAAAATGTTTAACAAAAATATATGTTCATATATAACCTGTGTACTTAAAAAAGGGAAAGGCAGAGTCACTTGGTTCTTTCTGATTTCTTAGAGGCCCCTGTGGAGTGGTGGAAAGAGTAATGAACCAGGAGTTAGGAGATCTTGGTTTGCATCCTAATTCTTGCTGGACGCATTGGCTAAGTGATTCAACCTGCCTGAATCCAAGTTTTCTGTTCTGTAAAATGAAACAGAACATTTCACAGCGCTGCTATAAAGATCAAATGGGCTAACACATGTGAATGTGCTTATTAGCACTGTAGGTTGTCAGTTATGTTCAAGCTAGAGCTTATCATTACTGTTCAATGTTCATTTGCAGGACATGTTGTTGAATGTAAAGGGAGAGCCTGGAGGACCTGTGGTTGGTCCCTGGCTGCTTTGTTAACCCACCTATTATACCTCAGAACAAGGGCAGCTGCAGAGGAGCTGGGTCAGCTCAGTCATCCTTTCAGCCAGCATTCCCCGGCACCTGCGATGCAACAGGCCTGGCTACTCAGAGGGGAAAGGACTTCTCCAGGCTCATTGACTACAGGGCGCCAGAGTCCTAGTTGTCTGGACTCTTTCCTCCTGATTGGGGCTCACATTTGATGTCTGCTGTGGCCGCCCCCCCCCCACTTCTGGATGCCTGCTGCCTCTCTTCATGTCTATCCCTGACCCCCATCCAGCCTGAGCCCACTCTCCCAGCCAGAGCAAAGTTCATTATTAGAATCCCAGTTTGTCCCTGGCTCTGCTGCCCTCTGGTGGTAACTGGCTGTGAGCCACCCCTTCAGGAGTGGCATTGACCCTCTAGGTACCATGAAATGTGTGAGTCCAATGGACAGCTACTGATTCCTTCAGACTTTTAGACCAGATCTGAAAATGTCCTCTAAAACTGAGTAAATGCAAAACAAATGCACTTAGCCACCTGAAAAAATGGGAGGTAGTGAGAGTTTGGCCTTGGGAGTCTTAGATTTGAAAGCTACAACTAGAAAACTAGACTCAGAAGCCAGTGTGACTTTAGGCAAGTCATCCAACCTGTGTGAGCTCAGTTTCTCCCAGGTAGGGCTAATCCCTGCCTTACCCATCTCATGAGATGATAGTGACAATCAAATAAAACAATGGGTGTTAACTGCTTTCTAAACTGTAGGGGGCTCACAAGTTTGAGGTAAGAGATGATTTATAAATGTTGAGATTAAAGTGTCCAAATATTAATCAGAAATTGCATACCGTGTTAAGTCTTGGCATGTATTAACTCACTTAATTCTCTCAACAACACTCAAAGATTGATACTATTATTGTTCCCATTTTGCAGATGAGGAAACTGAGGAACAAAGAGGCTAAGTATTTAACCAAAGTCACTCAATTAGCAACTTGTGAAGCTCAGGTTTGGTGTTGGTCTGCTGCATTCTAGAGGCTACAGTCTTAATCTCTATCCTTGACTACCTCTTTGGAACTTTCCATTCTATGCCCAGGCTGGCCAGTCTTCCGATGTGTAATTTATTCTTTAATTAGTAAGAAGGATTATTCTCTGCAGATAAAAGACCCCAGTTCTGGAATCTAGCACAGATCTACCTGGGTCATGGAGCACATTTGGGCTGTAAAATTTGACCATTGGAAGTTCTGAGCATAGCTGATAAATAAACTTCTGGGATCATTTGTGAAGCAAGATGAAAACCATATTATCTTAAGAGCTGGCCCCAGAAACCCCACAGGGAGAAAACAGTTTTTGTTCATGAAAACACACTGGATAGAAGGAAGTAACCAGTGGCAGGAGCCCAAGGCAGCAAAGGAGAATTGACACACAGCTTCTGAGGAGAGAGGAAAATGAATGGGACAGAGGAGCCAGGGAGAAGGTTTTATCAGTGTGGGCGAATGCCTATTGTTCTTTGTTCTATCTAAAGTAGCCTGTGTTGTGGCAGGTAACCCCTCCTGCATGTCCATCTCCCACCCCCACCCTCCACAGTAAAGTCTACTGTACTCATGAATGCTTTGTGTGGCTTAGGGGTTTTGGTGGAAATCACAGAAGGGGCTAGATGGCCCCGAGGCTCACAAATGTAGAAGAGAGACCCCCAGAATCGACAGAAATGATGGTCCCCACAGTTTCAAATTTCCACAGGGTGCTAAGTGAGGGTTCAGAATATCTTGGTCTCAAAGGGGCCAGGAGACCTTAGCTGGCATCTGGGTTGTATTTACTGTCACCGTTATCTCTAAGGACTCTGCAGGCTATCACTCATGCAGACAGGAGCTGATCAGAGGCCTGGTGGAGATAAGAGGAGGATAGTGACCTGGCAGGAACAGAGACCTGGCAGGGGGTGAGAAGCTCAGGTACAGAAGCTGATTCATCCAGCGTTCCCACCCACACCTAACTCCATCTGCTCTTTCTTTGTCCTTCAAAGGAACCAAGAATGCCAAATGCCTGTTATTTGGATGCCAGATAAATACTGTGGAGGAGTGTTTGCCTGCTTTGTTGTTTCATGAGTTTTTCCTTAGATTCTCAAGAGGGAGCTTAGGGGAGGGGTATGGTGAGGGGAAAGCCACAAACTCCAGCACTGTACCAGCGAACAGAGGTCCTGAATCAGAGTCCTCCGTGACCTTCAGAAATATCTGTCATGGGGAGAAAAGAGAGGATTTGGTTTAGATATTCCCCCTCTCAGAAAAATCTAAGCCAAACTCAGTTTTGTTGGGGACTGCTTCATAATGGGAAGAAAATACATTCTGACTCTTTATCTGAAAACATGGTCTTCTATAAACACAAAAGGGTATGCACACAGTGACCACAATTACATAAAACATGTGTGCATATGGACAAAGGCAGGAGGAAGTAAGCCAAAGAATGAAGATAGATGTTATGTTTGGGTGGGGACTTATAACTTTTTGCCTTTACAAAACTTCCCTCTAGTGTGAGACTTTTGCATGTCTTTGGTATCTGACAAAACCAGCTGTAACCTCTGCCTTACCTCTTCCAGGGGAGTGTCAGAAATACCAAAACTGCTGAGCCCCAGGTCAGCCAGTGTCTCCTCCAGCTCTCTGAAAAGGCTGGCATATGCCCTCTGCTTGAAATTCTTATTAGGAAGAAGGAAGATCAGTTCTTGACCAATGCTTTCCACCAGCTTTGCCTCTGGAACATGGTGGCGAACCACCTCCATCAGCTCATTCATGTCCCCTAGGACAAGAAAAAAGACGGAGGCCAACTGTTTTCTAGAACCAGGAAGACTGTGCGCTTGCCTGGGTCCCCTTCTTCCTTCCCATTTGAGGAAGGAGCATCTTGCTCCTGGGGAGTGACTCTTTTAGAGGAGTAACACGCTTTCATGTCAGTTTTTAGCTCAGTTGGCCCCGTGATGGGCACTAAGAGGGAGAGGGAGGTGGGAAAAGTGTTCTCACTAACTAGCCGTGCACCTCTGGGAGGTCATGCAATGTCTCCGGGTCAATGTTCCCCTTTGTTCAATAGAATGTTCTGTCCCTTACAAGTTAGGTAACATTGGACAGGTCAAATCCTAGTCTCTTCATCTGTGAAAAGGGGAAAGTAATGGCATCAACTTAATTGTTGTTTGTGAGGACCGGATGAGCTGATTAATATACATGAGAAACTCAGACCACGTGCTTGGTGCGCAGATGAGTGGTAGTGGCTGTTGGTATCATGAACATCACCTCTGTTGTTCACTCTTATTCCCCACAAGCCTGAGGGTTCAGTCAGAGGTGCTTTCATTTTCCTGGTCTGGCTCAAGCTCTAGGGGACTTGCCCAGGATGCATCCCTAGACTTGGTAACTGAGTGGGTGAGAACTCCCCTTTTTAATTCACACACCCATGCTGCTCTAACTTTTCGGAGGGCTGTGCCAGTTCCTTTGGGATTGCATCTGCCTCCTCGAACAAAACAAACCCTAATACCCAGCTCACAGCTGATGCAGGAAGGGGTTGGGAAGCTGTGGCGATGGACCAGGGGGATGGAGCCTGGGGTGTGTGGGGAAGTGTCCAGTATCAAGTATTGACCTTATATCCTCATACAATAGGAACTGAATTTATGCACAAGCATACATTTTATGTGCAACCCTGGGAGGTCATGCAATGTCCTTAGGTCAATTTTCCCCTTTGTTCAATAGAATGTTCCCTCTAATTGTAAAATGTTTAAAGCAGTCATTTGAAGAGGCAGTCCCCAGCCCATTGTCGGGAGAGGTAGGTCAAAGGTAAAGGATTCGGGGGACTCAGACCCAGCTCTCTGTGCATTTCCCCTAGCAGTCCTCTCAGGTCAGGATTCCCAGATTGAGGGGGAAAATGTTAAGTAGAAAACTTTGTTTTTTATTCTTTTTTTTCTTTGTTTTAGAAATGACCTACTTGGAGGGATTGCATGGCTTTCAACCCAAATCCTCCTGCCTAGCTGGCTGAAAAGCTTGTTTTATGTCAAATCTTCACATTGGACTCAATTGTCTCTAGTTCAGGGATGACTTCATTCAGAGGCTGGAGGCTCCTGGCCTGAGGAAGCAGCTCTGCCCTAAAGCTCTCCAGAGGTCACGCTCATTGTTCTCTCAGGAAGGAAGTCCAACCTGAAGCTGCCGGATTCCCAGGGATTGAATCTCCGAAGTGTGTCAGCCTTTCCAGAGTGGTCCTTAGGGGCGCGGGGAGGTCTGGGAGCGAGTGCGTGGTGCAGGGATGTGGACTAGGGATTAAAATGACTTCTGCTCTGATTCCGGGCATAACTACTTATTGTGCTTCTCACCATGCACAGCATCCCTATTCTAGTAGAACAAATAAATCTTTTATTTAGAATCAGGATATTTTAACATCACCAGGCAGCTTCCAACCTGATTTTGGTGCACCACAGTAATTAGTATTCATTTTCAGAAAATTATCAATTTCTTGCCCAAGATTCCTCCTGGGAGGGAACCTCAGAAAGCAGGAGGAACCCACAGCAAAGCCGGCGAGGAAACAGACAAATGTCACCCTAAAAGGATGCGTCATGGTCACCACAGGTTCTGTCAGTGCAAAGAGGGGGTGAGAGCGTAAATACGATGCGACTCTGGGCATTTCCCTCCAATTTCAAGCATAGTACAGAAGTATTGTCCAGTTTTCTTGTTTCACCAAATGTTAGTTTGTAAATTCTCAGATTGAGAAAAAAATGTGGTAAGTAGAAAACTTTGTTTTTGATTTGATAAACAGATACTTTCCCCCTTCCTTAACCTGGGTCAGTCCATAGGTTTAGGATATGGGGTGTGTGGATTCCATTTGCAAAGACACCCCAGGGGAGAGATGGGAGGTGGGCATTAATGGAAAAATGGAAAGAGTGGTTGGCAAACTGCTTCTACAGTGACTGGCTGCCTCTCTTCTAGAGCACCCTCGAGGCGGGGTGCCTCTTAACCAGGTTTAATGCATCCCAACCCAAGGAACAATTGCTGTAAAATGGGCCAATTGAGGGGAAAGTTAGGGATGTCACAGGGATGTGCAATAGTCCATAGATACTGTATCTGACTCCCTGGAAAAGTTCACGTGGTTCTACCAGAGTGGAACCTGGCATCTGTAGAAGCCCATCTCTCCGGGCGCTCAGGCCTGGGGCCTGGAGTCGGGGCAGGAGGACCCCAGGAATGGAGGCTCCGTTATGGTCAAGGACACGAAGTGAACAAAGACCGATTCCTCATTAAAGGGAGAGGGCCCACAGGTGCATGACTTTCAAACCCTTCTGGGAATGGAGGAGGGGAAGGAAGTTCAAAGAAAAACATGAGCAATTGCATGCCATGGACTTGAGGAGCACACTGCATATTCTCTTCACACCCATTAAAATGCATAACAGCAGGAGACACACCCAACAATACTGAGAAATGATCGCCAGACAAGAACCAAGATATGGCCTGCCCCAGTCCTCACCATCCAAGACTTGCTCTGGAGTTCTCTCATCCGCATGGGCTGGACACCTGATGGAGAAACCCTTGGATGCACAGCCGCAGGTCCCCTACAACAGATGGACACCGGTCACTTCAATGATAGCATCTCTCTGACGTGGACTGTTGTCACCACCATGCCTGATTTGTTTCTCACCACCCAGCGTGGTCAACACATTTTTCTTCATGGGTTTAATCTATTACTTCATCTGAGCATTTTGAAGGTGTGGCTATTTGATCTTATCCTGTGACTCAGGCACAGAGAGTAGCAGAGCCTCGAAGGATCCCTTGGCTTGTCATTACGTATGTGACAGCAGTAGGTCTCACTGTGCTCCTCCCTCCCATGGGTGCATGCTGGGCTGTGGAAATACACCCAGGACAGGAAAACCCAGAAGCAGTCAGACACTTAAACGACAGGGGCCAGAGGCATCAGTAATGCTACAATATAACAAGTGTGACAGCCTGAGTGTTGTTCATAATACTTTATCTCATTTATCTTCACCACATCCCGAGGACGCAGAATCAGAGAGCATTAGTTTCATTTTCTGTACTTTGCAAAAAAAAAAAACAATGACAAGGAATTAAGTCATTTGCTGGGATGACACCTCTTGTCTACCTTGCAGCCCAGACCTGAACCTGGGTCTCCTGACATGCTAAGGCGGCCTCTGCTGGGTGGCATTTCTTGGCTTCCTTATTGTTAGGTTAAGTCCCCAAGGAAGCCTTAGCTTTTACTTACCAGCAGAATTAGAGTTTAATTAGGGGACATGAAAGTTGGAATGAAAAAAGGAATGTTGGCATCAAACAACTACTCTCCTTAAAACAGTATATCCTTGCAAAATAAGACCTACTTTGTATGTTTCACCACACATGTGTCGTTTAGAATTCTGGAATATAAGAATCTCGGGTCATTTAAAACTAGTTGTTTCGTTTGGGGTAAAGCATCTCTGTGGGAGGGGTTCGCAATGTCAGTTCATCAAAGTCTACAGATGGTTCCAGAAACATAGGGCTGTTCTGATGGCTGGAGCCTGGTTTGAGTGGAAATGCCCAGGAAGGCAGCACCATGCTGTGCATCCCTGCTCACCCGGACGGCTCGTTCCCTGGGCAGACACACACCTCGCAGCCTGTTCTCTGGCCCTGGACGCTTTTCATCTTGCGCACCAAGGTCAGGTAGAAGCCCGTGCCAAAGCAGTTCTTCAGGAAGAGCGGGGTGCCCGCGCAGTAGAGCCGCCCCTGGGAAATGATGGCGATGCGGTCCCCCAGGAGGTCGGCCTCGTCCATGTGGTGAGTGGACATGATGATGGTTCTGCCTGCAAGGGTAGGGGAAGGGGACTCACCAGGCAGGCCGGAGCCAGCTGGACGAGAGAGGGTGTATGGTAACCTCCTCATTACATGGGTTCAGAACTGGGAGTTAATAAATAAAAGCAAGCGTCTGCATAAAGCCCGGAGTGCTATAATAATGACGATAGCTAACACTGCATGGCATCCTGCCCGTTGTAAAGCACTGCTCACCAGGCACAGGACCTGACTCCAGCAAATCATCATGTGTGGGATGTATTCATTATCATCAGCCAGTGTCCACTGAATGCTAGATTTACAGTCTCTGGGTCATTAAGCACTGCATTTATAATCTGTGCGAAGCACACACAGTCTCTCTCTCTCTCTCTCTCTTTCTCGCTGGAAATGTCATTTTAGAAAACCGGTAATGAGGATTCTAGGTTGGCAAACTAACCACAGGACTGAGCCATGACATCACTTTTGTGGGCGCTCAGCTCGCTGCCCCTTCTGGATCTGCACCCTCTGGTTGGAAGGTGCTGTGATAGAGAAGGGAAGTCCCATTTCGAGACATTCCCAGCTGCAGCAGTCTTCTGGGGCACTGGATACTGGCATGTCACCCTCACACCTGGTCCTGAATGTCTATGGAGTCTCTTGGGACATTTGCAGGGGACTTGGGTTCCCTTAGTCAAAGGGGAATTTCACCTAGAGCTACACCCATTGTGTCAGACAGAAGGGTTGACAGGATTTTCTAGAATATTTTGGAAACTAGGCTGCTCCATTCGTGACTCCCTGCTTACATTTGTGTAAAGCTCTCAGGAGGCTCCCGCTGGAACTTAGATTCATCCAAGCCACTGAGGAGGCCCCCATGTGAGTGTAGTTGTGGCTCTTACTATGCACTCAATTGCCAAACACCAGGTGTGAGAGCACAGGGCACTGCGCAGGCCGTCACCTGAGCGATACTTCAGGAGCAGGTCCCAGATGGAGCGCCTGGAGTAGGGGTCCACCCCAGAGGTGGGCTCGTCCAGGACGACCACCTTGGCGTCTCCCACGAAGGCAATGACGACCGACAGCTTCCTCTGCATGCCACCTGTGGTACACGGTGGGGCGGGGTCACGGGGGCGGTGGGGGACGGGATGGGAAAGGCCCGGGGCTGGGGATACCTTTGCTCCACAGTGGTGTGATACCACCTCCTTAGATGTTTATGCAGCATTCAAACCCTGGCGGTGCACAGACCTCTTTCAATGCAGAAAGGCAGTCTCTGCTTCTTAGGACGAGACCTTTGGGAGGCTGGTCTCACATATTAGTTCCAACACATAAACATCAGAACAAAGCCAGCCCAGGCTGCTATGTCCACATGGGAAGTGATCCAGAGGGGCTGCTCTTAGATGCTCAGAGTCACTTTATAGAGGAATTATATTGGCTCTTAGGATGTCTCCTGTCATAAGCCTAAGAACACACACACACACACACTCACTCACACTCACACAGGGAACAATGGGTATGTGTAGCCCTTCCTTTTCCAACACCGAGCACCTGACAGATCCTGAGCCTCTTCATTCCTCTTGTGGTGGAGGCCCGTGTCCTCCAGCATGGCTTCCGCCTCCAGCTGGGCCTCGTCCCGTGCCTTCCCCTTCAGCTGGGCGTAGAACAGGATGTGCTCAGCCACTGTGAGGCTGTGGGGACGGGGGGATGAGAAAGCTCAGCAAGTCCACCTCCTGCAATTTAACTTACAGAAATAGCTAAGGATGAGCACAGACGTCCAGCAATCAGGACGTTCGTCATGGTGTCGTTTATAACACAAAAACAAAACAAAGAACAGATCCTGCTGAAATATCCAATGAGTGGGGACAGCTTAAAAGTACATGTATACAATGGCATAGTATGTAAACATTAAAAAGTATTTTTAGAAGAATGTGTAATGACATGAAAAGATAGATGATGTTCATGATATCTTAGATTAAAAGAAAGCAATCACATTTTTAAAAAATGGCAGTTTATAAAATTGCATGCCGTGTTTTACTCTCCTCTGTAATTTTAAAGTATATGTGTATATCTATATATGCACAGGAGAAAGTTCTGAAAAATTATATACCCAAGTGTTATCAGTGGTTACCTCTGGGTGGTGAAATTATAGGTGGCTTTAAATATATATATATATATATATATATATTTGAGAGAGAGAGGAAGGGACAGCTGGAGAGAGACAGAAAAATCGATTGGTTACCTCCTGTAAGAATCTCAACTAAGGATCGAACCTGCAACCCAGGCATATGCTCTGACTGGGAGTCGAACCACTAAACTTTTGGTGCATGGGAGGATGCTCAACCAACTGAGCTACACTGACCAGGGCTATAGGTGACTTTTCTTTCCTTCCTTTAATATATATTTCCTTCTTTCCTTTCTTCAATGACTTCCTTAACTCTTTAGATAAGAAATAAAAGTTTGGATATAGGAAACCAAGATGGCGGCATAGGTAAACACCGGAGATTGCTGCCTTGCACAACCACTTCAAAAATACAACTAAAAGACATAACGGACATCATCCAGAACCACAGGAAGGCTGGCTGAGTGGAATTTCTACAACTAGAAGGAAAGAGAAAAGCATACCGAGACTCAGAGGAAGTGCGGTGCTGAAGTAAATACAAAGGTGCGGAGGTGCATGCGAAGAGGGCTGGATTGTCTTTTTCAATCGGGAGGGAGTCTCAGGCTCTGAGCTCCAGTTCTGGGTGAGTCTCTGGGGACCCAGACTCATATGGAGAAACGGGACTGTCTGGCATCGGTCGGAACTCGAGGGCAGCTTTCTCTCGGAGGCACTTGTGGCGATTGCCAGCACCTCTGAAGGCAGGACTGAGAGCAGCCATACTGCTCACTCGCTCTGCCCACCCTGTTGATCCCCTGGGACCCCACCCCACCCAAGCCATGCACGGAGGCTTTTGCATGTGAAAGGCCCGGCCCTTTGTAATCTGAAAATAACTTAACAAACTGCAGCTGGCCCAAGGCCTCAGGGCAACTTGCATTGCTTTACAGCTGGCTTCTGCTGGGTAGCCTCAGGCAGAGGCTAGATTAGCACCTCCTTAGATCCAAGAGCCAGTGTACCTAGTGGTCAGAGTGGGACCATCCAGATTACAACTCCTCAGATCTATAAGGGACACACTCAGGGGGCAGACTCAGTGAGCACCAAAGCCCCACTGAAGCAAGTCTTGCCCGATAAGGGTGTCTTCAGCACAGAAGTTCTCCCACCGTAGACACAGCTGATTCTCACAGCCAATTGGCCTGGAAGTCAAATCCTCCCAGTTTTACCTACAACAATCAAGGCTTAACTACAACAAGACTGTGCACAAAGCCCACAAGGGGGTGCACCAAGAGTGTCTACCTCAGGTAATCGGGACACTTAGCACAGAAAGCCACTCTATCGACACAGCGAAGCATAAAAATGCCGAGACAAAGAAACAGGACACAAATGACAGAAATGGAGGAAAGCAAACTACTGGATATAGAGTTCAAAACCACACTTTTTAGGTTTTTCAAGAATTTTCTAGAAACCGCCGATAAATGTAGTGAGATCCTCAAGAAATCCAGTGAGACCCTCCATGTTGTGATAAAGGACCAACTAGAAATTAAGCATACACTGACTGAAATAAAGAATATTATACAGACTCCCAACAGCAGACCAGAGGATCACAAGATTCAAGTCAAAGATTTGAAATACAAAGAAGCAAAAAACACCCAACCGGAAAAGCAAAATGAAAAAAGAACCCGAAAATACAAAGATAGTGTAAGGAGCCTCTGGGACAGTTTCAGGCGTACCAACATCTGAATTATAGGAGTGCCAGAAGAAGAGAGAGAGCAAGATATTGAAAACCTATTTGAAGAAATCATGACAGAAAACTTCCCCTACCTGGTGAAAGAAATAGAACCCCAAACGAAAGGAATCCAAAGAGGACCACACCAAGACACATCATAATTAAAATGCCAAGAGCAAAAGACAAAGAGAGTATCCTAAAAGCAGCAAGAGAAAGACAATCAGTTACCTACAAGGGAGTATCCATACGACTGTCAGCTGATTTCTCAACAGAAACTTTGCAAGTCAGAAGGGAGTGGCAAGAAATATTCAAAGTGATGAATACCAAGAACCTACAACCAAGAGTACTTTATCCAGCAAAGCTATCATTCAGAAGTGAAGGTCAGATAAAGAGCTTCACAGATAAGAAAAAGCTAAAGGAGTTCATCACCACCAAACCAGTATTATATGAAATGCTGAAAGGTATCCTTTAAGAAGAAGAGGAAGAAGAAGAAAAAGGTAAAGATACAAATTATGAACAACAAATACACATCTATTAACAAGTGAATCTAAAAATCAAGTGAATAAATAATCTGATGAACAGTATGAACTGGTGATTATAATAGAATCAGGGACATAGAAAGGGAATGGGCTGACTATTCTTGGGGGGGAAAGGGGTGTGGGGGATGCGGGAAGAGATTGGACAATAATCGTGCACCTATGGATGAGGACAGTGGGTGGGGAGTGAGGGGGGAGGGTGGGGTGGGAACTGGGTGGAGGGGAGTTATGGTGGGAAAAAAGAAGAACCAATGTAATAATCTGAACAATAAAGATTAAAGATTTAATTTAAAAAACAAAAAAACAAAAAACAAACAAGAAATAAAAGTTTGGGGGAAAGCAACTGAAAGCCTCCTGAAAAGTCATTTTCTGTGCCTGGTTAGAGGGAAAATGGGAGGCTGGTCCCCTCTCTTGGCAGAGGGAGCACTTTAGGACTGAGCAAAGGGCCCCAGGATCAGCCACCCCCTCAGAGAGAAGAGTGGTCACTTTTATGAGGGAGGAGACCTCAGGTCCGAGTACCACAGGCACAGCCCTCATTGCAAGCAGGACAAAGGACCGTGAACCTGGGGAAACCAAATAAGGTCATTGCCTCCTGCTTCCAGAACTGGCATCCCTGACCTGGGCTCTAGAGAACATGTGTGTTGGGCGCAGGGTAAGAAGAACACATGGGGAGGGTCTCAATTCCTGTTCTACTTACTGGGGGAACAGGATGTTGTGCTGGGGACACAGGCCAAGGCTCTGCCGGACCGCATCCAGGCTGGTTTCAATGTCCTTTCCCCCAATGAGCACAGTCCCTGATGTTGGCGGCAACAGACCCGTCAGGATGGACCTGCCAAACATAGAAGTGAGTGGCATAAAGGATGGCCTTTAGGAGTGCTTTGGGGTGGCAGCCCCTACCCCAGGGTCAGTGCGAACTCTCATGGTGATTTCTGTCTTTGGCTCTCAACTGAACCCAAACCATCCTTAGCTGTGGGGACAACAGCTTAGCACCAGTGTGTATGTCCAGGCCCGCATGTGCCTTCCTCCTCTGCATCTACTTCTTTCCTAGTGTTCCCAGGCAAGCTGATGGGCCTCCAGGATTCCCAGCTGTGGGACGTTCACTTACACCCGAAGGTCCCTCCCCAACTCAGCCATTCACTGCTCAATAGAAGGAGTTCAGTACCTGGGCCAATGCTTTGCAGATGTCATGCTTACAAAGCACAGAGGAAGGGTCTTCATGAGAAGCCCAGGCATTCAATATGTATTTGTTAATTGATTCAAGGCAGGTATGGGAATTACCACTAACCACATTGTTTTTTTGGATCCAAAGCATAAAGAGCCAACAGCAATGTCAGTCTTTTTGAAAAATGAGAAATAATGACGCCCATCTCATGAAGTTGTTGCGAGAATTAAATGAGTTAATACCTATAAAGCACTTAGAACAGTGCCAAGATAAAGTAAACCTCAAAAATATTATTTGTGTTAAACATTGTGTTTCAACCCCAGGGGAAGCTGCATTGCAGCAGTCGGTGAAGTAATGTGTTTGCCTGTGAGAAGCCCCGGGGCCCTGGAGGGAGTTCTCTGACCATATTAGTTAGCGAGGAGAGAAGTCAGAGGGATCTCACGCTGCCCCACCCAGCGCGGCCCTGAGTTCAGATACCATCTCAGGCTCTCTGAATTTGTACTTGGAAGCTGAAATCTCTGTTGATCAACCACTAGAGGGAAATAGAACCAAATATAATGGCACCAGCCCTGCATTCCATTCGCACTGAACCGCCCTCAGAGAACATTCCAGTGAAGGGTGTACACTGCTGTTCCTTCCTGGGGCTCTGACAGAAGCCAAAGGACTCGAGGATGGTGTGTCATATGGGTTCCTGCCCCTTAAGAGGGAGTCCTTGATGTCTCCGCTGCAACTTGGGAAATGTTAGCTGTCCGTGTCCTCCTCCTCAGCAGATGGCGCTCAGGTCCCTTAGAAAAGTGAGGGGAGCTGAGCCGTCTATGCTGAGCTTTCCCCTTCCCTGAACTTGGCCTTCAGTCTCCAGGCTGTTACCCGAGCAAGCATGTCAAACTCACGGCCAGCGGGCCACATGCGGCCCACAACGAACATTTTTGCAGCCCAGCCAGATTAATGGTATGTAAGAAACATTTTAATAAAAATTTCATAACTTAATTTTTACAATATCCTGGTACACATAATCTTATATAATAAAGAGCTAATATGCAAATGGTTGTCATGTCGTCATGCCATCATGCCAGGGCCAGGGGACCTGAGGCCGGGCTGGAGGACCTGAGGTTGCCCCCCCACCTGGCGGGGCTTGACAGGGGGCCTGAGGCTGCGCCCCCTCTCCCCCCTTTGCAGGGCTTGACAGGGGTGGGACCGGCCGGCTCTGGGTCTCGTGCAATTTTGAGGCGTGCACAGGTGAGCAGGGATTTGACTCTGGGTCCCACGGCATGCTCCAGACTCTGACAGGAGGGAGATTTTCATATACATTTTACTAATTTCCTTTCATCTCTGACACTTCTATTATAGAGAAAGGGCAAATAGCAATATTAAAATATTTCCTCTAATTAATTCTCTTTTAATGTGCATGACTTTCGTGCACCAGGTCACTAGTTATTAATAACAAGCTACAACGTTCACTAATGACTGATTACTAGAATCATGTTGCATTCATTTTCCTTACACGCCTTACATGCCTTACGCTCAGGCGCACCATTTCTCTCCACTAATACTAGCAGCGAATATTTTAGCAGCCTATTGCCATGTCATTAGTGTTGGACTGACTTGTTTGGTGTGTGCAACATGAAATATTTCGCTTTCAGAGAATAAGAAAAATAGGTTTATTTGTATTATGCTTAGTAATGTGTGTAGTTATTCAGTGTCTGGTAAGTTAATGTTCAAGAAAAAATATTAATTTTTATTAAAATGTTCTATTATTTTATGTTAACGATTACTTATTTATTTCATCCCTTTGTATTCAGCATGTCTCTATCAAAATAAACCTACATTTTTATGAATTTTGAAGTTTTTTTTTTTTTTTGTGGCCCACATAAACTTAAACCTTGTTTATTTGGCCCATGTTAAGCCTCTGAGTTCGACATGCTTGCTCTAGAGACTGCACCCTTTTTACTTTCTCCAGAACTACCACCATAGGTAGGAAAAAGAATGCTCTTTGCAAATAAGTAAGAACTATATTGACTGTGAGCATATGATGATGGTCATAACTTTATCACCACCACCGATGACAGTAACACTAGGGGGTCTGGGGGGCAGGGAGAAGGACTTGCACTGTCAGGGGCAAGAGACAATTGTGGGGGGCCCTGGCTCTTTCCCCACTGAACCATTATGACTTGGTGGCTCAGGAAGTCACTTCAACTCTCTGGATGTCTACTTCCTTGGCACACAAAGGGGGCAATAAACATACCCCACCTCCCTCTACAACTTCTTGTGAGGATCAAATGAAACAATATATGTCAGCGAGCATTGAATACTGTAGTGTGCTTTATACATTCCTGGGACACAAATACAGAGCACATTTTTTGTCATTAAAATTCAGTGGGAAAGAGTAGGTTGAAGCTAAGAGGGAAAGAATAGAACTGGAAAATGACAGGACAAATGGCAATACAGCATCTTCGCCTGAAGACTCACAAGGTGGTGGTTTTCCCTGCTCCGTTGTGACCAAGGAAGGCGGTGATCTGGTTTTCATAGAAATTAATGCTAAGACGGTCCACGGCTGGCCTGCCATAAGGCTCAAAAACCTTTACCAGGTTCTTCACACACACCCCAGGAACCAGGCCTGGAAGCTCACGTTCAAAGAAGGAGTCTTGGAGGGAAAAAAAATGAACATGAGGTAAATATGACGTCTTATGTACACGTTCCTCATAATCCTTTCTTCAGACCACTGTCTTCTGCCTATAATTTCACCTGCCCCCATGGCTTTAGCTGTGACCTTTGTAAGGATGACTACAGAATAATAACGGTAATAGTAGTACCTAGTTGAACAGGCACTATTTTAAGTGCTTTATATAGAATACCCCATTTCACCCTTTTAACAGCTCCATGGGGTACATATTATTATGCCCATTTCTATAGATGAGGAAACCTAAGACTCAGAGACATCAAGGGTCCAATCAAAGTCACAAGGTTCATGAGTGGCAGAGATGGGATTTGAACCCAGAGTGCACTTACTATCTATATGGGGAATCAGCCCTAAACTCAATCTTCAATCCCAGGCCCTCATTTCCAACAGTCTGTGGGGCATTTCCTCATGGATTTCTGTAGCAGCTCAGCTTCCTCTTTTTCCCAAACAACACTGTCCTTCAGACTCTCCCATGTCCATTATGGGAGCCATTCTCCTAGTCACCTTGGCTCAAATCTTTGAGGCAACATGGACAACTCCAGAGTTTCTCCAATGAAGTGGGTAGGACAGTCCACTTTTCCCCAATACTGTCCCTCAAACTCAACCCCTGCACTTTTCTAGTCCCACATGCCCCTCCACTGCAGACCCTCATCACCGTAGTGTCCACGTCTCCCTGGCCTCTGGTCTCTCCCTGCTTTAGTTCACCATATACAGCACGACTTAATTTGCATCTTAGCATTGTAGTTCTGGGCATTTACTCCCTTGCAAAAAACATCCCAACCCTTCTTATCTCGGTTCCTCCTGGCCTTGCCTCTAACAGACGGGACCAGCCTCCAGTCCCTTGATTTCAGCCTTGGTTTTTTGCTCTGAGAGAAGGGTCTTCCCAGATGCGCTGTTGACTGCAAATCGCCTCTCTGAGGAGCTGCAGGCCACTGACCTCAGCCCTGTGAAACGGCACCGGGCGTGGGCCAGAAGCGCAGAGGCCCAAACCTCTCGTGCAACGCCAGGCAAAGTCAGAGGCCAGGCTGCCTCTCTAACCCAGGGTGAGAAGAGCAAGAGCATTTAGCAGCCGCAGAGAAATGCATATGCTTAGAGAATGGAGCACATTGGGAAGCACAGAACTGGTTCGAGAGGGAAGGGAAGGGAGGCAAAGGCCACAGGAACACTTATAGCCTCGTTCATCAGCTCGGGACTTTAGGTAACCTCCATGACCAGGAAAGGCTTTTGAGGACTTGAATGAATGGGCATCTAGATTTGTGAACCACAAGTGAAGTCAGCACCACTACACTCTCCCCCCAGCGCACAGAAGCATTTATTTTTGTCTTTCCTTATAGCTCATATCCGCCTTAAGTCCCAGTGACCCAAGTTATTGTTCTTGCTAAATCCTCGGAAGTCAGCACATTTGTGCAACTCCCTTGGGATTTGCCTAACAAGGCAACATACTTGGTATTTGCTTTCTCCAGGAAATATGCGTTCATGTCTGGCTGGACCATTCATTCCGCAAACGTGCAGCTGGACCCTGGGAAGCTCTCAGGGTTAACCCTTGTCAACAGAGAGCACCAGTTTCCTGGGTTCCTTTTCCCTGTCTCTGCTCTGCCTTCTTTACTAAGGTTGTTACCTGTTACTCCTTCTGGGTGTTCTGGGTCCTCCATTTCCTCTGTTACGGGTTCTGTCCTTTCCAGGGCCCTTGCTTCTCTGGTTGAACATCCTGCACCAATCAGAAGGTGCAGTCACTTTCCTGATGAGAGCTGTGCACCAGCAAATGCAGAAAACCGGGGTCGGGGGTCGGGGCAGAGTTTCCTATCATAACTGGAAAACAGTTTCCTCAAAAGGCCAAGTCAGCCCCTAGCCCAGCCGTGGGCAAACTACGGCCCTTGGGCCGGATCCGGCCTGTTTGAAATGAATAAAACTAAAAAAAAAAAAGACCGTACCCTTTTATGTAATGATGTTTACTTTGAATTTATATTAGTTCACACAAACACTCCATCCATGCTTTTGTTCCGGCCCTCCGGTCCAGTTTAAGAACCCATTGTGGCCCTCGAGTCAAAAAGTTTTGCCCACCCCTGCCCTAGCCGGTTTGGCTCAGTGGATAGAGTGTTGGCCTGTGGACCAAAGGGTCACAGGTTTGATTCTGGTCAGGGACATGTACCTTGGTTGCAGGCTCTTCCCCAGCCCAGGCCCTGGTCGGGGCTCATGCAGGAGGCAACCAGTTGATGTGAGGGACACATCGATGTTTCTCTCTGTCTTTCCCTCTCTCTTCTACTCTCCCTAAAAATTATTGGGAAATATCCTTGGGTGAGGATTAACAACAACAACAACAAAGGCCAAGTCAGCATTCCCAGGGACCAGCCCTGAGCAGGGCCCTGCAACTTCTGACCTGCAGGTCTGTGAGGTTCTGAAAGTGGCCAGCGGTGCCCCCAGTGGCCACATTGTGTGACCTTTGCCCAGTGCAGGGGGAGTATTTTGGTTTTTTTTAACAGGAGTTTCACTTTATCCCCTTAACATGCCAGGAGAGGCCTCGATGTCCGATATTGTGATTAAAAATATATATTAACAAAACCAAGACTGAATTTGAAGTGGGTTAATTTTCGCTATCTCACCAGAAGTGCTTTTCACTCCAATCCCAAACATGTCAAAGCCTTGGTGAACCTTGAGGAAAAGTCCATTCAATGTGATGTCATGGGCAGCCAGCTTAATTTACAGGCTGAGAAATGGTTTACCAGAGTTGACCCTGGTGGTGAAGTGTGGTTTATATAAATAAACACACACACACACACACACACACACACACACACACCACATGCATGTCACAGACACATTCTCACACACATACTCTCTCACACCACACCCCCACACCCACCCACATAAACACACACAGAGAGGCATTTTTTTTGTAACCTTGGCATTTGGTTTAAAAGGACAGCAGGACATCCTGGAAGGGGAAGAGAAGCAGGAGAGCCAGACAGCCAGAGAGGACAGCAGGGGCAGAAGGAACCACTGTCACCAAGCCCCTAAGGCTCCTCCTCAAGCTCACCCACATGAATGGGTGAGTTTATGATGCAGCAGCCAGCCAGGGCCTCTGTCCACACTACCCTCTGTGGATGCACAGGTGTGTAGTGCAGTGGCAAATACTGGCCTGGTGGTCACTCCCGTACCTCCACTTCTGCTTCCTGAAGGGTTTTTAATCTATTGTCCATGATTCCTTTGATCATTATTAGTTATGATACTGTACTAACGTGTAATAAAATAGTAGGAGGAAATATTCTTCTAAATACTTTATTCTTTGGAGTGAGTTCCTTGTCGGGAAATGTGGTCCCAGTCCCAGACGTTGTCCCATGTGACCAATGGGAACTTGGGCAAGACACTAGGTGTCTCTTAGGCTCGATTTCTTCATCTGTGAAAGGAGAGGGTTCGGTGGAGAAGCCCAGCTCTCTTCTGATTATAGAGAGATTTAGGAATCTAGTTCAGTCTAGCCTGTGAGACGAATGAAAAATATTGGGCTTCTGTTGGCAAAAATATGTGATTCATTTTTGAAGGAGCACATTTGTCCTAATTTTATTTTTATATTTTTGAGAGGCAGAGAATCTGCTGAGATTGTAGAGGGGGAAAAGCCCACAAATCCTGATATTCATTGAAATTAGAAACATTTCAGAAACACACACTTGTGTTGAAAATTCCCATTTATAACTTTAGAATATTCCCATTCATAATTTAATGGATTACAACTTTACTATAGTAGAAATTTAGAAGTTTATAAATAGATAAGACAGACAAACCAACGTAATGGAAAAATACTGAGCTGTGGAAGTGCTGTTTGTTTGAAGCATTAAAAAAAGAAAAAACCCACCCAAGCCTTTTAAAGGCCCGAGGCTAATCCCCTAGAGAAAACAAACACCTATCTTAGTGCTTAAAGGATAAATGCTGGAGCAGGCCCAATAATATAAAGTTAAAAGCAGGTAGATGAGGAATAAACAGATTGGAAAATATTTCCTTTGTTTCCAGAACCTCCCAGCTCCGGGGAAGACCCGAGCCCTCAGGTTAGGAATGTTTGCTGCCTTCTCTAACCTCACAAAAGAATCTGTGGCTTTTCTGGAACTCTCTTTCAGGCCTCCTGTCCAGTTCAGTAGGAAAGGCAAATTTTATCTAAGATGCATTGTGGCCAAATGCCCTTTGAGCCCTCTTCCACAACCACCACGAAGATCAATGCGAGGAGAGCCTGAGATATTTGCCTTGAAGACCACAGCCCCGCCTCAGCCTCTGGTTGAGTCCTTACCCTAAAGGGAATGAATTAGTTCATACTTTGAAAAGGTGAAGAGAAATGAAAAAGGAAGCAGGAGAAGATGAATGCAAAGGTTCCTTCATGATTCTGTGGATCTCTTGGCTTTAAACTGAAAAGCTGCAGAGGTCATGTGTACCCTAACGTGGTTTGGCCTTCTTTTACTAGGGCAGTTTAATCCACTGGGCGAAAGCTGTGCAATGCTCAGCCACGCCCCCTGGCCCAGACTCACAGAAGGTGGGTTCCCAGAAGCTGTGTGGCTGAGCTCCCAGGAGGCAGCAGAGCAATCAGGAATCACACACTTGATGTAAGAGCCACGTCTGTAACCTACACATAGCCCATGTGTAGCCAAAGAAGTTAGTTTCAAACGTTAAAGTGTGTTTTTTTAATTTTTAAGTTAAAAGAAACTCACCTTCGCCACCAAGCCAATAGGACTCTTGCAGAAGGAAGTACCAAGGAAGTGGTGTTCCATAGTCCCCTAAAAATAAGCAAATAAAGAGAGAAAGCCCACGTCATCCTGCCTCACCACAGTTCTACAAGATCTAGAATTTATCTAAACCTCCAATTGTCACTATAGATATTTGTAGTTCATAAGCCTTCACACAGCTATCCATGGGATACCACAAAGACTACTCCTTCCAACATGTTTTAATCCAAAAGGTCATGTTTTTAGGTGGAACCAGCAACACTAAGACTGATGATCTTGGGCGACATATAGTTTTCTAAGAAAACATTTTATTACAGAATTTAATCTTGCCCTTTTCAATTATTACCAGGTAATAATAAGATGACAACCACTAACATTCATTAGATGCTCTTTCTGTGTCAGGCATTACTGTTAGCACGTTCCACATGTTAAATAATTTACTCCTCAAAGCAAGCTTAGGAGATAGGTGGGAGTAGTATTCCCGTGGAAAAGGAGATGGAGGCATACTGAGTTTGAGTCATCTACCCAAGGTCACAGCTAATAAAACAGAGGTGCAGGGATTCTAACACTGGTATACTGGTTCCAATATCACTGATTGAAACTCTCCCCCCCCCCAACACCCCCCACCCCACTATGCTGGAACCATCTGGGTTTCAAGGAAAAGGTTCCCAAATTTCTAGTTCAGTTCTCTTAGCAACAGCGGTTCTCAACCTGTGGGTCGTGACCCCTTTGGGGGTCGAACGACCCTTTCACAGGGGTCGCCTAAGACCATCGGAAAACACATATATAATTACACATTGTTTTTGTGATTAATCACTATGCTTTAATTATGTTCAATTTGTAACAATGAAAATACATCCTGCATATCAGATATTTACATTACGATTCATAACAGTAGCAAAATTACAGTTGTGAAGTAGCAACAAAAATAATTTTGTGGTTGGGGTTGTTGAACAAACTAAAGCTTTAGCTTGGCTAAAATAAAGTTCTTGAATTATGCATAAGTTTCATTCTCAATTCAGCTAATTTTCACTTATCTCCTTCTAATGGCCTAGTTAGACAGAAAAAAACTGCAGCTGAGCAAATTCAAGTGTATTGCTCAAAGTCACTGTTACGGGTTGAATTGTGTAGCCTCCTCACCAAAAAATGATGTGCTGAGGTCTGTAGTAGAATATAAAACATAAGTGGTCTTCATTTTCAGTTTCTGGCAGAACTAAAACCCTTGGACTTGTTATTCATAATGAGCCCATTTGTCAACCACACCTGAATTTATGCTACTGAGGTGATTCTGAGGGGCCCCTAAATAGCTTTATGACGGGGCGTGGTCACCAGAAAAACCAAATATGTAAAAAGTGGATGGGAACTTTCAGTCCCACTCCTCATCTCTAGAGATGGGGTTATAAAAACTTGAACAATAAAATTCAGGAGCTTGGAGGGTAGTGCACCTGGAGAGAGCAGGGAAGCTCCATGAACCACCCCTCCTCTACCTCACCCTATTAATCCCTTCATTTGTCTGTTCCTAAGTTATATTCTTTATTATGGAGCTGTAACTAAGTAGACCACTTTCCTGAGTTCTGGTGAGTTGTTCTAGTGAAATATTGAACCAAAAGTGGAGGGGTCAATATTTGGCCAGCTGACTACAAATATTGAATTTGTAGTCAGCTGGCCAAAGTGTGGCAGCCTGGGCACAGCATTTGCAGCTGGCGTCTGAAATGGGAGCAGTCTATGGAACTGAACCTGTGGGGTCGGCACTAATTCTGGAAAATTACTATCAGAATTGAATTGAATTGTTGAATTGAATTGGAGAACTGTTTGGTGTTGGAAAAATGACACATTTGGTATCAGAAACAAAGACACCAGAGTCCTCATAATCTGGGCCTTGTTTGGAAATCAAGTCATTGTGCCCTGGTTGGTGTTCTCAGTGGTTAGAGCATCACCCTGCACATATAAGGGTCTCAGGTTCGATTCCCAGTCAAGGGCATGCACCTGGGTTGCAGGTTCAATCCCCACCCCATTCAGGGGGTGTGTGGGAGGTTACCAATTGATGTGTCTCTCTCATATTGATGTTTCTCTCTCTCTCTCTCTCTCTCTCTCTCTCTCCTCTCCTCTCCCTCCCTTCCACTCTCTCTGAAAATCAATGGAAAATATATCCTCTGGTGAGGATTAAAAAAAAGAAAAGGAAATAGAATCATTGCAGGTGTGATTAGTTGAGATTAAGTCACACTGCAGTAGGGTGGGCCCCTAATCCAATGTGACTGATGTCCTTATAAGAGGATGACCACGTGAAAATAGACACAGAGAGAACAACATGTGAAGAGGGAGGATTTTAGTGACGCATCTACAATCCAAGGAATTCCAAGGATTGCTGAGAAACCACCAGAAGCTATGAAGAGGTAAGGCAGGGTCCTTCCCATACAGGTTTCAGAGGGAGCATGGTTCTGCCAGCTCCTTGACTTTGGCTTTCTAGCCTCCAGAATCTGTGAGATGACAAATTTCTGTTGTTTTAAGCCTCCAGTTTGTGGTACTTTGTTATAACAGCCCGATCCAAACCCAGGCCTCCTGACTCAGCCTAGTGATCTTTGTCCTATTTCAGACTTGCTGCCTTCATATTTCTGCCAGCAAATGCTGCCCTGAGATGATCTGAGAGCTGTCCCTTGCCAGGGACGAGGCTCAGCCTCCCTCTCCCCTGCCAGCTCCTGGCCACAGCATCGAGAGCCAAGCCATGGAAGCCTTAGCACAAGGTGGCTGCTGGTTGGCTTGGAGACCACTCAAATGGAGGTGGGACTTCTCTAGCTACCAGGAAAGATTAATTTGAAGGAAAATCTGATTTCTCCAAAGCAAATACAAAAATATGCAAAAACAGAAAATTTTAATTCAGGAGCTGATTTTCCATAATGAAGATATTTATCTACCCAAAGTAGGGTACTATTCTAGGCACTGAAACTATAATAGTGAACAAAACAGACCAGGGCCCTGTCCTCATGGTCCATATTCTATTAGGAGAGGTTAATACACAAATACATAAAGAAATATCATGTCAGATGGTGATTTAAAAAAAAAAAGTAGGATAAGGGAACATTAGCACTAAAGGATTATTATTAACATTGGGTTAGATATTTTCAGTCTGGAAAGATCCCAGTGATAAGATGACATGAGACTAGAGACCTGAACAAAGTGAGGAAGCAAGCCTTCAGATATGAGTGTGTGTGTGTGTGTGTGTGTGTGTGTAGAAACACTCTCCAGACACTAAGATCAGGAGGTGCAAAGGTCCTGAGGAGGAAATGAACTCAGTGTATTGAAGAACTACCAGTAAGGAGGCTGGTGTTGCTGCAGCAGAGACACATGGGGGTGATAGGAGATGAGGAAGATAGTTGAGGCTGGTAATGAAGAGTCTTGTAGACCAGGGTTAGGACATTGGATTTTACTCTGAACAAGCGGAAATGCCACTGGAGAGACTTGAATGGAAGGTTAACACTGTGTAACCTAAATCTAAAGGATCTCTGAATACAGTGGGGAGAACAGACTGGTAGGAGGTAGTAGTGGCAGAAGGAGGCCTGGACTGGGAACCTTGTGTAGAGATGGGGACAAGGGATCGGATTCTGGATCTACTTCAGTTGTAGAGTCAACAGCATTCACTTGAGGATTTTTGACTCCTGGATTTTAGTTTCAAATGCTGGTTCTGAGAACCCAAATTGAAAGAGTTCAGAAAAGATGAGATTTAAACTAGAAGAAAGGGTAGGGCTGGGGATCTGAAGAACTCAATTACTTTTACCCAATGAATAGGAACAGTTACCTGGAAACACCTGGTCAAGGTACCAGGCAAGCAAGCCATACAGAGCAGCATCGAGGAGCATCATTTTCATGGACATCAGGAAACTGAATTCATCCTCTTCCATCGGACTTTTCCCAATATTGCTCCACTGCAGCCCCAGGCCTTGCTCCTCAAAGCGAGCCAGGTACTCAGTGCCAAAGCCAAATGCCACAGGAGACAGCAGGCTCTGCAGTGGGACAAAGAGGGCACATGAGGTGAGCAGAGGGATTCTTACCCAACCTGGCAGTGCTCAGATGCTCACAAGGTAGGGAGAAGGGCCAAAAGAGGGTCCTCAATGTGTTCAGGTGTAAAGCCACCCCAGGGAGGGGTTAAGGCAGTCTTCCCACAGGACAAGAATTATAGGAATGCCTCCCAGGTCTCAGAGACCCCTGCCTACTACCCACTAGGCCACCTCTCCCCTGATCAATGGAACACAGTTGTTTTATGGAGAAGACAAACATAATGCACACTGAAAAACCAAAGGTCCTCAGGTCTTCCTCCCTACCCTTCCCCCTCCTTTCTACCTCATTCTTAAGAACAAAGAAGCTAACTTGAGCAGCTTTGTGAGAATCCCATTAGAAGGGTCCACAAAGTCATCGGTTTCCTAGGGCAGGATAAGGGGCTACGCAAGGGATGGTTTCATGACCTTCTGAGATCTGTCAGAGCCCAGAAAGGTCTCAGATAACATTGACTATCTCACCTTTCCCCATCTCCAGACTGGAGACATTCTTTTTTAGGTTCTCTGTGGAGAGTACTGGTCAAGAGAATAGGTAGTGTGCAGAGAAGGATGCCTTAAGAGGAAGTTCCCCAGCCATGTCCTCACACTGGCCCCTGACCTGACAGAAAGCACATAGGCACAGGCAGAGGGATGGGCTAATCCCATTTCCTCTGCTCAGAGGCCTCCCCATAGTTTGGAGGACCTAAGGTTGGGTTCAGAATGTTTCTCTGCAAAAAGAAGGGGTTCTTTAGCTATATGTTCACATAAATCATTTTTTTAAATCTCAGCCCAGCCCTGAGCCACACAGTTGCCAGAATTAGAGCTTTCTGGTGGATCCACACACCCAAGAATCTAGCTGTGGTCTCAAAATACTGATCATCTAACCAGTATACCAAGACCGTCCAGCTCTACCCCCAGGCAGAGTCCAAAGGATTTCTTGCTACTAGCCCATTGTGATTATTTTAGAAATTGGTGCTATAAATACAGCAATTAGTTTCTTATTTAACACAAAAATAAAAGGCAGATGCCCTAGCAGCTCTGGAGCCAAATAAGTTTGAATTGTGAGAACAACTTAGATCTCAGATCTTTCCCCAACGAGAAGCAGGTGGTAGCCCTTCCCAACTGTACCGCACAGAGAACTGTGGACAGGGAGATTCTGGAAGAAACTGCACCCCACAGGGCCCAGAAGTTCTTTAGCCTGGTTAAGGAGAGGGGAAATAGCCTATTTGAAAACGATTAAAGAAAAAACAGTAGTGTTTGGGAATCATGAACTAAGAGGTCTCTTGGGCAATCAGAAGTCCATTTTCCGGAGACCTCTCCTGGCAAGAGAGCCGGACTCTGGACCAGCTCATTTCTGCACCCCTTTCTGCATGCAGTGGTGGAGTATGATAAAGGCACTTGGAGAGCTGCTCCAGTTGAAATTCTTTTGGCAAAAAACAAAACTTTTCATTCATGGGAACAACTTTCTGGACAGAATAGTTAAGGGGGCAAGCTCCCTTACTTCTGAATCTTGTCAAAGGCCAGGAGAAGAAAACTGAGTGAAATGGGTCTGGCTGTTTTCCCCTTGTGGCCACACAAAGGACCTATGAACTGAACTGGTTTTCAATTACTTCCCAGGGCAGACTAATCAAGCAGGTTTGGTGGGGAGGAACCGTCAGGTCACTCCTATACCCCGGTGTCCTTAAACCTTACTACATCCCTTTGAGCCAAAAGGCAAAGTGGATCCCTTCAAAAGGTGGGCCAGTCCTCTTGGATTGCTATAAACCCATCAGAGGAATTGTATCACATGCCAGGCGTGAGCCCTGGGTCCCTCACCATAGCCATCTTCAGGTCGGCTGTCATTCGGTCTTGCCAGGCGAAGCAGAGGATGTGAGGCAGGTAGAGGGTGAGGTAGAGGACACCACTGCAGGCTGCGGCCAGGCTGGCCCTGGAGAAGAAGGTGCTGAGCAGGAAGCACTGCATGATCGTGGCGGTGGAGAAAGCCAGCAGGAACAGGAAGAGGATGAATGGGTTGCTGTAATGCAGGATCCTTCCATGCTGAAACCAAAGGGGACACTTGAGTGAGTAACTTCCATCCAGATCCAGGGGTGACCGTCCCTCTCAAGGGATGACCTCAACCAGTGAATCCAGGAACTTAAGAAGCCCTCGCCCCAGAGGGATATCTTCCGCCAGCCTGTTGTTGGTGCCTAAATTTCCACATTTAAGACTCAAAGTATTGAGTTCCTTAAATTCTATGAATGCCATTTCCATAGCAGGGTAACACATTAGCATTACCAACTAATTACTATTTGTTAATTAAGCAAATCCTTGGTGGGATTTGAGCAGAGGAGGAGGATCTGCATAGGGGTCTTGGACCATCAACAGCTCTGGGGTATACTTAGCAGATGAGGAACAAAAGAGGGAGTTGGAATTAGCCAAGAAACTCATTTTACAGCATATAAAGGCAGCAATGGGGTCATGTTAAAATATAAATAAAAAGAGGGGGATGGGAGACCACTCAATAAGCTTTTACATTTTGCCTGGGGCCTGGCCTACTGACTAAATCATTTGTACTTGTATTCTGAGATTTGTCACTCATATAGGTGAAAATATCAGTAATTAATCCATATCACTTGAAAGTAGATTAATACCTCCCCGTCCATAATATTATACAAACTCATTTCATAGAACCTGTGAGTAATACTCAGTATCTTCACATTAGCTAATGATTCAATCACTTTGGCTATATAAAGAATAGATCTAAACTAGCTATTTTTAATAAATGAGCTGCTGCCAGTTACATTATAGAATAAATTGAAATGTTCAAATGAATTAGGGCTTCTTGGTTCTTATTTGCTATGGCATCCTATGAGGATTTTTACCCTTTGTGCATAACTCCAAATATATATATATCGATTGCCCTGTTCTTCAAAACATAAAGATACAAATAAGGTTCATCTCTTGCTGGTTCTGAATCATTGGTAGTGGTGCCCTGCAGCACTGGGTTCCTCTCAGGGGAAAAGAGAGACCAATTAGCAAGATTTGTCATGGGCATTTGAGAGTTGAGTAGAACAAATGTGCTACTTATCTGCTGTTGCTACTCTTTCTCTTCCATTCATGCTCTCGTGCCAGCTGGGCTTTGGTAGAACAGATTTTTAAAAATAGAATAAAACACATGGCAAAGAGAGGTGGAAGAAAGCCATGTTTAACTATAACTAAACTTTGAGGAAACTAAATAAAAGTCAAGATTAAGACTCAGCGCTTATGATTTTGTGTTGAAGAGGTCTCCACATCACCCTGGAAAGCTCACCCCTTTCCCTTAATCTCCTTAATCACACACAGTGCAATAAAAGCAAGTCCACAGCTAACCCTGTGGCTTTTGGCTGGAAGAATTTTAAGATGGTTGTTGCTATTCTCAGAAGAATGAAATCCATTTCTTAGCTCAAAGTAAAGTCCCATAAACTTCTAGGGCTTTATAATTTCTCATTGATTTAAGGCAGAGATGAAATTCACTTGACCGATTCAACACTCATTGGCTTTGGTTTCCTGTAAGAACCACTTTTCTTTTTTGCTCTTAATAGCTTGAATAACAAGCGAACCTTCCCATTGTACCAGCTTCCAGCTTCTTTCCTGCATAGCTGAGGTGGGAAGGAAGGACAAGGGAAAGATGGGAGTGCCATTAAAAGGAAAATCCTATTTTGCTGTAGAAAGCTCTGTTTCCATCATTAGTAGAAGAACAATGTTCTGGTTCCCACAAGGCGGAAGCTTTTTGTACAAGCAACTCATGGTGAACATTCTTTACCTCACATCCTAGAAGCTTTGAAGTCCTAGTGCTCATTATTAGGAAGACAGATCTCAATGTCACCAGCAAGCAACAAGTCTCATGGTCATTGCATGATGTCATGCAGGTTTATGCATTTTGTGTAAGTCAGATGCTTATGCATTTTGACTCCTTTAGTTCTGAGGACACAAATGTCTTGGTAGTGGGGAAAGTAGCAGACTGAAGGAACAAGGGACGCCTAGAGAAAGACAAGGTGCTCAGCTTTCCCTCAACTCTGTGGATCAGAATGACCTCTTCACCAGCATTAGTTTTTCTTGTTGTTGTTAATCCTCACCCAAGGATATTTTTCCATTGATTTTTTTTTAAGAGAGTGCAAGAGAGAGGGAAAGACAGAGAGAAACATCGATGTGAGAAAAACACACCGATTGGTTGCCTCCTGCACGAGCCCTGACCAGGGCCTGAGCCAGGGAGGAGCCTGCAACCAAGAATCGAACCCAGGACCCTTTGGTCTGCAGGCTGATGCTCTATCCACTGAGCCAAACTGGCTAGGGCAGCATTGGTTTTGATAGTGCTCTAGTTCACTGGACTTGAGTGCAACACTAAAATCAAAACCCCTCAGATCTAGTACATTTTACTGCATAAGGAAGGGATAGGATTTAATTTAAATGGATATGTATTGGTTGGACAGGATATCTAATGGAACATTCCTGAACCAAGTAGGCACCAGGTATGGTCCAGCATGGATGGCATACACTTCTCTCCTAATACACTGAAAAGGCTCTCCACATTCCCAACCCAGCTGGTGGTTGGGACTGTAATCCCAAGAGAATACTCTTTGTATTCATTTCTTCTGTGTTTAAAAGGAGAGAACCCTTTGCACATAAAATAACCCTGTACTGGGCTCTGCTAACAGCAGCTTCTACAGATAGTCCATGGAAAGGGGCTACATAATCTATGTAGACTGTGGCTCTCTGGGCAGGAAGTAGGAGCAGGGAAGATACTATGACACAGTGGCTTCTTAGGTGAGACTTTGTCTCTCTGTCTTCCACCTTGGCTGAAATGGCTGGACAGTTGCATGTCATACAATTCTTGGTGGCCAGTGACTAATCTAGGGACAAGTTCATTAACAGGAGGAAAGGTGAGAGGAAGAAAACGATTCAGGATTTTCTGGGCCTTTTCCATCTGACTTACCATGATGAATATTGTCAGGAGGAAGATGCTCATTGACATGATGGAGAAGCTGTCCAGGAACCAGGTACACCAAATCACTGTGTTGGAGACACCCTGATTTTTCAAGGTCTCCTTCAGTCTCAACTCCTTCTCCAAGACAATGCTCTTTACAGTCATGGAAACAGAATAGATCCAGGCCAGCACCATGAAGATAGGGAAACAGCGGTTCAGGATGATCATAAAACTGAAGCAAGAGGAGAGAAGCAGAGTAGTAGAATTCCCTGTACCTGGTAGAGGTAGAGTAAATGTTTGTTGAATGAATGTGTTCAGAACAAAGCCCTGGTATAGGAAAGGCAGGAAAATCTCCAATGGGCTTGAATCTTTAATACATTGCACTTTCCCCTGAAGGATTACTTTTTCATTAGAGCAGGATGGTAGCTTTTTGGTTGGCCCAGATGAATTCTCTATAAGTAAAATGTGTAAATAAAATTTTACTATATATATATATATATATATATATATATATATATATATATATATATACCATGTTCAAAGGCTGTTAAATCATGTTGTTTACCCATATCTTCAGAAAAAAATCACTTCTACTGTCATGGTAAACAACCTGCTTCCCTATTTATAATGGTCTGGCCCTCTAGCAACTTCAGCGCAAAATTATAGCTAATTTGCCTACAAACGTCAGGTGGTCATAATAATCTGGCCACTCAGTGTATGTTACACAGTATATACCTACTTGTAAGATCTTGCAGGAAAGTACTGCAGACTTGCTGATGTAGCATGTGACTGGAGTAGACAGATACATATCAACTGACACTGAAGTCCAAGAATATGGACCACAAATAAAGAGAACTGGTGGTGGTGAGATCAATACTTGGGCTCCCCAAGGGGGTAGCACTATCTACCCTGGAGGATCAAACCCCAGTTATGCAGGAAGATGCACAAAATAACTAATCAGAGTGGCACTTTCAGAAGGCCACCAATAAATCAATCAGTGATCCCATAGCCACTGACTCCACCAGCTATGTACCTGTGGAGTAACTCTGTGGATACCCCAGCAAGCAGGGTAGATTTGACAATCTAGAATTACTCTATTGTGAACTTTATACATGTTTTCCTGTGCTTGATATGCTAGTAGATCCCTTGGAATTATTATCTATTGAAAACTATTGGGTGTCACAGGAAGGGCCCAATTACAGCATGGGAGGATTTCACTCAAGATGGCCCTAGGGAGAGAATTATAAATTCATAAATCCTGCTCTTCTGGGACCTGCCACCAGAGGGCTCTCACACACTGAATGGCCAGAATCCTTTTTGTCTCCTCACTGTCTACCCCACTACCTTGCCAGCCACTCCTATTCTAATCCTAAAAGTGGAACTTGGGCTTTTGCCCCTGGCTCCACTTTCCATCTCTGTCTAATGATGCAACCCAAACTGATACAGAATGGTCACTGTTATCTCTGTAGTCTTCTGTAGAGTCAGTCAAGGAAGGAGAATGGATTGTACTAGGATGTTGAAAGAGGGTTTCCTGTGCCCATACTGAGCTTTAGTTCATTGTCTTGCCAGCTGGCAATTCTACTCTTCCTTTCTTCAGGCTGTGCATGTTTCTTTTCTCCGCAGACACACATGAACACTGTGGTGAACTTCCCCGTTTTTTCTAGGAGTTGAATCCCTAAGCCAGTTGTACATCTCTGCCTCTGTCCTGGGAGCATTTCTGCCCCGATCCACCATGGAAAATGAGCCCTCCCAGCCCCCTCTGCCTTTCTGTCCCTCTCTTTACCATCCCCCAAATGCATGTTCAGAAAACTATATTACTTGCTTTGCTTGTTACTGGCCAACAAATGTACAGGCCTGGGAATGGGGGTGGGCAGGCAGGGAGGACCTGAGCTCATCCAACACATTCCTCCACCTTTTCACTAAGCATACATCATGGGAATGTTAATGAGGGAGGGAGCTGCATTATTCCGAGGCTCCTAGGAACCAGACCTACTTGCAATGCAGAGTCCTCATTTGTTGATTTGGCAATCATTGGGCAAACACTGACCAGAACCCTTCCACATACCAAACATACTATGTAGTAGAAATTTAAAAAGCCTTTATCCCCTCCCCCAACCTCACTTCACTTGATTTAATTTTCACCTTCCCCTTTCCACCCACAAAACCAACTCCTTTCTCCCTGCCACTATACTTGCCCATCTGGCCCTGCCTGGAGCCAGCCTGGGAGAAGCGGACTCCTCAGTCAGAGCTCCATTCTCTCCAAGCTGGCCCTAGTCCCCGGGCTTCTCTACAAAGAAACTAAAGCCTGGGGAGCACCCCACCCCACCCAGCAAACTGATTAGCTCATCCGAGAACGGGATTTGGAGCCTCCCACTCACGAGTCATCCACGAAGCATGGGTATGGCATCTGCTGGAGGTAAATTCCTACAGGAACCTCAGCCCGGGCCTGACTCCTTGTGACCCCCTGTTCAATCATGTCCTGCAGATAGGCAAACCCTCCCCAGATGTATCGCAAATCTTCCACGGGATCAGCTCTGGGACCAGGATCCCAATACCTAAGAGAAAAACGGAGGGAGGGATGAAGGATGGGAAGGGGAATGGACACCTCACAAGCACAGGGTGACTCAGAACTCACTCTGGAAACCTTTCCCCAATCAAGCTATCCAATTCTGATTTCTAGTTACAATTTAAATCTCAGTTATGCCTATTAGCCACAACGTGACTTGTAATTGCTTTCATTCAAGGACTCTACTTTGAGCTTTACAAGATTTCCTGTTTTCTCTCATTTAACTGTATTAATTTAGAGACTGAGTCCACTTTCAATCCCTCACTCTGTACCAAATGTAATTTCTCAGTGACTCTGAAGAAACACCATTTGCAGAATCTTCATATGAAGATAATTCAGTACCTAGAGGTTTCTATCTCCAAGTTGTACAAAGGCCAGTCAGGGAAAAGTGCGGAGTTGAGGGTATGAAGAGAGGGTATCTGAGCTCTCCTGGCCCCACCAACTGGTTAGTTTAGTTCTTTGATACCAAAGTGTTCCCCTGCCTTTCCAAGTGACTCTCCTGTCCTAGGAGGAGATGGTGGCCCCTCTCCTTGCTTCTTACATCCTTGGGGATGCCCAGGGCCTTCTGAGATTGCCTGAAACCTCACCTGTCTTTGATCTTATTGGTTTTCTCCACCACATCTATGTCCATCCGGATCTTGTACTTCACGTGGGGTGGTAGGGAGCTGGTCCAGGGGTACATGTCAGGGAACACCACACCAGCCCAGAATCTGTTTTCCTCCAGCAGAGACAGGGCTCGTTGTGTGAGCTGGATCTCATCATCGTAGCTTTCAAATTTGTCCAGGACTAAGCACTACAGATAATCACAAAGGTTGGGAGAGTTTGAGGAACACCAACTGCAAAGATTCAATTGCAATAAGGGGCAGAGGATAAGGGCTGTTGCCCCAGGGGGTGGGTCAAATGCAAGGGGATCTATAAACGTACTGTTTGCTTAACTCTGCAGTCTGGTGTTAATTTTTCAATGTGTCTAGATTTGGGGGTGGAAGGGGGCTAGGAAATGCTGACTTGCTTTAAATCCTGCAGATTTAGCCAGGTCTGTACAATCCGGCTGTCCAAGGCTGTCCAAATATGCAAGTTGTCAAAATGACAACAATACCCACAGCTCTCACTCCCCAGCATGGGAGTCAAGGGAGTGGGGTCACGTTGAATACAGGCTGCTTTGAAGATCAGAAAGCCCGCCGATAAAAGAGTTTTAAAGACAGAAACAGTGAACCTTCCTGCCTCTCTGCAAACACGCAAGGAAGGCCAGCTGAGGGAAGAACAAGGAGGGCCCGAATGAGTTAGTCAGAGAACCATTTCCAATCACAGTATTATGACAGGTAATGCCAGTAAGGGAGGAATTTCCTGATATATTTTTTTTTCTCCCCCCAGAACAGAAAAAAAAAAAAGTCATCATCTACAGAAGAGCAAAACTAAGCATTTCATTTAATTTGAATATTAGAGGTTGTTTATAAAGTCATTAAAAGATTGTATGGTACTTGGATCTGCTTTTTCCTTGACCTCTTGCTCCTATAATACACTAGGGTTGCTGTGTTGATGTTTCTTTCTTAGAATGTAACTCACAAGAGGTCAGATGGCCTTGTCTTGATTAATTTGTTCACCGACTACTTACTGAGAGCCTGCAATGTGCCAGAGTCTGCTTGGCTCCAGGGATACAAGGAGGAAAGATAAAATCTCTTCCCGAAGGGAACTCAAGACCTAATGAGGGAGAGGGTTGGAGTAAACCAACAATCACAATGCAGAATGATCGGGTTCTGATGAAGCAAGCCCACGTAGCCTGGGAGGCCAGTGGAGGGATATAGCTAAGTTTACCTGGAGGACTCCCAGAGGGCTGCTTGGAGAAAGAGACTCCTGAGTAGGATGAAGATGATCAGGAATTAGCCAACAGGAGGAACACAAGAGAAAGGTCTACTCAAGCACAGGAAACAGCATGTGGGGTCTGGAGATCTGCAAGAATAGAGCAGTGGCTCCCATCCTTGGCTGTGCCTTAGAACCACTGGGGAGCTTTAAAAAGATGCCCACACTCAGGCCCCACTCCAAACAATAAAATTAGATTCTCAGGAGGTAGGGCTGGGCATCAGCATTGTGTCATACACTACCCAGCTAGTCCCAATGTGCATTGAGTTACGTAGGTAAACAGAGATGAATGGTGAGAGATGAGCACTAGGAAGGTGGGTGGGGACCAGATGGGTTACTCTGCTAGACTCTATAGTGTGACCAACTAATGGAGGGGTTTCCTGGGACACGAGGCTCTCTGAGCTAAAACCAGGAGTGTTCTGGACAATCCTTTTATAAAAGCCCCAAGGAGTTACTGTAGGGTTTGAAGCAGGAGCATGACATATGGGATCAGATCGTGTTTCCAAAAGATCACTGGTGGGGCAAAGGGGGAAGCAGGAAGAGTGGTTAGAAGGCTGTTGACGTCAGGCAGGCTTAAAGGAACAAATTCACTCTCACAGAGCCTGAGTTACCTGGGATGCTTGTTTTATGAAGAGAAACTGAACACGGGAGGGCTGCCAGAGGTCAGACAGCTAGAACGTGGCAGCCCTGGGTTCCCTCCCCACTCTCCAACACAGGCACAGACGTCTCTCCCCCTCCTCCCACCTACACCACCAGGAGCCACGGGTATTGCTGGATCCACAGGCTCTCCACATGCTCACAACTATCTTGTACAGTAGGAGAGCGGTTATTATTTATCCTCCCTTTGCAGCCCAGGAAACTTAGGCTCAAAGAGGCTGAGTAACTTCCCCAAAGTGGTAGAATGGGTATCAAACTCCAGTGCAGCTGCTCCCGCAATTACCAGGAGAAATGAAGAAGTGAGAAAGGTGGACTGATTGTAAGGACCCGATCAGAGACCCAAGTTCCAGCCGCACTGGTAAGAAGCAGGCGAGACCAAGTCCTTCACCAAAACCCCTCACTGCTGAATCCCACCCAGGGTGAACCAGAACTCTTCACT
Organism: Myotis lucifugus; assembly: GCF_000147115.1. Taxonomy (NCBI): domain Eukaryota; kingdom Metazoa; phylum Chordata; class Mammalia; order Chiroptera; family Vespertilionidae; genus Myotis; species Myotis lucifugus. The sequence goes on along the minus strand of NW_005871268.1, from coordinate 1,751,255 downwards.
GAGGAGCTGAATTTGAACAAGGTTTTGCAAACCAACCCTCCTTGGGCCTTCTGAGCTAAATGCCTCTCCCCAGACTCCACATCCTGGGAGCGGAGGCCCCTGTAATGCTCTCAGTCTTTGAGATAAAAGGAAAGAAAACAAAGGAAGCTTTCCTTTCCCAGCTGATAGAGGAAGGAGAAATGTGGTACCTGAAAGAATCTAGAGAGCTAAGGCGCAGGGACACCACCATAAGAAGATAGTTATTTTAAAATGAAACGGAATTGGTATTTCTTTAAGAAATGCCAGTAAGTGTAGGCACATATCATTGGGTTAAGGGAAATGGAAATTTTTCTTCAGTCAGTTATTCTTTTGCAAACAGGCATTGCCCAGCCTAACACTGGCCAGTCCTTAAGTGAGATGAGGACTTAAATGCCTCATGACATCGAAGGTCCTCAGTAAATGTTCGTTATTTTTTTCTAGATAGAAATAATGGAGACTTGCACCACAGTCCCAGACCGCCCTCCCAGTGTTTGCCAGGACTCCACACGCTGCTGTGGGACAGAGAGCTGGCAGTCTCTTGCTCGGGCAAACAGGTATCAAAGTGGAACTGCTAGAGAATATATTTTTTTTAAAAAATTAAGTTTCTTTTAGAGAGACCTTGACATTCTACAAAAATGAATAATGAAATAGTCTCACTTTTTAAGTCAGTTTGGTGAGTGTAGGCTGCATAAATAGAATTTTAAAATCACAATTAGAGTGAATCTGCAAATAAATTTCTAAAATAAGAACAAAATAATTATTTTGGGAGATGAACTTTTTCTCTGTAGTTTCTTTTAGCTGTGGCATATTGTCGTCTACCCCCACCCCCACCTCCACACACATACAAGCGCGCGCACACGATGTTCTATCAATTCACTCACAGCCTTACAGGATATTTGGAGAGAAGGAGCTGCAGAAATCTTGTGGTCTGATGTCCTTGCTTTACCTGTGAGGAAAGTGGCATCAGAGGGGCAAGGGGAAGAGGGCCTTGTCCAAGGTCAATATAGGTCAGAAGCAGAATCCGAATCCATGTCTTCAAGTGTGGAGCCTGAGGGTGGTGCTATTCCCCACACGTTACTCCAAGGGTAAGCCGCACTCCAACCACAAAGTCGGGGCAACATAATTCCTGAAATGGAAGATCTCTTGCCCTAGAAGAGCAGTGTCCAGTAGAACTTTCTGGAATAGGGAAGTGTTCTATACCGATGCCCAATCCATATGGCAGCCAGTAACCACATTTGGCCATTGAGCATTTGATATGTGACTAGTGCATCTGAGGCACCAAATTTTCACTTTAATTAATTTAAATTTAAAAAGCCACACATGGCACTGGCTACTGGACAGGTCAACACAGCTCCAGATACAGTGAGTTCCTTGAGATCCGGGCCACATCTTGTTCATCATGGTCTCTGTAACAGCATTTTCTCATGAAAGGGACTCAGTAAGTATTCACTAAACCGAATTGAATTTAGAAGTCCTGAATGCTGCAAGAAATATAACTTTACCACTGTGTGTTTTGAACCTAATCCAGTACACCCCAAATTCATATGATTAACTAGGGAAAAAAAAAGTGAAAAGTAAACTTTTGCTATGATGTTGATGAGAGTTCAACTCCCATTGATTGGAGCAAAAACAAAAAACAAACAAACAAATAAAAAATGTATTTTCATATGTGACTTTCCGAGCTGGCTAGCCCATTCTCTTTGAAGTCCCCTTTCATGTCTTAAAGGGAAATTTATATGGGAATAAGCGGCTGATGTTTTTGGTGACATTGTTGAGCCCTGTAGTGACGTGGGCCCATCCTGGCTGTTTTATCAGGCAGCTTATTCAGTCGAGTTTCCTGCTGTGTCCTCCTAGATTGCTACCCTGATACTCTCTGGAAAAACAAAACTTAAAAGGTTTGCAAATACTCATTTCTACCCTGAAACATCTGACCCGGTTTCAAAGTTGGATTAATCTTCGTCATCTTGGAAAGTGCTGTGTAGTGTTTAAGAGACAAAGGCCTCGAAGGCCATCCCCACTCTGTCGGTTCCCACCTGTGTGGCCTGTTTCCCTCTTTCTAGAACTGAGAGGTGTCCTGCCTCAAATCTGTGTTCTGAGGATCACATGACGGTGTTTGCGAAGGGCCAGCCAGTGCCTCCTGGAAGAATAAAAGCTGAGGCTTACTGGAGGCTCACTATGTGCTCCAAACTGGTCCAAGGGCTTTGCTTGTATCCTTTGAGCCACAAAACCACCTTGGGAAGTCCATTACAATTTTCATTCCAGACTCACCTATCTCACCTATGAGGCCCGGTGAGCCACAGTGAACGTCCTCTGGATAGAGCCTAGCTCACCACATGGTTAACCACATAGTTAAACTGGCTAAATGCAAGCCATTTTTATTACTGTTTTTGTAAAATATCCTGAAAGTCAACAGAGTGCAGTGGCTTTTAAACCTCTGCCAGGTTACCTTTCATTTATGACAGCTATTTGCCAGGGGAGGAAGGCAGGTATTTTCTTTCAATAATATGTCTGGGAACACAACCCACCCTGAACTGATCCACAGCCCCTCATCTGGAGAGAACAATGCTATGGACAGAAACCAAAGCCCCACACCCCACCTGAGCAATCGGGGGGGGGGGGGGGGGAGGCAACCCAATGACTTGCTGCTCACTGGCCATTAGGTAAAAGTCAGACAATTCTACCCAGAGAAGGGCTGATAGCTAATCCAAAGTCATCCTCACCAAGTCTTCCTGAGGTCAAGGCCAAGGAATTGTGGAAACTGCTTTGGACATTAACCAGAAGTCCCTGGGTCACCCTCTGAGGTATAACTCATGATGTACCATTAAAACCTTATGTGGAGGCCACCTCCTCATTCCTTATTGGTACTTGCTCTGATCCCTGAAGTTAAAATCTTGGCTAATGAGCCTGTCTATTCATGTAAGCATGTTCATGAATGTATTGGGGAGACAGAAATGAATGATGAAACCCTTATTCAAGGTCATTGATTTTGATGTACATATTTGGTCTGGTCTGATTAGCTTGTAAGTTGAAACATAGTATGTTCTAATGAGGTTGAAGTCATGGGGTCTATCTATAAAAGCTATTTGGTTCTACACAAAAAGAAACTGTGCCATCATGGATGCTAGGAATGAATGAAGGTAGAATAAGAACTGGCCAGTGTAGGAAGCACAGTATAAATATAGCACTACTACTGGGAAAAGAATTTAAAGGGCATTGTCAGTGAATAAAGAGATAGTGTCTTATGGCCTTAGAGGCAGGTTCTGGGCAAATTTTGCAACCAGAGTTCAGGATCCCAAAGAGAACCCTATAATGCCCTACAATAGCCAAAGGCAGTCAATGGAGAAAAGGGGTTTCCTTGTCCCTTTCAATTCTGAACAGCGTTAGCAAAATCCAGTGGCAGGGCCACCGCCATTTGAAGTCCACACAAGTCCTGCAATTCCTGGCTGGCTGTTTTGCGGATCGTCACCAGGAAGCGGAGTTCATCCTGGTGGAAGAGGCTGGAGCTCTCTCCAGGGCAGGCAGCTGTGCTCTAGACCTCTGGAGGATTCGGTCATTTGTTTATACAGCTAAATCAAACAGCACCTTGGGAGGAGAAGCCGCGGTAGCAGCAGGCTTCCTTTTTCAACTGTGACCTCTCCGACTCTAATTCAAACACATTAAGTAATAGGTAAATTAAGTTATCTATTAAGTGGGAAATGTTGTCTAGTGGAAGCAAAGAAAGAAAGAAAATCTTTTTGTTTGAACTTGATAATCAAAGGAGATTGGCACCCTGTGATAGCATATTTTGACTAATACACCCAGGACCTGTGGGGTGAGTCTTCAGGAATAAGGGAGGCACTGCACCTCCACTTAGAGATTTTGGTTCTCTCACCCTATCTCTTACATCTTTAACTTCCAGGCTCAGGTTGAGCACTGAGCGGCTGATGGATGCCAGTAGAGGCCTAAAGTGATCCTGCTGGTTTTAATGTAGGCACCTGGGGTTCCTTTTGAAAATGCCAGTGGATGTGGGCAAACATCCCAGAATGAATTTCGTAGCAGATCTAGACTGTAACCCTTAAGATCCATTTCCCAACACATGGAAAAAGCCACCAGATAAAATAGCTCTGGGTTGTGAATTGGTTGGGATGGTGAGATAGAGGCCCAAGGCAGTGCAATCAATTTTTCCAACACATGGGCCGGAGAATAGACATCTGAAGTGTCAACCTCAAAGAGTGAGGAAATACACCACTGACTGGAAAACAAAGGGACAGGAAATGCACAGTTGTTAAAAATGTCTGTTTCTAAAATAAATAAGTACAACAATGAAACAAATAAAAAGACCAAGTTGGAGCACAGAGCCTCACTCGGGGGCAAAGCCACCAGGTAACACTTGCTGTTTAGCAAGGTCCAAAGGAAAACATTAAATAACCTGGTTGACAGCTGCTGGGGACTTTAGCTCTCAAAGCTTTCACATTTAATCATTCCAACAATCTGGGAGGCGGGTGTGACTATATTAAAATAGTGACTATATTTAATAGTCCACAGAGCTGGACACTGAGCATATCCTGGCTCACCCACCTGGGCGAACACACCTGGAACTTCAGCCCCAGTGTTACCCTCATTTTCCAGGCGGTAGGACAGCAATGCTGCCCAGACTCAGGGAGCCCGTACATAAGTGCTAGAGATGATGTCCTGTCACAACAGGATGAAGCTGCTCACAAGCCCGGCCAGCTGACCTTTCTAGTCCCATCTCTGGACACTACTGCTGCTCCCCATGCCCACCCACTCCCGTGATGTACAGCCACACCCTACCCAGACTACCTGCTTCTCATGAACTTGTCTTGTAGGTTCATACCTCTGCACTTTGCAAATGCTCTTCCTTCTGCCTGGAGTTGTCTTTCTGCCTTGCTTAGCCAGAAAATTCAATATTTAAGGCTCAGTGTTAAATGTATTTTCAATTTTTATTTGACATTATGGGTGTCTACTGCTGGAGGCAAAGACCAAAAAGTAGCTAACATGTAAATGTGAGAGGTCCATCAGAAGGCTGATGGACCTTGGGCTTTAGCAAGGGCTAAAAGCTATGCACCAATTGTTCTGTCGAGACAATGGTGGCTCAGGGCGATCCCCTAACCGAATAATCTTTTACTGTTTACCAAACCTTACCTTTGATATGTGTGTTTGCTTTGCTAAAGGGCAAATGTATATTCCAGTAAATAAAAAGTCATGGGTCCGGACATTCAGCGAGCCATTCCACTAGAGAAGGGCCTCCGCCTGGCTTTCTCCCATGCCTTCTAAATTTATATTTCTTGTCTAGTGTATCTATTTATGTCACAGCCCCTTCTCCAGATCCTTGAACCCTCGCTGCAAAATGTTGCAGCAGTCTACTTTATGCTACTGCAGCTCCACTAAGGTAAATTGGGAAATCAAAAGATAAATAGGAACCTCAAGGGGTCCAGGTTTATGGGGGTGGAAGGGGTATGAATAAATCATTATCAAGGGCTACAGTGAAGGGGGTATGGTGCACAGATGGCCTGGGACATAGGAGCCAAGTCCTGAAGGGGGTGAGGGGTTGAGATGGGAAGGGGTCAGCCAGTCAGCATGTTCACCATCCCATATAATGTGGAAAAGTCATGAAGGGGCTAGGCCACGATGGACTTCACCTTTACAGCAGTGTGGGGCCACTGAGGAGTTTTAGGCAGGAAAACCATGGCAAGGCTGGGTTTTAGAAAGATCTCGCTGGAGGCAATGTGGGAACTAAATGGACAGAGCAAGAGACTGAAGTGCTCTAGACCAGCTAGGAGGATGGTACAGGCCTCTGTAAACAGGGGCCATATGTGGAGAGGAGAGAAGGAGGGATTTCAGAGATACTTTGGAGGAAGAACTGACAATCCTTCGAGGATCTGTGTTATTTCGAATTTGGATTTGTGCAACCTGTTTCTACTCCATCAGATAGAATTATTGTCCTAGCCATCCTTTGAGATACCCTGCTATAGCATTATCTAATAACATGCTTATCTCTCCCCAGAGAATGTGAGCTTCTAGGGCTCAGAGATTGTATTCCAATGTAGGCAGTTCAGTACATGCAAATATGGGAATGACTGAATGAACTCAAATCTTTTTGGTTTTCTACTATAAATCTAGTTATTTTCAAGCAGAAAAGACCCAATCAGAATAGTGTCTATTATCCTTAATATTATAAAATAATTGGTGCCTTCACCTGACTCATTATATAATTTATCCAAACAATTATTACTAAGCCCTCTATTAATGTGCCCTTCATAATATAACAGAAAGAACATCCTTATTAGAGCCAGACAGGTCTGGATTAGAATTCTGGATCCTACTCATCTGCTGTGGTACGTTAGGCATGTGTTTTTAATTCAATAAAATGACAACAGTCATGCCTGCCGGGCAGGTTAAGCGTGGTGCATGAGAGGACATGGAAAAGTGCCCCACAGAGTGGCTGGCTCATAGAAGGCTCGCGTACAAGTCCCTTCCCTCCACCTATAACCACAGTCTCCCCTCCCCCCACTTGTGCTTTCCTTCCTCAGCCCAGTTCTATGTTTCTGAGAGACTGATGAAGCCTAAAATAAGGTCACTGCACATGAGTTGCCTATGTTCCATTTCATGGCTCTTGAAATAATATTGCTCTCATGGTATAGACTTTTGTACCCTTTCTACTTCTCCTCCAGTTTCTCCCTAGCTTCCCAATGCACATTTTGGAGTCAATGAATCAACAGAAGAGAGCAATAGGACAGATATTCTGCAAATATCTATACATTTAACTCCAAAGTACATGACATGACCAATAGCTTTATCTCCCCAACCCTATTTTTCTTAGGCTAGCCTAAAAAATACACTCCTGAGCATATTCTGGTTGGGTGGTGGTGGAATGTGGCCAAGAGCATGCAAGGCACAGAGGGGAAGTAGTCCAAAAAATCCTGCTACTGATAATTCATCAACAAGGTAATCACCGTGTAGGGAATAAAGAGTTATGCACATATATTGAATGTGTTGACAACAGAGGAAAAAGTGGTTAATGAATAAATGTTGTTTTTCAAGACTTCGGGAAGGGGAGTTGTTACTGGGTAAAGGACAGTTTTATGCCTTGATCAGAGATATTTCCACATTATAGTTTGGCTGGATTCAACTTCCTGATGTGAAACTCAAGATCTGAAATTCAAATATACTATGAAATTAAAATAACACTGTGAACCCTAAATAGTATTCCATATGTGCCAGGCCTAACTTTTCCCTACCCAAAGACATCAAAGGCGAGGCTGTGTATATTCATTTTAACTAAAGGGTCATCAGAGGAATACATTATTATTTTTTCTAACTAGGCTTTCCTCCAGAAGAAAAATATATCTGAATAAAACATATAAATATGACCGTAAAAGTGTACACATGGTAGTTTAAGAGATTTGCCTATATGAAGATACACCTGTCTTTGGTTTCCTTAGATGTGGAGAACAGGATGATCATAAGGCCTGCAGAAATGAATATCCACATGCTAAAGAGGTGAGGCTCCCCAAATGTCACCACCAACCCTTTCCCTAATCCACTACCCACCTACTGACCAGGAGATCTGCCTTCATTAATTTCTTGTTCCCCCACTGAGGGCAGGGCATGGGGGAAATACAAAGCAAGGTTATAGGATGAATGGGCTTGTAGAAACCCCTTATTGAGGAGGTGCTTCAAGGACAAGAAATGCTCTGGAGCCACTAGACCATCATCCACAGAAGTGCCAGAACGGTGCCCAGAGCCATCCTGCTGGGCTTGCAGAGATGGTCTGACATTCCTGATCCCAAGCCAATTCACTAAGGTTAATATGAAGAATAGCTTCACAGTCCCTGGCTAATGTTTACACAAAGTTTGGAATCTGAGAAAAAGGAACATTCCTTACTTGGTCTGTGGTTCAGGGGTAGACATTCATGTGGTTCATAGTAAGAGCTGCCATGCATCGAACTTTTCTCCTATGTGCCTGGCCCTCTCCCATTTCATCCCCCCAGCACCTGGAAAGGGTGGTGTCCCCACCCAACCTACCATGAGGAACTTGAGGGCAGAGAACTCACACTCACACCTAACTAATCAATGGCATCAGTGTGCCGAGTGCACTCCTCTCATTTTGTCAGCAACAACCCAAAAGGCCCATTGTGTTGCTCTCTGGACTTTACAGATAAGAGAATTAAGCCTTAGAAGGTAAAGTAACTTCCTTAGAGTGACTCAACTCATAAAAAGCAGAGATCCAGGCCCATTTGTCCTCACGGGGTGGGTGGGAAGTTTGCACAAGCAGTGGCCTGACATCGCAAGCAAGTGAGCCAGCAAGGTGGTTCCTGGGGAACGGGACACACTCCAGGCCACTCAATAGACTGTCCAGTAACTAAAACCTCACTCCAAGCAGAAAGGAAGGGGATTTAGCCTTTCTATTACGTGTAGAGAAAACCGATTGAATCATTCCTTTTTCCATAGTGACAAAAGGCTTAAAGCTCTTTGCTCCTAGTTCTTGGAGCTTCTATTGTTCATTGTCACATCTGAGTGCATTTTGACCTAGACTGATATAACTTTCATTTTAAAATTTGTGATTTTTTGCTTAATTTTCCTCAAGGGATTTTTTTTTCTTTTTTTGGAATAGGCAGGGAAGCAGAGGCTGGCCCAGGAACCTCTCACAGCTCTTTAGCACAAGTCGTATTGCTGAACAAGAAAGCTCAGTCAAGCTGCAGTCTGTGAAGGTGCACACTTGCTGCCCTGTCCTGGAGAGACCCATAGGGCCACCAGGGGTGGAAGGGAGGCATTCCATGCCCTGCCTGCCACTGAGCAGTCCTCAGAATGAGAGCTGGGGAGTCTCCTACGCTCATCCAGACTTCCCAAAACACAAGAACAACAGCAGAAAAATCCAGGACCAATCACAATGATTGGTTTCTTCCTCACTGCACATATCCCCTCCTACTTTCTCCTTGCAGTTCATCCTCCTCCCCTCTTGCTTTCTTCCTCGGTCCCCCCACAGGCAGGAAGATCAAAAACCTCATCATAATCACCTGCTGAGCTTCTACAACCATCAAACCCCCTTTAGGACCCCCTGGGGGAAGCCACTGACCTGTGGCCACCTGGCCTTTGCCTGGGAGCGCTTCAATAGGCTAATGGGATTGCAAAGCCCTCAGGAAGTGTTGGTGGTTGAGGCTGGATGTAATTACCAGCTTTGTAACCCCTAGAGGAGGATCAGGGGTGGCTCCGTAGCTGGGCCTGATTTTACTAATGCCACTTTCCTCCTCCAGTATTTTTTTGTTTGTATTTTGTTTAAAAGTTAATATTTACTAAGTTCTTACTATATGCCAGGAACTATTTCAAGTGCTTGGCATGAATTAACTCAATTATCATAAAAATTATCTTTCCTATTAGGTAAGAACGACTAATGTTTCCATTAAGTAAGTAAGTAAATAAATAAATAAATAAATAAATAGCACCCAAGGTTATTCTTGTCTTCAGACAAGTTAGGAATCACTTTGTAATGACCTGAAGTTTGGTGCTGTGTAATGGGCCTCTTCTGAAAAGCCACCTAGGGAGCCTGTGTTGCCCCTTCCATGGTTCTAGGGAAGGCCCCACACTCTGGGGAAATTCTGGTGGCACCAGGGGCAGCAGGGAGTCCTCAAGAGCACTGGAGTGACAGATAGACCTAGGTTTTTTCTCACTGTTTAGTTATCCTCAGGAACCAAGAGTCTGGGGGAAGGGGTCTGCTCTTGGGTGCCTTCGCCTTAAGTTCCTCTCTTACTGCTCAGAGCATCTTCTACCTTCTAATAATTCTAGATAACATGAAGCCCAGACCTGACCCTGACCTGGCTCATTGGCAGGTGTGATAAGCCCTTAAATGAAGAGGTTCCCTGGGAATTTGAGGTCAAGAATTCAAAAAATACCTAGGATGTGCTCCCTGATTCTGAGTATCTCCAATCTTGCCATTCAGCTAGAGATGGACACGTTAGCAGGTAACTCGACTCTAACATGGAAAGGGTCTAAGAGAAGTGTGAAGAGAAGGCCAGGGAAGCAAAGAGGAGTGAATGGCTAAACCTTTGTGGAAGCAGAGGTGACATCTGAGAGTTGAGTCTTAAAGAATGAATGAATAGAAGCTTAACAGATGGGGAAGGAAAAGTCATTTCAGGCTTTTCTGCCTTACGTTTCTTCTTTTAGGGGACCCCCCCCCCACTTTACTGTAATCCTGCTCAGTCCATGAGATTCCTATGAAGCTAACTCTGCTTCCCTTTTCCTGTGGTGGGCATATGACCCAGAACCCCATCACCGTACACAATTCCCCAAAGGACTCAGGGACAGGTAGAGTAGCCAGGCCAATCAGAGAACTGTCTAGAAGTAATGCTTACACTCTGGGAGAGCCACTTCCATTTCTTGCAGAATTTTTGGTATAAAGACGACCACAGAGGGCTGTAAACTGCTGACAGGTTACCAAATAAAGAGGCCCTGGCCAAGATAAAAGAAGACAGAAGCAAGCAGCAATGTGAGATGAAAGGACATGAGGGTCTCATGGTGTCATTCAATTTCTAGATCCCCTGAACTTCCAAGTTATGTCAACCAATAATTCTCTCTCTCTCTCTCTCTCTTTCTCTCTCTCTCTCTCTCTCTCTCTCCCTCTCTCTCTTTCTTAAAAGCAAAATTATTCTAATTAATAAATGGGCAGAGAAACAGCATTTGCAAACGGAGGAATCTGAAGAGGTCAGGATATGCCTGACAGTGGTGAAAAGGCCAGAGCAGAGCCAGAAGGTGTGTGAGTAGTTGCTGGGAAGATGGACTGGGCAGGTTTGGAAAGACTTTTGTTCCTTGGGGACAGAGTCATTAGGATTTTAAGCGTGAAAGTGATGCTAGCAGATGTGTGTTTGGAATGTAGATCTGGTGCCAGTGTGGACAAATGCCTGAGCCAGAAGAGACCCTGGAGTCCAGGAGGAAGCAATCAGAAATGGCTGGTGGACAGATGACAAGGCCTCTGGTACTCAGAGAGCCTGGAAAGTAAGAGGTGGAGTTGAAAGATTTTTAGAAAATAGAGTAGACAAAGCTCAGTGTGATACTGTGATTTGTAATAAGAAAGAGATATTTGGTTTTTGTTCCTGTTTCTGGCACAGAGCTCCTAAAACCCTTAAAACTTTTTATGTGATGAGCATGAAAAAGGTATCTTTGTTATATTAATGGTGACTTTTGGAAAGCACCTAAAAAATGGGGGCTGGCTACCAGAAAAATCACCCTCTTCTGCACACCACCCCCACTCTTGGGGAGCAGAAGGGCTGGAGACTGAATTCAATCACCAAAGCCAAGTGATTTGATTGATCATGCCCATGTAATAAAGCCTCCATAAAAATCCAAAAGGATGTGGCTCAAGGGGCTTCCAGGCAGGAAAGATAGCTGATAGGGCAGTAGGAAGGGAAGTGGAGGTTTACCTCACCCACTGAACAAAGAAGTCAGCAGTCTTGGGACTTGCCAAGATAAAATCACCAGACAGTCTCATAAATTCTGGGAATAATGTAAAAGGGGGACCTTGAAATCTATTATGCTGCCCAAGATATCCAACAGAGGAACCTTGAAGACTATAGGAGAAAAAGGTATAAAACCCTCAAACCCCTACCAGTTGGGGTGCTCAGACTAGCTGAGTTACCCGCTTGTGCTTTATGCCAAGTGTACTCTTAATACACTTGCTTGCTTTGCTTCAACACTTCTTTCTGTCACGTGATCTGAATTCTTTCTCACGAGCAATGACAAGAACCAAGGAAGGGAGAGGCCCCTCTGATTTGGGTGATTCTCCAGTAACATTCCCACATATTTTGCATCTCTCCCACCTGGCTGTCCCTGAGATGTATTCTTTAATAATAAACCAGTAACCTGGCAAGTTTACCTGAGTTCTGTAAGCTGCTTGAGCAAATTAATCAAATCCATGAAGGGGATCATGAAAACCTCTCATCTATAGCCAGTCAAATAACCTGGATTTGTGATTGGTGTTTGAAGTTGGAGGGTTGGCAGTGTTATGGGACTGCATCCTTCATCTGTGGGGTGTGATACGATCTCCAGGTAGATAGTGTCAGAACTAGGTTGAATTGTAGGACATGCAGCTGGTATTTGAGAATTGCTTACTGGAGTAGGAAGAAATACCCATGCATTGGAATTGGGTGCAGAATTATACTTGGAACTGGACATGATAAAGGCAGTAGATGGGGTCAGAAGAATAGGCTCTGAATTCAGGTGCACCAAGATCTGGGTCTTGTCTAACAGCTGTGGGATGCTTATTTAAGCACTAAACCTCAGCTTCTGCATCCGTAAAATGTGACAATAATAGTGCACACTTCATGGAGTAATTGTGAAGATTAAATGAGCTAATGTATGTGTGGACCTGAGAAGAAAGGATCATTTGATGTGAATCCTGAGAAGGAAATTATCTGCTGAGGTGGATTCCCCATGGTCAACTGAGGACCCGAATTTTATAAGTAATAGTGTTACCATTGTAACTAGGTAGTTGTTAATAATAGGAAAGGAGCAAAAGGGAGGTCAGACATTATAAGCATTATAACCAGGAAGCTGCAACCTTACACTCCCCAGGGAACCACCAGTTCATTCCCTGCAAATCACTGGGGGAAGGGTCAACAAAGGAGAAATGGATGCATGTGCAGTGAAGTTGGGGTGATGCAGGGAAGATGCCTGTCAGTCTAACCCAGGAACAAAGATAATTGGCCAGAGGAGGCAAAGACACTGTAAGCACGTGAAATACTAGAAGGTTAAAATCCCCAGACAAAGGAATTCTCTCTGGTTCCTCTCTCATTCCCCTAATTTTGCTCCTACTTCCTTGCATTTGCCCATGTTTCTAGAAGCCACATGTACCCCACAAGCGATGGACAGATGGACTACAGCTGGGAACACAAGCTAAGCTAGCCTGATGCTGAATTGGGCTTTGCAAATATGGAATGGACTCTGTGAGCAATGGCTTTAATCCTAGCTCTGCTAAGGGCACAGCTATACTTCTTCCACAGTGGGATGGAGGAAGAGGGAACCTTGGAAACCCAGGGCTTTAATTCCACAGAAATAAAGCCATCTTCAATATCTCATCCTACTGTGTAAGTCTCAGAAAACTCTTTTTCTCATGATATCTCAGGAAGCCCACTTCCCCCAGCAGCAGATAGGAACATGGAGAGCTCACCACTGATAACAATAGAGGTAGAAACCAAGATGGTGGCATAGGTAAACACCAGAGATTGCTGCCTTGCACAACCACTTCAAAAATACAACTAAAAGACGGAACGGACATCATCCAGAACCACAGGAAGGCTGGCTGAGTGGAAATTCTACAACTAGAAGGAAAGAGAAAAGCATACCGAGACTCAGAGGAGGTGCAGTGCAGAAGTAAAATACAAAGGTGCGGAGGTGCATTCGGAGAGGGCTGGTGGCTGAGGACACGATTGTCTTTTTCAATTGGGATGGAGTCTCAGGCTCTGAGCTCCAGTTCCGGGCGAGTCTCTGGGAACCCAGACTCATATGGGAGAAACGGGACTGTCTGGCATCAGTCAGAACTCGAGGGCAGCTTTCTCTCGGAGGCACTCGCAGCGATTGCCAGGACCTCTGAAGGCAGGACTGAGAGCAGCCATACTGCTCGCTCTGCCTGCCCTGTTGATCCCCTGGGACCCCGCCCTGCCCAAGCCATGCACGAAGCCTTTTGCATATGAAAGGCCCGGCCCTTTGTAATCTGAAAATCACTTAACAAACTGCAGCTGCCCAAAGGCCCCAGGGCAACTTGCATTGCTTTACAGCTGGCTTCTGCTGGGTAGCCTCAGGCAGAGGCTAGATTAGCACCTCCTTAGATCCAAGAGCCAGTGCACCCAGTGGTCAGAGTGGGACCATCCAATTACAACTCCTCAGATCCACAAGGGACACACTCAGGGGGCAGACTCAGTAAGCACCAAAGCCCCACTGAACCAAGTCTTGCCCCATAAGTGTGTCTTCATCACAGAAGTTCTCCCACCATAGACACAGCTGATTCTCACAGCCAATTGGCCTGGAGGTCAAATCCTCCCAGTGTTACCTACAACAATCAAGGCTTAACTACAACAAGACTGTGCACAAAGCCCACAAGGGGGTGCACCAAGAGTGTCTACCTCAGGTAATTGGGGAGGCTGAGCCACTGGGCCCTATAGGACACTTAGCACAGAAAGCCACTCTATCAACACAGTGAAGCATAAAAAATGCCGAGACAAAGAAACAGGACACAAATGACAGAAATGGAGGAAAGCAAACGACTGGATATAGAGTTCAAAACCACACTTTTAAGGTTTTTCAAGAATTTTCTAGAAACTGCCGATAAACTTAATGAGACCCTCAAGAAATCTAGTGAGACCCTTGATGTTGTGATAAAGGACCAACTAGAAATTAAGCATACACTGACTGAAATAAAGAATATTATACAGAATCCCAACAGCAGACCAGAGGATCGCAAGAATCAAGTCAAAGATTTGAATATGAAAAAGCAAAAAACACCCAACTGGAAAAGCAAAATGAAAAAAGAATCCAAAAATACGAAGATAGTGTAAGGAGCCTCTGGGACAGCTTCAAGCATACCAACATCCGAATTATAGGGGTGCCAGAAGAAGAGAGAGAGCAAGATATTGAAAACCTATTTGAAGAAATAATGACAGAAAACTTCCCCCACCTGGTGAAAGAAATAGACTTCCAAGTCCAGGAAGCGAAGAGAACCCCAAACAAAAGGAATCCAAAGAGGACCACACCAAGACACATCATAATTAAAATGCCAAGAGCAAAAGACAAGGAGAGAATCCTAAAAGCAGCAAGAGAAAGAAACTCAGTTACCTACAAGGGAATACCCGTACGACTGTCAGCTGATTTCTCAACAGAAACTTTGCAGGCCAAAAGGGAGTGGCAAGAAATATTCAAAGTGATGAATACCAAGAACCTACAACCAAGATTACTTTATCCAGCAAAGCTATCATTCAGAAGTGAAGGTCAGATAAAGAGCTTCACAGATAAGAAAAAGTTAAAGGAGTTCATCACTACCAAACCAGTATTATATGAAATGCTGAAAGGTATCCTTTAAGAAGAGGAGGAAGAAGAAAAAGGTAAAGATACAAATTATGAACAACAAATACACATCTATCAACAAGTGAATCTAAAAATCAAGTGAATAAATAATCTGATGAACAGTATGAACTGGTGATTATAATAGAATCAGGGACATAGAAAGGGAATAGACTGACTATTCTTGGGG